>NC_089537.1:8930048-9247548 GCF_963924715.1 Thunnus thynnus
CGGCACACTGACTCTATTACTATTATTGCACTGCACACTGAAGTGGTGGGACATTTACTTGATGTTTCAGCATCAGTCAGCAGAATGGTTTTAATGAGTACGGAAACAACAAGAGGATCCGTGTCCAATCTCTCCCGTCAGCAAGCCTCTAGGCCTGCTGAAGTGCACTTGGGTATGACACGGTATCAATAAAATTTACAGGGATGCTTTCTGGAACAAGCAAACAAAGAAAAGCAAGCATTTCTCTGCTAGGAATCTATTAGATTACTTGTTAGTAGCTTCACATCAACTAAATGCATTTTAAAGTTTTATTAGTATGCCAATAATGAAAGTATATGTTGATATTAATGCATCCCTTTTGGTTCTTGTAATCCTTGTTGGAGCATGATGTTGACTAATTCTAAAATATGGCAATAACTCATTAACTGAGTCACTTAATCTTTTTATAAAAAAATAATTTAAAATTAGTTTTTTTTAAGTTTCCAAAACTATTATAACCATTATTTTGTGGATATGATGAGCAGGGCTGTAGAGGACATCGAGGTCATGTCCTCTGTAATATTTCTCAATATTTAGAAATTTGTTACATTAGTATATATAATTATTTTTAATACTCTAAAAATTGTGCAGAGTTTGGTTGATGGCTGGTTAAAATGTTCTTAGTTAATTTGGACTCATTATTTCAGAAATCCTGGCTGCAGCGATGGTGATGAATTATTGAAGGTGTTTTAGATACAGGAGCTATAGACAAAATAACAACACTTCATGATAAAAGGATCACTGTATAATAAATTATCAATATTCTTCAGCCAGTCCCCTCGGCCTACATATTTTACATCTGTCATGTCTTTGTCAATGTTCCCCTTCATCATTTAACCTGCAGGTCGACCGCAGACAATTTGGCTTCATAAAGGAGTTCTTTAGTCTCATGCTGCTTTGAAAACTCAAGTCTGTCAAGCTGACAAATGCTTCAAAGAATAAGTCCGTTTCCATGAGGTGTTTACATCATTTATAGTGATAAAAATAACAGATATCAGGCTGATGACAGTGAATCCTTGCTGAGTAACAGTAGTAAAGCAAATGTGCACAGTGACAGTTTCTTCACATTTACATAAAAAAAAGTGTATCAACTTGTACAACATCTGAGTTCTTGGTGCATTATATTGCCATCTGGTGGAAATGGTAGCACAACACTGGTGTTAATTTCAAGTTAGTGTTAAATCTACAGTCTCCCTTTTTTTTATTTACAATATCATTTTGATTTATTTTCTTTTTTTGCTCTGTTTGCATGTTTTTTTTTCTCTCCAGTTACCATTTCACTATGTTTGTCTCTTTTTCTTCTATTCCTCTACCATTGCTCAATTTGCATTCCTTTGCTGCCTGTTGGGGGCGTCAGGAGAGGGAAGCTGAGGTTGGATCATGTGTAGGATGCCCCTGGTGACACCCAGGTGTTGTTTTTCCCCCTGCTTTACCTGTTCTCTGTAGACCAGCAGCCTCATAGCTTCCCTGGTGCTATAGGTAAATGACAGTGCTTTGGGGAGAAAAGGACGCTGTGATCATAAATGACAGCGTTAGTTTGATTTGATTGGAGCTTGCTCATAAAATGGCTTTCATCCCTGCTGTAAAACAAATTATTTTAGTTTTTTTTTCGCATTCACACCTCCCTCCTCCGGCACTGCTTATTACTGCTGACTCACCATCAACAACCGTTTCTACATCCCCGCCCCCCACCCCCCTAAACTAAGTCCCTCTGTTGCCTTGTTTCTTCTGCGTCATCCCTCCCTTTTGTCTCTCCACTCTTGAAGCTTTTACACCCCCACCCCCCCTCCACCTCCCTTTGTATCTCTGTTCATCTAGCTTTGTCAGATATCTTTGTTCACCATCTCCTTAAAAGCCCCGGGGTGTACTGAACCCATATTTTATTCTGTTCGCTTTCACACTAAAGTGTCTGCTCATTGCCTGTAGAGTGACTTAGATAGAGTAGACTGCAGCGTGTGCACTAATAGTGAGCCCTGAGGTGTGAATCATGTATCACAGCCATTGTTTAGCAGTTAGGCACCTATGCTAAAATTTATCTTTCTGTGCATGCATTTGCAGGAGCAGGACACCTGTCTACCCCCTAATGGAGACTACAGCGGCAGCAGCGTGGTCCTGGTTAACCCTTTCTGCCAAGAGACCCTCTTCATCAACAGAGACAAAGCTTCTGCCATCTAGAGACAGAAAAAGAGAGACGCTGTTGGACTGGACTGTCAAAAATAACTGCATTCTCCTCTTCTACTCCCCCTGCTGTTGTTGTCTATTTTATATATGTGGTAAATATTCAGAGACTTTGACTTTATACTGTATATTACAAACACAAAGAGCAACCAGAAAGAAGAGTGATGTAAACAGACACTATTTACTATGAGGATGCACCTGCATATTTTTCTGATGTACATTTTCTACAAAAGGCTTAATTGTGATAAAGGTTTTTATGTCTTTATAAAATACAGAGTATACGTGGTTTTGTTTCATTACAGTGGCTTGATGGTGAGTGCACTGTGGATGTTGCCACATGAAATCTGCTTTAGAGAGAGAAACGTGCTATAAAAGCATTAAAAGCTGTTTGTAATTTTATTTTTCCTTTTGAAAATCAATCCCAAAATACTTATAGCCTGTTGAACTTGAATATAGCACCTACCTACTTGGGGGGGGAGAGAGAGGTTTCTGACAAAATACTGTACGTGAAATCTGGGCCTGTATTTATCAAACTTCTAAGAAATACACTTATGAAGGCTCTAAAGACGGAACTAAAAGAGTAAAAGAAAAGTTATTTGCTAAAAGTGAAGACTAAGCAACTTTCTCTTCCCTGCAGTGACCTTTTTAAGAGCAACTCTCAAGTGATCACATGACTGATAATGATAATAAGGAGAACTTAGTACCACATTAACAAGTGCAGACAATGAAGATGAAGAAAGTGATAACAAACTAAATCAATATTCACTTTATTCTTGTTGTTTTCACAGGAAATGGTGGTGTAAGATCCAATCAAAAGCAAATAATTGGCTTCTGAAAAACGTATTATTAATCATGATCAATTATAATTTGGACAATCACTCTAAATCCTGTCTCAGAAAGCGGGTGGTCACTTCCCATCTCTTCAATGTAGTCATCTAACAACCAACTTCAGAGACCTCTGAGGCTCTGTTATATTCAAGAGCATTGCTAAGTGATAGGAAATTTGATTCATGGCTGTAAAAGTTTGATAAATACAGTTTCAGGTTTTAATAGTTAATTGGAACAGAGTTGGTGTGATTTCTGGGTTTTCATCCAGATGTTTTTAAGAGATGGTGCATCTGTCAATTAAATAGAACTGGCTTAAAATGCCTTTTCCCCCTCATGTGTCACCAGCTTCTCTTAAGAGGGACCACGTAGATGTCTTAATTCCTTATGTTGAGTTGTTGTTGGCCCTTTATATGTCTGTGAGTGAATGCCCTGTTTGTGCATGTAAGCATACTGTGTGAGAGGGGTTGAGATGTGCTGTATGTGCTGCCCTCTTAACCAAATACCACTGTTATGTTGAGTCGAACAAGACTTTGCATCACTTTTAGCTCAGTTTTATCTGTTCCTGTGTGTGTGTGTGTGTGTGTGTGTGTGCGTGTGTGTGTGTGTGTGTGCGTGTGTGTGTGTGTGTGTGTTTGTGGTTTGTATGCGTGCCTCTGTATGTGTTTTGTTTATCTCGGTCTCTCGTCTGTGTCGTGGAGTGGCTACTGGTTATAGCCCAGTTTGAGAAAGACTCTCTCAGCGCCATAGGAAACAATTAGACCAACCTTGCTACTGTAAGTGTCTCCCTCCATAAATAACATGTTTGTCCATCAATGCAAACCGTGTTTGTTTCAAGTACAAATGTTGAATGATTGTGAATTACTTGCTGGATCACATAATATGTGTTAGAGGCTGTCAAAAATCTTGACCAATGAAAAATACTGAGATAAATAATGTCTGCTGAATATTTACTGTGAGCACATACAGAGGCAATTTAATTAAAAAAAAAATGCGTTTGAATGTTTTGTTTAATTATTGAATTGGTGGTCCTTCTATCATCTGTTTTACTTTGCATTGCTGCAGCTTTATTCAATAATTACTGCTGCCTGCCTCTATCGTCGCTAAAGATTTTTCTGCATTGTGAGATGTTGTTCTTAAATCACTGACACAAAAGGTGACGTCGAATAACACGAATAAACATGTTGATATTTCCTGCATTGGCTGCTCACAGCGGAGCTTGTTGTTTTGCACGCTCAAAAGTGGATATTTTACAAAATGTTCAGTGGCACGGTGAAGCAGTGTTCAACATTATGTATTTTTTGTACTGTAGTATACACTGTACTTTTTACTGCTGAGCAATAAAACAAACAAAAAACACCGTATGACCTTTTTGTCTGATTCATCAGGTTGGAGAAAAAATTTAGTCGACAGGTTCGCTTCCTCAAATTTTACCATGGGTTATGGTTTTTTGATACCAAAGTCCAAAACATTGATGTCAAGCAAGTATGTTAGATATAGCTACCAGTTTATAACAAGGCAGCGTTCACCTGTCTAGCTGACCACAGCACATCCATTGATGCAGTAGGCTGGAATTTTCTCTTTGTGTGGCAGTGCTGCATGTGGTCAAGTGACCCCCGGCTCCGGGAATCTGACGTCACTTCAGTAATCTGTTTAAAAGTCTGCTGTACTGCTGAGGAGAGGCTTTATTTGACATGCCTGTTATTAACAGATTTGTAGGCCCCTTTAAATTTGGAAAAAAAAAAAAAAAAAAAAAATTCAATTCTTCAAAATCTTTATAAATAAATAGATGAGCACGTGTTTGGTAAGTTTGGTCCAAATTTAAAGTGATTGTATTGCAAGAATTTAAAGTTTTCTCTATTTAAAATGTATTTTTGGAGATTATACTCAGTCAAAATAAAATGTGGAAGTGGCTTATGTTTTAAACTCCATCTTTTTCCTGATTTAAGCTGCTCTATAAACAACTGCTTAAATGCATCCACTCCACTCGGGTGTGTAATTAAATGGCTAGGCTCTTGTGAGAATTTAGTTTTAAAACTAAAATTAACTCAGCTAAACTAAACTAAACTAAAACACAGTTTAACACCTGTTTTAACCTTGAGACAGAAGGCATTGAAGACTAAGATAGATAGATAGATAGATAGATAGATAGATAGATAGATAGATAGATAGATAGATAGATAGATTGATTGATTGATTGATTGATTGATTGATTGATTGATTGAATTTTGTCACAATTATGAGATAGAAAGTAAAAGTTTTAACTTACTCTTTCAACTAAGTTTTCAATTATCTCCAAATATGATACAGAATCTCATACCTTTGACTCATATCTCAAAAGTCAGATTAAATAAAAAGAAATATGAATTGTAATTTAACATCTATTTCTTTACTTTCTGTTAAAGTTCCTCTCCATCAGCTGAATGTTTAAGCTTCATTGTGCAGGATGATGTATGTGCAGTTTGACACTAAACGTGGCTGTTGTCACGTTCATTTGCTGAAAGTGGAAAGTTTCTTTGTTCTCACCTTAAATCTTAGTTAAAGGGGCGTACTTATGAGCATGATTTGTGACATCACAATTAGTTTGGAACCAATCAAAGGCCAATATTCAACTTAGACAAGTGTGATGTGGAAACTTGAAGCCTCCAGTGCACAAACACTGAGAATGGAGAGTGAAGTAGGAGACAACTTGTGTTCAACAGTTAAACTTTTAAAGTGAAAACTATGGAGAAAAAGTTATGGAGGCTTCAAGTTTCCACATCACACTTGTATAACTTGAATTTGAACCAGGATTGGCTCCAAACTAGTTGTGATGTCACACTTCCTGCTCATAGGCCCGCCCCTTAAAATCAGATTTTTGATGAGCTCATAGAAACTTTCCACTCTCAGCTTGTGATATATAACTGTCAAAACAGACGTGAAGTAAAGTATTTGTAATTGTCTTTTGTAAAATCCTCTGGCTACCAATAAAAAGCAAAATAAAAAAAATGAATAAATACATAAACAAAACACACGAACTATTTCTTTTTTTTCATTATTTTATTACTTTTACAATTATTTTATCATTCTTGCAACTGCAAACTAATTATAACAACTGTTAAATTGTTATAAGAATAATGGAAGAATTATTACTTTTACTGTAAGATTAGTTTTTAATTAAATTAAATAAATAAATTAATGTAAATTGAAAACAATGAAAATAAAATGTACTTATATATATTTAGTTTATATATATTTTCTGTTTTTCATTTTATTTTTACTAGTATTGCTACTCTTGTTTGTTTTGTTTCAGTTGCACAATATTGCTTCTTTTAACATGGTCCTGTCTAGACGGTAACCCTAGATCTGCGAACATTTTCGAAACTCTCGCGAGATTTGTAGGGAAGTGGTAACTTTAAACCACACCACGTTCAAGTGATCATTTTAACCCAAACCATGATCTTTCCCTAACCAAGTGTTTTTTTTTTTCGTAAATCTAACCAGACCTTAACTACAGCGTTGTCACATCATAAAAGAGTGAGATAAGAATATTTTTGAAGCGGATCACGAGAGTTTCGCAAATCTATGGTTACCATCTAGACACGACCCATCAGGTCACCATTTAATGCTTAACGTTGATAATATTTCCGGGTTGTGGGTTGAAGTCTTTCCGGGTTACGGTGCAGATTTGTCACAGCCCTTGCATGGCATGGTTGACAGGACAGCCAGAGATTGAGACATTTTTATCAGTCTGTAACACAAGTTAAACTGTTAAACTACGGAGTAACGTCTCATCTGACGGTTTTAACAGCTGTCCTCACGTCTCTCCGAGAGCGTATTTTTTCCCCACATTTGTCATTGCTCTGGTACAGCTACTAACTAGTTAACGTTGCTCTTTGAAAATGGCGGATGCACCACCAGAGAAGAGCCTGGACGATTTCTTTGCCAAGCGGGATAAAAAGAAGAAGAAAGAAAAGGGAAAGGGCAAGGAGTCCGCCGCCGGGCCCACGTCCTCCGTGTTGAAAAAGACCAAAAAGGAGAAGGAAAAATCGACTAAAAACGAGAATCAAGACGCGCAGATTGAGAAGGTAAATATCTGCTAGGCGCTAGTCTCCGGTAACTTTTTTAATTTTAATTTTTGTACCTCAGCAGCGTCTGATGGGTCACCGGTGTCGTGTGAAATTATGTACCCCCCGTCAAAATCTGTCATCTTACACCTTTCTAACGTTACACCCAGTCAAGAGGGGTTGATCGCTGATTGACGCCGGTTGGTAGCATATGGCCACCCCCGGCACACACTGTGACGGGGTACAAATTTCGTCATAACACGCGTTTTATGCCTTTTTTTAGTAACCCAGCTGTATTTGGACGAGTTGTTAAAACCGTACCGTTTCACAATATTGCATGCAGATGCTTTGAGACTCGCATCTTATAGCTGTTACACTGACATGGGCCTTGTGTTTGCATGGGGGAGGCTGTCATTACCCCCCTCTTTGAATCGTGGCTTTCCAACTAGGCCGAGCCGCCATTTGTCACAAGTTTTTACGGAGTTACAGCATTTTAGCTTCCTAACGAGATGTAGATAGAGCGATAACACAACAAGACGCGGTGACAGAGATAAGCTGTTCATTTTTTATGTTGAGCGGCCTTTAACACGTTGTCCAAAACAGTTGTATCACCATTTTGGTTTTCTTCTTGTTCCTACAGTCAGGGCCGGTGTTGCATCGTATTTGGTGACCCCTCAGATTCTGTTACCTGCAGTGTTGGTTAGATTTACGCATGAGAAGTGAGATGGTTAGGTTATGAATATCAGGGCATGTCATATAATCTGATGGGTCACCAAATACAGTATCCTGACTATGCTGGTGCACTAGGTGAGATTTCAGATTGGAGCCCCCTAAAAAATGCAATACTAGTACCTCCAAAAATGAATTCACACTAAAACGAAGTGTAAAAGGGGGTCAAGGCACATGCAAGAGTGTTTGGTGGCTGTCAGGCAAAAACTGACCGACCAGTAAGGCTTTAAAAAGCAAACCAGATGAAAACCCTGTACAACAGCAGGGAAAACAGAGAGGAACAACTTTATGAATGTTGAACATGTGCTTATTTCTAAAAGCTGTATACAAGCACATCTGTCAGTAAAAAAAAACAACCCAAAAAACTGTCCCACTCATGTGACATCCCCTATGTGGCTTATACCACGAGTTGCCCCTGCCTACAGTTGAATGTTCGAGCTTCACTGTAAAGAGTTTGACACTAGAAGGCTGTTTTCACATTCATCTGCTGGAGAAAGGAAAGTTTCTCAGCACTCATTGAAAGTCCAATTTTAAGGTGTGGTCCTTAATGGAGCATGATTTGTGACATCATTAATAGTTTATAATAGACAATCCTGGTTCATTATTCAGCTTGCACAAGTGTGATGTGGAAACTTGAAGCCTCCAGTGCACAAACACTGAGAATGGACTTTATAGTGAAGTAGTAGATGTAAGTTTAAGGTTTTTAACAAGATAATTTAACTTTATTTTGTGGAAAAACCATAAAAGACACAAATTATTGTTCAAAGTAAGTATTTTATATACATCTTAAAGCATACCTGGAGCTGATCTTTAAGAAATAATGTCCACAGTGCAGCTGCTTTCCAAAGAGCCTCACTTAATTGATTTTCCAACATTTCCAATAATATTTAGATTTTCTGTGTAAGGTTGACACCAGACAACCAGACATTATAGGAGATAATGTAATTTTACTGTAATGTGCTTTGAGTTAATCTGTCTTTTGCCCAGGAGGACGAGGAATGGAAAGAGTTTGAGCAGAAGGAAGTGGACTACAGCGGGCTTCGGCTCCAAGCTTTACAAATAAGGTGAGAGTTAAATGTCTCCTCGTCCACATGAAGAGTTGTCATCTGTGTCTTAACAGTGGTGCCAATTGCAGAAATTACTGGTGCCCAGTCTGTATTTCTAACATGTAAAAAAAATCCTACTGACTGTAGAATTAAAGTCAGCTTTTCCTAATGTGCACCGCTCCCCCACATGCAGATATTTATTCTTTTATGTTGTTGTGCATGGGTTGCGGGGGAAACCGTTTGGCTTAATGACAGTTAGCCAGGCTCCAGACCTCTGAATTACTACCCACATCTCTCTTTTTTTTTTTTTTCTCAGTCATTAAAATAGCAAAATGAAATGGCATTTCACTCTGAATCCTACGCTATTATACAGCCACCTTACAATTTCGTTTGATGCACAATACATGACTCATGATGCTGTAAACAAAAGTAGACTGAACACAAACTGACTGTAGAAAATTCAGTATTTACACTTTAGGCTGAAAATGTGCAAACCTCCTTTCGTTTCCACCATTTTTTGTTTATATTATAGTTTATTTCAGAGCTTTCAAAACAAAATACAAATATTAGGATCTCTTAAATGAATAAATAAATCACCTTGTTTCACAAGCAGATGCTTGATGTCCAGAAAACGAAACTGAAGTCTAGATAAGAGTGTCCTTATGATAGTGTTGGACTAGCACTCTCCAAACATCTTATCTCTCCACACACTATAATTATCTAAACAAATGTGGTGATTACTGCCATTCAGTTCCATTTAAACAACATAAAGGAATACACTGAAGTGGCATGAATGGAAACACAGTCAGTGGAAAAGTAGAGACAAACAGAAACAGATTTGCTCTCTAGGCACCTTGAATTGAAGCAAAAATGTGTCAACTCTAGTTGAAAATGTTTAATTGAAGGGAATGTAGAGAAATAGGAAGGAGAGGAAAATAAGAAACAGGATTTCTGAGTAACTTAAAGTAATAATCTCTAAGATTTTAATTTAAATAAGTTTCTGTTAAGTTACTATTTATCGCCGGATGAGGTAACACAATGGTGATTAAGCCTATGACCCACTGATGAAAGTATTATGAAATGGGTGTTGGTGGCAACATTCCCTTGAAAAAATCACAAGTGGCACACAGTAAGTGACGTGTTTTCCATCACCCAGCAGTGATTGGTCCGCTAGAGAGGGTGGGAGGAGCTCACGCAACAGACTCGTTCTTCAACTTACTTGTGTGTGAAGGGGGGCACTGTTTTTTCCGGTCTGATGTCACACATGCGACACTGTTAGGATCTCTGGGACATTCATGGGATCGAGATCAAAAAACACACCTGCAATTACCATTTATCGCCATAGGTGCCGCCAAAGAGAACGAAACAGAGATCTTTGAGATTGTTACTTTAAGGAGATTTGTAGAGCTGTCACACAACATAAAAGCTCCTGACCCTTCATACCGCTTAATTAAATATCCCTGAAGGTCAGCAATAGTGCAACAGATCCTCTCTGCCACCTCAAAATTTTCACAAGATTCTGTCTAGAGGCACCAGTTCAACTCAAAATTGTGTTTACTTCTGCTTGACTGTCTCTGGTTGTCTGCAGTGACGAGAAAGAGGAAGAGGACTATGAGAAGGAAGAGGTTGGTGAGGACGGAGAGATCATTCTGGTCAGTGGAGACAAAGTGTCAGGGCCCTGGAACAAGTCTGGAGCTCCTCCTCCTCCTCCTGCCGCTGCACCTGTTGGTGAGTAAACCAACTTTACCCTAACCCTTTACTCTAATCCTTATTTCGCAAATATTTTTCCAACAAAGGTGTCAGGAATTAACAGGGTACTGAATGTACTCTGGGCCTTTTTTTTAAAGGTCAGGATGCCTGTCAGGACACTGCTGGGTCTTGGCAACCTGAGACTGAACACGTTTTCCATTGCGTTCCAAGCCATACAAATTTTTTTTTTTTAATAAAACAATCATGAACACAGCTTGATGCAGTTGTAAACATTTAATTATTTAGGTTTATGCAGTGTGTTTATTAATAAAATAAAAAAAACTCTAGGAATTCGCCCTTGAAAATCTTCTAACTGGTATTATTTCTATAATTACAGAGGATGTAGAGGTGCCTGAGGCAAAGCCTGCGGGTGTATATCGCCCTCCAGGGGCTCGGCTGACCACCACCAAACGAAGCCACACCCAGGGCCCTCCTGAGATCTTCAGTGACGCACAGTTCCCCTCTCTATTGGCCACCGCCAAGCATGTGGAGACACGCAAGTAAGTATAGTATTAGTGAGAGTAGTTTATATTTCTTGATATTTATCAGGAGTTTACAGTATTGTTGCAGTTTGACTGAAGCGTTACATCTGTCTTTTAGGGACAGAGAAATGGAGAAGACCTTTGAAGTTGTGAAACACAGGAACCGTGGTAGAGAGGAGAGCGGTGGCGCTTCTATGCAGCACTTGCAGCTTGACAACCAGTACGCCATCCTGGGGGATAAGTAGAACCGCTCCCCTCCGTCCCCTGGCCCCTCCAGCACGGTCCTTTCCAGCCCCCTTGAAGGAAGCTGAACTCCAGCTGTGTGGACTGCAGTCCTGACAGAGCTCACGCTGCCACCATCACCACACCGGTTACTTGCACACACACAGTCTCACATACACACTTACACAGCCATACAGCGACACTCCCTTAAATAGATCATTAATACACTTTTACATACAAAACATTGGTTGGCAAAACTGAAGGACTGCATCTGAAGGGGCTGCTGAAAGAGGGAATAATTGAAAAGGAATTGGCAAAATACACCCAAACAACACTGCAGCAGCAACAAATGACGACGTAGTTGTCCTTTGTGGATTGTACTCAGAGCAGCGGTTGTGTGGCGCAACTTCTCTCTGGACTTCAACTTGCTTCGATAAAGCCACAGAGGACCGAAGATGACTTTAGGCAAGATGATTTTACAAACTTCTGTGAAAATATCTATTTTTTTGCAAGATCGTTATAACCCAATCGCACATGGTATTTTGGGGTGTTTTTGAGTTGCGGTTGGGGCTTCGGGAGTGGGGATACTACCTCAGCAGCATAGCTGGTGGTGACTATGTGGACTGAGCTTTTTTTCGCTGTGGTGGTGAACGGGGCAAACACCAACCCCCCCACATACAAGCTGGCCATCAGGCTCTTTAATTTAGAAACTTGAAGCTTTGTTTTTTTTTTCCTTCACATGATGATGACACTCTGAAAAGATCTATGGACAAGAAGTGATAGGTTGTGGTCCTCATGAATTCCTTTTTAAAGTGGCCTTACTGATAGAGAGAAACTGCTTTGTCATCTGAAGAGAACTTTGCTTGTTGTCTCACGGGCTGTTGCCTGCCTCTGGATCTCACCACTCTGTGAAAAAAAGATACAAAAGAAAAAAATCCTTCTGTTCGAGAATGTAGTGCTGTTGTAGTTTGCCTGATAATTACAACTACTAACTGTCTTTCATATCCACTGTTTGATTTTGCTGCCCTTACTTTATTTTGGTGTCTTTAGACATCCGCAAATTAAAGCTCACTTCTAATCCAGAAACAGTTAGTGGTAACTGAAACAAATGCTTTACTGTGGTTTGACACCAGATGTCGCAGATGTTACCGTATCAAGAAAATAATGATGGAAAACCACTTTAATGCATATTTGTTCAGGTCCTTCGCCCATATTGAGTACAGTGGTACATTTCAACCCCAGTTTTTAAGACTTTTTTTTTTTATCAAGGCTTTTCCTTATAGGTAAACCTACCGTCTCAGCCGTCATTGAAGTTGTGTAGAACAAGTAGCTTGTGCATAACTCTGGTCCCAGAGAGTTACAGCGATTACTCGTCTGTAAATACAAACTGTCACCAAACCAACAGAGCACTATCCACTTACAAAACAGCAGTATGCCCAGGAAAAATCTAATCAAATGGGGTTTTTACAAGCATAGTTATGTTTAGAAAGGTGAAGAAGAACTGGATTTATGTTCTATGTTTCTGTCCTTTCCATAAAAGATGTCTGGGAGCGTTGATCCCTGCTGGGACACTTTGGGTGGACGTAGATAATATTTGTAATGAAAAGAGAAGAGCCTAACACAAAAAATAAAGTGATCCTTGTGAAAGATGTCTGGTCTGAATCTTTGAAAGTGGGTATTTCTACACAGTGTCTGTTTCCAGAGAAAGTATGATCATCCATTTGTGGTTAAAGACTTGTGTTAACCTGCTATCCCTCCCATAAATACCATCTCTTCTTTAATTTGTTTAGTATCTGAGTTTTTTGGTAGGTGTCAATTTTGTCAAATGGTAGAAAAATAACATTTTCAGGGGGTTTAAATTGACATTAAACCAAGGAAATTGACAAAATGAAAGAAACTTCTCACACAATAGTTTTCATTAAATGTGTATTTGAAAGAGACAGTAAGACCAATAGAATGATTGATTAAACAGCCACTTTGGCCTCCATTAGGGTTTAAAATGTGTTGTCATCGACTGAGTTTAACCCCTCCTCTGTGTCTTCTTTCATTTTTCTGTCTCCTGAAATAAGATAAACAACATTTACAGAATACAGGTTAAAAATTAAAAGAAAATACTTGTAATTGCCACACACTCTCTTGCTATTTCTTATTACTGAATAATACTACTGAGAGTATTAGCAACATTGCTCAATTTCTAAGGTTTTTATTCTGAATAAATGCTACTTGTAACATCATATAAACATTAATTGCAGCAAGTGCTGAATAGTTTCTTACCTTGGTCTCATTCTTGACAGTTTGGTTATGTAGAAAATCAGTCCCATTACCTGTCTGAAGGAAAAAATTAAATGAATTCAGGATCTCACTGTATAATTTTGATGTACTGTAAGTATTCTGAAAAATATATCTGAAATTCATTCCTCCAAAATATATTATTCTGCTATGTTGACACATCTACACGTTACCTGAAGTTTTATAAACTACCATATTAAATATGTTTTGTGCAGCTACAATTATGGAAACTCATGGGTGGTGCTAAAAACCTCAATTTACTCTAATAGAAAAGGCATTCAGTAGATGGTGAATGCTAGGAGACTGTTTTAAGTTTAATTTACAAAATAAACATGCAGATGACAAAAAGCACTGTTTATAATGTTCTATTCTATAGAGGGATACATAGTGTCCCTTAAAATGTTCAATTAGTGGCTCACATTTACTTCAATCGCAAAAATATCCAGGGCCAGACCTTTATTTGAAGAATAACATCCTATTAACATTAATTGCAGCGAGTGCTGAATAGTTTCTTACCGTGGTCACATTGCTGTCAGGTGCAAAACCATGCTCATTTTCCATAGGGCTCCAGTGACCTATCTGAAGGAAAAAATGAAAAATAATCCAGGAACTCTCTGTATAATTTTGATGTATTGTAAGCATGCTGAAAAATATATGTGAAATTCATTCCTCCAAAATATATTATTCTGCTATGTTGACACATCTACAAGTTACTTGAGGTTGTATAAACTACTAGTTAACATCCACTAATTTTCAGAAGGCCTGTCAGTGATCTCTTGAACTGCATGGGCCTGTCTTGGAAAATAATAAAATTTCTTTCTCCTGCTCCCACTTTTACACATCATTTTTACGTTATGTTTCTCTTCTTACAATTTTTACAGGTGGCGTCGTGGTTTGTGGAACTCCTTCGGACCACTGGAAGGAAAATGCATAACACTTGAATTAAATGAAAGACAATAACATATCCTTTTTGACATTTTATTTACCTTGGTCCTGCAAGCTCATTGACATTTGATTTTCAAACAAAGCAGCAAAATAATCAATCAATCAAGAAATTGCAGCCATATGATACATGCTCCTATTTATTGACTGATTCTTGCAAAAAAGTACTTCCAAGCTCTGTGAAACATGTTTAACACTTTTTCGTTGAACAGCCATAATTACAAAATATAGAGTATAGTAATTAGCACCTGAAGGACTAATATAGGATTGCTTTGTATCAGTTCCAGCTGGTTACGCAAAACAATTTGCAGAAATTAAAGTCATTGCAAAGTAGCAGTAATTTATTTAGCAAGTTAAAGCCAGTGTTATGCATAACTCATAAAACTTATAAAGTAATAAAAGACGCTATTATTTTTATTTAAGTTATTTCCTTGTCAGAATCATCAGTAAATCTATCACAGTGGCTTACCGAGGCTGCGAAAATAAGTCCCACCAAACAGAGTAGAGTAAGGCCTCTCATCCTGAACAAAAATTAGCTTTGTATCTGCTCATAGACCGTCTTTATAGTGTCCATGTAGGTGGAGGCGGGCAAAGTTCTGCACTGCAAAGGTGTTTTGTGCTTCACTTCTAGTCTAGTTCAAAGTCCAACTTGGTACATTTGTTGGCAAAATATAAAATTGCGCACTCACACAAAGTCTACATACTGTTCTCATTTTCAAGCATCGCTGTTCGAACATGTTAAAAGAATAAAACAAAAAAAAAAAGAAGCGACAAAATAAAATATATAAGTAAGAAAACAAAACAAACAAACAAAATCACAAAATTACAAACCAAACATTCAAACAACACAAGAACAAATACAAATATGTCAGGTTTGAATCAAACAAAATGTCACAAGTCCATACCATATACTTTCAATATATTATTTATAATCATTTAGATTTAATTAGTCTTCCAAACATTTTCATTTTTTCACTACAGTTCTTCCATACATGAACTCCTTTGATTGTGACACAATGCTATTTTGCATTTGTCCTTACTAAATGCTTTTTGAACACACAAGTTCCTCTCAGGTCATGTTTACATACTCTCATTTGAAACAACCCTTGGATACTGTTAGGTAATTGTTGATTTTTTTACTCTGTACATGATTTGGGCAGTTTTGAAGTCAACCAGATCTTTCAATTTTAGTGCTTTTGGGTTTGTTGGTTCTCATTGTTTACGATTCTTATATTCTTGTGGCTCTTTTTTGAAGTATGAAGATTGGATTAGTGTTTGTTTTACATGTATTCCCTCACACTTCCACACAGTAAGTTATATATGGGAGTATAAAGGAACAGTATAAGGTGTATAATGAAGCTTGATTTAAAAGATCGTCGGCTTTATAAAGTATTGCAATGGATTTTGATATTTTAACTTTGATATAATTTATATGTGACTTCCAACATAATTTATTATCTATTATCACTCCAAGAAATGTAATTTCAGACACTCTTTTGATTTCTACATCATTTATCATGAGTTTCTTATTTGAGCTATTTGAACAATTACCAAAGATTATGAATTTCGTTTTACTTAAATTCAGTGTTAGTTTATTTGCATCAAACCAACTCTCTTGCTTTTTCAATTCCTTTTCCACTGTATCCAAAAGTTGTTTCAAGTTCCCCCCACAACAAAGAAAATTTGTATAGTCTGCAAATAGAATAGTTTTCAATGTTTTGGACACTTCACATGTATTATTTATGTACAACATAAACAACAAACATCCCAACACTGAGCCCTGGGGAACCCCACAAGTAACATTCAGTAATCGAGATTTGAAATTTTGTATCTGAATGTATTGATATCTATTCTCTAGTTAGCTGGTTAGTCAGGAGAGTACTATCCCTCTAATTCCATATCTTTGTAATCTTTTTAATAATAAGTCATGGTCTACTGTGTCAAATGCTTTTTGAGATCCAGAGATACCCCACCTGCATATTCTTTATTTTCTATTGCCATTGTTATTTCATCTACAAATTCCGTAATTCTGTGCAAACGAAGTTGTCTATTAGCTCTAAATCCATATTGCTGTTCATATGTACATTATGTTTTTTGATGAAGTCATCTAGTCTTGTATAGAATATTTTTTCCAGTATTTTTGAGAATTGTGGAGGCAAGGAAAAAGGTCTGTAGTTTTAGAGTACATGTTTGTCTCCAGCCTTATACATTGGTATGACTATATCTGTTTTCATTTTTCATGGAAATACACCAGTTTGTAGAAACTAGTTACAGATATAAGTCAGGTTTTGCTGTACATTCAATATTTTTAACTGTGAACATGTCAATTCAATTCCAGTCTGTGGACTTCTTACTCTTGAGATTTTTAACAGTGTCACTAATTTCTTTTTCATTTGTGCCCCTTATAAACATAGATTCTTTAACATATATATCTTTACACTAAAAGAGTAATAAAAAATTAAAACCGTAATCCATAGCAACATTGAAGCTTGTTTTCTAACTTCAACCATTAATTTGCTAACTGGAACAAAGAGCCCTCCTGAGATCTTCAGTGACGCGCAGTTCCTCTCTCTACTGGCCACCGCCAAGCATGTGGAGACACACAAGTATGTATAGTATTAGTGAGAGTAGTTTATATTTCTTGATATTTATTAGGAGGTTATGGTATCGTTGTAGTTTGACTGAAGTGTTGAATCTGTGTTTTAAGGACAGAGAAATGGAGGAGACCTTTGAAGTTGTGAAACACAGGAACCGTGGTCATCTGAAGAGAACTTTGCTTGTTGTCTCACGGGCTGTTGCCTGCCTCTGGATCTCACCACTCTGTGAAAAAAAGATACAAAAGAAAAAAATCCTTCTGTTCGAGAATGTAGTGCTGTTGTAGTTTGCCTGATAATTACAACTACTAACTGTCTTTCATATCCACTGTTTGATTTTGCTGCCCTTACTTTATTTTGGTGTCTTTAGACATCCGCAAATTAAAGCTCACTTCTAATCCAGAAACAGTTAGTGGTAACTGAAACAAATGCTTTACTGTGGTTTGACACCAGATGTCACAGATGTTACCGTATCAAGAAAATAATGATGGAAAACCACTTTAATGCATATTTGTTCAGGTCCTTCGCCCATATTGAGTGAAGTGGTACATTTCAACCCCAGTTTTTAAGACTTTTTTTTTATCAAGGCTTTTCCTTATAGGTAAACCTACCATCTCAGCCATCATTGAAGTTGTGTAGAACAAGTAGCTTGTGCATAACTCTGGTCCCAGAGAGTTACAGCGATTACTCGTCTGTAAATACAAACTGTCACCAAACCAACAGAGCACTATCCACTTACAAAACAGCAGTATGCCCAGGAAAAATCTAATCAAATGGGGTTTTTACAAGCATAGTTATGTTTAGAAAGGTGAAGAAGAACTGGATTTATGTTCTATGTTTCTGTCCTTTCCATAAAAGATGTCTGGGAGCGTTGATCCCTGCTGGGACACTTTGGGTGGACGTAGATAATATTTGTAATGAAAAGAGAAGAGCCTAACACAAAAAATAAAGTGATCCTTGTGAAAGATGTCTGGTCTGAATCTTTGAAAGTGGGTATTTCTACACAGTGTCTGTTTCCAGAGAAAGTATGATCATCCATTTGTGGTTAAAGACTTGTGTTAACCTGCTATCCCTCCCATAAATACCATCTCTTCTTTAATTTGTTTAGTATCTGAGTTTGTTGGTAGGTGTCAATTTTGTCAAATGGTAGAAAAATAACATTTTCAGGGGGTTTAAATTGACATTAAACCAAGGAAATTGACAAAATGAAAGAAACTTCTCACACAATAGTTTTCATTAAATGTGTATTTGAAAGAGACAGTAAGACCAATAGAATGATTGATTAAACAGCCACTTTGGCCCCCATTAGGGTTTAAAATGTGTTGTCATCGACTGAGTTTAACCCCTCCTCTGTGTCTTCTTTCATTTTTCTGTCTCCTGAAATAAGATAAACAACATTTACAGAATACAGGTTAAAAATTAAAAGAAAATACTTGTAATTGCCACACACTCTCTTGCTATTTCTTATTACTGAATAATACTACTGAGAGTATTAGCAACATTGCTCAATTTCTAAGGTTTTTATTCTGAATAAATGCTACTTGTAACATCATATAAACATTAATTGCAGCAAGTGCTGAATAGTTTCTTACCTTGGTCTCATTCTTGACAGTTTGGTTATGTAGAAAATCAGTCCCATTACCTGTCTGAAGAAAAAAATTAAATGAATTCAGGATCTCACTGTATAATTTTGATGTACTGTTAAGTATTCTGAAAAATATATCTGAAATTCATTCCTCCAAAATATATTATTCTGCTATGTTGACACATCTACACGTTACCTGAAGTTGTATAAACTACCATATTAAATATGTTTTGTGCAGCTACAATTATGGAAACTCATGGGTGGTGCTAAAAACCTCAATTTAATCTAATAGAAAAGGCATTCAGTAGATGGTGAATGCTAGGAGACTGTGTTTTAAGTTTAATTTACAAAATAAACATGTGCAAATAACAAAAAAGCATCGTTTATAATGTTCTATTCTATAGAGGAGTACATAGTGTCCCTTAAAATGTTCAATTAGTGGCTCACATTTACTTCAATTGCAGAAATATCCAGGGCCAGACCTTTATTTGAAGAATAACATCCTCTTAACATTAATTGCAGCGAGTGCTGAATAGTTTCTTACCGTGGTCACATTGCTGTCAGGTGCAAAACCATGCTCATTTTCCATAGGGTTCCAGTGACCTATCTGAAGGAAAAAATTAAAATTAATCCAGGAACTCTCTGTATAATTTTGATGTACTGTAAGCATGCTGAAAAATATATGTGAAACTCATTCCTCCAAAATATATTATTCTGCTATGTTGACACATCTACACGTTACCTGAAGTTTTATAAACTACCATATTGAATATGTTTTGTGCAGCTACAATTATAGAAACTCATGGGTGGTGTTGGAAACCTCCATTTACTCTAATAGAAGAGGCATTCAGTAGATGGTGAATGCTTAGAGACTGTGTTTTAAGTTTAATTTACAAAATAATCGTGCAAATAACAGAAAAGCACTGTGTATAATGTTCTTTTCTATAGAGGAGTACATAGTGTCCCTTAAAATGTTCAATTAGTGGCTCACATTTACTTCAATTGCAGAAATATCCAGGGCCAGACCTTTATTTGAAGCAGGCTTATATTTCAGAGACAGGCTCAAATTTTTTGCTTGTAATTCTTGTTGTAATTTTTGCAGTTGCTAATTTCACTTCTTCTGCCCTGGTGTCATTTTCCCACAGTATTGCACAAGTTATAACATGTTTTGAAGCTCACGCTGTATCAGCGTTATGCTAATTTTTATGTCATTTTTATAGCATGGTCTTCTAGTCTGTGCTGTAACTACGACTAGTTAACATCCACTAATTTTCAGAAGGCCTGTCAGTGATCTCTTGAACTGCATGGGACTGTCTTGGAAAATAATAAAATCTCTTTCTCCTGCTCCCACTTTTAACACATCATTTTTACCTGTTGTCTCTTCTGTCGTTCACGTGGCATCTTGTCTCGTGGTACTGTCACTCCTTCTGACCACTGGAAGGGAAATGCATAACACTTAAATTAATTAGGCTAAATGAAAGACAATAACATATCCTTTTTGACATTTTATTTACCTTGGTCCTGCAAGCTCATTGACATTTGATTTTCAAACAAAGCAGCAAAATAATCGATCAATCAAGAAATTGCAGCCATATGATACATGCTCCTGTTTATTGACTGATTCTTGCAAAAAAGTACTTCCAAGCTCTGTGAAACATGTTTAACACTTTTTCGTTGAACAGCCATAATTACAAAATATAGAGTATAGTAATTAACACCTGAAGGACTAATATAGGATTGCTTTGTATCAGTTCCAGCTGGTTACGCAAAACAATTTGCAGAAATTAAAGTCATTGCAAAGTAGCAGTAATTTATTTAGCAGGTTAAAGCCAGTGTTATGCACAACGCATAAAACTTATACAGCAATAAAAGACGTTATTATTTTTATTTAAGTTATTTCCTTGTCAGAATCATCAATAAATCTATCACAGTGGCTTACCAAGGCTGTGAAAATAAGTCCCACCAAACAGAGTAGAGTAAGGCTTCTCATCCTGAACAAAAATTAGCTTTGTATCTGCTCATACACCGTCTTTATAGTGTCCATGTAGGTGGAGGTGGGCAAAGTTCTGCACTGCAAAGGTGTTTTGTGCTTCACTTCTAGTCTAATTCAAAGTCCAACTTGGTACATTTGTTGGCAAAATATAAAATTGCGCACTCACACAAAGTCTACATACTGTTCTCATTTTCAAGCATCGCTTTTCGAACATGTTAAAAGAATAAAACAAAAAAAAAAAGAAGCGACAAAATAAAATATATAAGTAAGAAAACAAAACAAACAAACAAAATCATCAGCCAACATAAATATCAAAATCCCAGTAAACAATTTAAAAAATGTATTCCATGTTAGGAAAGGAGTAGGAAGAAGTTTAAAACTTTTCTAGTCCTACCCTTTTTTTTTTTTTTTTGACTTCAACAACTCAACTATCTGTCACCAGTGTCCATAATACTCATCTCAATCAAATCAAAGAAAAACAAAATATTCAAACAAAACAAGAACAAAACAGTCAAAATAATTACAAACCAAACATTCAAACAACACAAGAACAAATACAAATATGTCAGGTTGGAATCAAACAAAATGTCACAAGTCCATCCCATATACTTTCAATATATTATTTATAATCATTTAGATTTAATTAGTCTTCCAAACATTTTCATTTTTTCACTACAGTTCTTCCATACATGAACTCCTTTGATTGTGACACAATGCTATTTTGCATTTGTCCTTACTAAATGCTTTTTGAACACACAAGTTCCTCTCAGGTCATGTTTACATACTCTCATTTGAAACAACCCTTGGATACTGTTGGGTAATTGTTGATTTTTTTACTCTGTACATGATTTGGGCAGTTTTGAAGTCAACCAGATCTTTCAATTTTAGTGCTTTTGGGTTTGTTGGTTCTCATTGTTTACGATTCTTATATTCTTGTGGCTCTTTTTTGAAGTATGAAGATTGGATTAGTGTTTGTTTTACATGTATTCCCTCACACTTCCACACAGTAAGTTATATATGGGAGTATAAAGGAACAGTATAAGGTGTATAATGAAGCTTGATTTAAAAGATCGTCGGCTTTATAAAGTACTGCAATGGATTTTGATATTTTAACTTTAATATAATTTATATGTGACTTCAAACATAATTTATTATCATGATTTATTATCACTCCAAGAAATGTAATTTCAGACACTCTTTTGATTTCTACATCATTTATCATGAGTTTCTTATTTGAGCTATTTGAATGATTACCAAAGATTATGAATATCATTTCACTTAAATTCAGTGTTAGTTTATTTGCATCAAACCAACTCTCTTGCTTTTTCAATTCCTTTTCCACTGTATCCAAAAGTTGTTTCAAGTTCCCCCCACAACAAAGAAAATTTGTATAGTCTGCAAATAGAATAGTTTTCAATATTTTGGACACTTCACATGTATTATTTATGCATACTTTTATTTTCTATTGCCATTGTTATTTCTTCTACAAATTCTGTAATTCTGTGAAAACGAAGTTGTCTATTAGCTCTAAATCCATATTGCTGTTCATATGTACATTATGTTTTGTGATGAAGTCATCTAGCCTGTATAGAATATTTTTTCCAGTATTTCTGAGAATTGTGGAGGCAAGGAAAAAGGTCTGTAGTTTTAGAGTACATGTTTGTCTCCAGCCTTATATATTGGTATGACTTTAGCTGTTTTCATTTTTCTTGGAAATACACCAGTTTGTAGAAACTGGTTACAGATATAAGTCAGGTTTTGCTGTACATTCAATATTTTTAACTGTGAACATGTCAATTCAATTCCAGTCTGCGGACTTCTTACTCTTGAGATTTTTAACAGTGTCACTAATTTCTTTTTCATCTGTGCCCCTTATAAACATAGATTCTTTAACATATATATCTTTACACTAAAAGAGTAATAAAAAATATTAAAACATTTTTAACCGTAATCCATAGCAACACTGAAGCTTGTTTCCTAACTTAAACCATTAATTTGCCAACTGAAACAAATGTTTAATTGTGGTTTTACACCAGATGGATTTCTTTATAGGGAGCCATACTGTCTCAGCCTTCATTGCGGTTGTGTAGAACAGGTAGCTTTTCATGACTTTGGTTCCACAGAGTTACAGTGACTGGATTTATGCGTCCTTTTCATAAAAGATCTTAGGGAGCTTTGATCCCTGCTGGTTTAAGTCTGTTTTCAGAAGAGGCCATTTTAGTCTTTATTCATTAGATTTAAATGTAAAGGGCCTGGTTAATGAAGTCTTGGCCTTCTGTAGGACTGGGCAATGCAATGATGTACAATGATATTATAAAGAGTCAACAGAGATTTTGCCATATACTGTTTATGATGAAACAGTTTGAAACTGTTTATGAAAGCTATCCTTTATAATATCTTGTTATATATCTTCCTGTATAAGGCAGTTTTGGGCAATGTGGTGAAACATTGAACAGTATCACAACTGTTTTATGGCAAAATTGTATCACCGTAGGTGCCGCCAAAGAGAACAAAACAGATCTTCAAGATTGTTACTTGAAGGAAATTTGAAGAGCTGTCACACAACACACGAGCTCTTAACCCTTCATACTGCTTAGTTGAATAATCCTGAAGGTCAGCTATAGCGCGACAGATCCTCTCTGCCACCTCAGAATTTTCACTGGGTTCTGTCTGGAGGCGCCAGTGCAACTCAGAATTGTGTTTACTTCCACTTGACTGTCTCTGGTTGTTTGCAGTGACGAGAAAGAGGAAGAGGAGTATGAGAAGGAAGAGGTTGGTGAGGATGGAGAGATCATTCTGGTCAGTGGAGACAAAGTGTCAGGGCCCTGGAACAAGTCTGGAGCTCCTTCTCTTCCTGCCGCTGCACCTGTTGATGAGTAAACCAACTTTACCCTAACCCTTTACTCTAACCCTTATTTCGCAAATATTTTTCCAACAAACTCATGGGTGGTGCTGAAAACCTCCATTTACTCTAATAGAAGAAGCATTCAGTAGATGGTGAATGCTAAGAGACTGTGTTTTAAGTTTAATTTGCAAAATAAACGTTGAAAAAGCACTGTTTATAATGTTCTTTTCTATAGAGGGGAACATAGTGTCCCTTAAAATGTTCAATTAGTGGCTCACATTTACTTCAATTGCAGAAATATCAAGGGCCAGACCTTTATTTGAAGCAGGCTCATATTTCAGAGACAGGCTCTATTCCAAATTTTCCTTGTTTTCCTAAGTGGGTTTTATTATATTTTAGAAAGAATTCTCCCTTTTCCTGTTCATCTGCAACTGTAACAAGGTGAGTGAGGTCTCAATAACTAAATAGACTAACTTAAACGGAAATAATAAACGGAATAACTCGAATCCAATAGAGACTAGAGGGTGCATGATTGTCCATGAAATGTCCATGAAAGATTAAAATATATATTTTTCAGGAGAATCCATGGCTATTATTGCTGTTTGAGGTTAACATAAACTCAAAGCTTCCCCTGTGTTTACCTATCTTGATAAATTCAAGTTAATGTAAATAAAATCTAAATCTAAATGCATCAGTTTACTACTATTTTAGTCCAACGTCATCCTGCTATTACTCTCGCTGACCACAAGGTGTCACTGCTGTGCACACAGTGTAATAATGAGCATCTATATTAAAGCTTGTTCTGGCCGTTAAAGAGATTTAAAATGGCGGGCGAACCAAAACGAAGTTGGTGCGAAATGGCTCTACATTCATTGTGAAGTAAAGACAAAAGTGAAGATACAGACAACTACAACAATAACACTATGGAGGACGGTGATAGCACAACTTTTTCAGAACAACAGCGAGGTAGTGGGGGAAAGTTGCACTATGACCAATCCTGGGGCTGATATTGATGCCAACTAGTGGTCATAACTGCCTCTAAAGACTACACTCACCTATGCCAGGTATGTTTAATAGCATACAGCACCCTTGCCATGCCATTTCCAAGTTGGACACGGGGCCTTAAAAGACCATATTGCTGTGTTTGCTCGCTGTACCCCCTAAACTAGCTTCAAATCTAACAATGCTAAAGTTAGCTTCCAATTCGTGGTTATGGAAAAAACTGAGGGAAACAAAAATAATGATATTTAGAAGCTGAATCTCTATTTTTTTTCAACACTTACACTTGTGAAAAAGATATAGGGATCGTAGCAAAAGCCTTAAACCCACTTTCAGATTTGTGAAACCTTTATTTTGCTCATGAATGAAAATAGGGTATACATTTTAAAGTTTTTCTATATTCTTGTTGTACCCATTTCAGCCATATTGGTTTCTATTTGGTATGAGATCAATAAGAGGCTATGGCGAAACTTGCTATGGTGTAATTCTTCACAATAAACATTAAAGTCTATGTTAAATTTGCCAAGCAAGCACACTTTTATGTAGCTATGTAGTTATGTGGTGCTTTTCCTGACAAGTTATACAGTGTTTTACAGAAAAAAGAATTACATGATTCAAGCAAGTTTCTACAGTCTGTTATCTACACTGTATGCTTACTAGGTACACCTAGCAAAAACTACTGCAGTCTGATCTAAAAGCAATAAATGCAATAAATCCTACCTTCATGTAAGTTATATGGTTCAAGTTTTGTTGAAACTGTTTTAGAGAGGTGTTGATTCAGCTTTATGGTAATTTTCAGAGACTATAATTTGTGTTGCTTTTGAATTAAAGAGCATTATACCAAGATGTGTTCCCAATATTTTGTCTACCCCATTTACAGACTGCAACATTTTTGTTAGGCTTGCTATAATTTTTGCAGTTGCTAATTTCACCTCTTCTGCCCTGGTGTCATTTTCCCACAGTATTGCACAAGTTATAGCATGTTTTGGAGCTCACACTGTATCAGCATTATGCTAATTTTTATGTCATTTTTATTGCATGGTCTTCTAGTCTGTGCTGTAACTACGACTAGTTAACATCCACTAATTTTCAGGCCTGTCAGTGATCTCTTGAACTGCATGGGCCTGTCTTGGAAAATAATAAAATCACTTTCTCCTGCTTCCACTTTTAACACATCATTTTTACCTTGGGTTTCTCCTGTCTTTTAGGTTGCTCCATGCCTCCTTCTGACCACTGGAAGGTAAATGCATAACACTTGAATTAAATGAAAGACAATAACATTGGGCTTTTTCCCAGTATCGTTTTTGACCCTAGTCCTGCGAGGTCATTGACATTTGATTTCAAACAAAGCAGCAAAATAATCACTCAATCAAGAAATTGCAGCCATATGATACATGCTCCTGTTTATTCATTGATTATTGCAAAAAAGTACTTCCAAGCCCTGTGAAACATATGTTTAACACTTACAATTTAGTTGAACAGCCTTAATTATAAAATATAGAGTATAGTAATTAGCACCTGAAGGACTAATGTAGGATTGCTTTGTATCAGTTCCAGCTGGTTACGCAAAACAATTTGCAAAAATTAAAGTCATTGCAAAGTAACAGTAATTTATTTAGCAGGTTAAAGCCAGTGTTATGCATAACGCATAAAACTTATAGAGCAATAAAAGACGTTATTATTTTTATTAAGTTATTTCCTTGTCAGAATCATCAGTAAATCTATCACAGTGGCTTACCAAGGCTGCGAAAATAAGCCCCACCAAACAGAGTAGAGTAAGGCCTCTCATCCTGAACAAAAATTAGCTTTGTATCTGCTCATATACCGTCTTTATAGTGTCCATGTAGGTGGAGGTGGGCAAAGTTCTGCACTGCAAAGGTGTTTTGTGCTTCACTTCTAGTCTAGTTCAAAGTCCAACATATATATCTTTACACTAAAAGAGTAATAAAAAAAAACATTAATTTGCTAGCTGGAACAAATGTTTAATTGTGGTTTTACACCAGATGGATTTCTTTATAGGGAGCCATACTGTCTCAGCCTTCATTGCAGTTGTGTAGAACAGGTAGCTTTTCATGACTTTGGTTCCACAGAGTTACAGTGACTGGATTTATGCGTCCTTTTCATAAAAGATCTTAGGGAGCTTTGATCCCTGCTGCTTTAAGTCTGTTTTCAGAAGAGGCCATTTTGGTCTTTATTCATTAGATTTAAATGTAAAGGGCCTGGTTAATGAAGTCTTGGCCTTTTGTAGGACTGGGCAATGCAATGATGTACAATGATATAAAGAGTCAACAGAGATTTTGCCATATAATGTTTATGACAAAACAGTTTAAAACTGTTTATGAAAGCTATCCTTTAAAATATCTCGTAATATATCTTCTTGTATAAGGCAGTTTTGGGCAATGTGGTGAAACATTGAACAGTATCACAACTGTTTTATGGCAAAATTGTACCTTGATCAGTAAGGTATTTCATTTATTTGTTGCCTAATTCTTTCCAAAAACAGTTTGCCAACCGAGTTTTTCAGAAGATTTATTTACTATACCACAATAGATATCAATATCAGTGTGACATTATATATGCTGTTCAAGGATAGATGACTGTATTATTGCTCACTTCTAGCTATAATATCAACTGAAGACCTGTTACCCTGCTGTCACTTTAGTATCAGTCAATTTTATCAAATGGTGGATAAACTGTATTGTAAAATATTTCATCTCAGCCAAAAAAAAATGACTTTAAACAATTCAAATTAATACAATGTTTATTTAAAAGAAGCAGAAGCAGGACGATTAAATCGCCTGGTTGGTCTTCATCCTGATGATGTTGGCCTCATTACATTTGCATTGTGTAGTCATCTGTTGAGTCAAACCCCTCCGCTGTGTCTTCTTTGTTCTTTTTGTTATTCACTGGAAAAGATTACATTTAAAAAAGCTAAATTAAATATATGTAATAATTGCGAAACACATTCTTGCTTTCTTGAAAGACACAAACACAGACAACTGTGTACAGTACAGCTGTACAGTATCATAAGTATTAATTGTGGTGTGAGTTCAGGACCTGTGTGTCCACTCCAGTAGCAGGTGTTGGTTGGAACCCGCTATCATTGTCAAGGAGATGCCAGAAACCAAGGGCCTGAAGGGGGGGGGAATCAGGAATTTAATAGCTCAATATAAACAGGTCGATAACTTAATCTGGAATTCATTCCTAAACATGAGACTTGTCTCTGAGTTTTTGTCTAAGTCATGCTATGTTGTTATATTACATTTCTCCCAACCCCCAACAAGAAAACTTGCACATATTGTAAATATTTAAATGAAAGGTAAGTCTACCTACCTCTGGTTTCTTAGTACTTTTAGACGGCATTGTGCTCTCTGGTGCCTGAAAAAAGCAATACACTTCAATTAAAAAAAACAAAAACAAACCCTAATCCAATGACATAACCATGGGTGTTTGCTGTTTCCTACAAGGTTGTTGACTTTGGACCTCAAACTAAGCAGCAAAATAACCCAAAAGTTAATCTGTTTCATAGAAATAGCAGCAGAATGATACAGTACATGCTGTAGGCCACCACTCCAAATACTTAGAAATGGAAGAAAAAAAAAACCCAAAACATAAGAAATGTAAATTTAGTCCTCTGTTTGAAAATGACTAAAAAGTGTCAGGACATCAAAAAGTCTTACAGACAGGGTCAAAACATTGACTGAAAGAACCAAAATATCCTGCATATTTTGGATCACAAGTATTTATATATTTAGGTTTTGGTCTGTAGGCTTTCATCAATTTTTGGTTCTTTCACAGTCTTTTGTTTAAAAAGTCCACTAAATGCAGTACAGTAAATGAGGTGCTGATGAAGCCTGTCTTTTGTCTAATCACGTCTCTGTAGGTGACACACACAAATTGTAAAAATATAGAACATTGCTAACTAATGTCAGGTTGATAGAACCAGAATACATTATTTTGCAGTAAAATGATTAAGTATGAAGTAGTTTCAGTGTGATAGCCCAGGAATAATTTACTAAAAAAGGCATGACAACCACAGAGGAAAAGCTGCAGAATAATGTTAAACTGGTTAATAGAAATAGAAATAACCCCATACATTTTGCATCATACAAATAAAATGTATTTTAACTCTTGGTTTAAGTCAGTTGTATCAAAATGAAAATTTAAATTGGAAGCCTGCAAAGTGACATTCAGTTAACCTTCAAGCCATTGCAAATATATTGAAGAACTTTATTTAGAAGATTAGAACATAAGCCATTTTGAAGAAAGAGGACACTGCACTGTTGGATAAAGTAAATTTATAGAAAACCAAGTTTTTTATGTAGCACCAAATCACAACTCTCTCAGGGCACTTTTCACATAGAGCAGGTCTAGACTGTACTCTTTATGTTTTTAAACATGGAAGATAATTTAGCCCTCACTTAACCTCTTTGTTTGATTTGGAGAGCAAGTTTCATCAGAACACATCAAATTGTCCAAAACAGGTGACACCGTTATCAAGAACATATAACACTTTCCATACTTCCAAAAACCTCTTTTAAAATAATGAATTTACTTTCTCCCACAAAGTTTTCTTACCTGTGTTGTGGTGTTTAGTGTGTCTGTTGAGTTAAACCCCTTCTCATTTTCCATTGGTGTTGTAACCCCAGGACGCCTCAGCAAATCCTTTTTCTAAAGTGACATTGACATTGGATTTCAAATGTGTATTAATCATCTGATCCTGATATTTTTAAGCAAATATCTGTGAGTTTAAAAACTGACTGTCTAACATTTCTTGCCCTGTTGGACAAAATAAATTTTTTTGAAAAACCCTATAATCAGTTCAAACTTCCCCTACCACAGGCTCTATGCCAGACCCAGCCAGACATAGAAAATGCACAATATATCCAGATCCTGTAAACATCACAAGATAAATGTATAATGAAGCCATGCATTTCTTAGGTCTACAGAGAAAGCTGAAAAAAGTGCCATTCATCTCTTTCAAATCTCTAGACTGCAGCATAAAACACCTAGTGTTTTACAGAAAAAAGAAAAGGAGAAAGATGTAGATAAAAGACAGAGAAAAAAACAGGATTAAGTGTACAACTCACAAAATACATGGTATAAGAGAGAGAGAGCCAAAGAAAACATGGGATTTAAAATGCTTTTTGAAGATGTGTATTAATTTTGCTTCTCCACAGTAGAAGAGCAACGACAGCAAAAGCTCGTTCACCAATTTGTTTTCAGCCTTGACCTCTAGGAACAGCCAGGAGTTCCTGCATTACGCTATAGTTATTTTATAATGCTGTTGAAGCACGGATTGATTTAAAAAGTCTTTACTGCATGACCTCATAACAATAAAGTAACTTTGACACAACAGTAATGCAGAGCTGTGATGGATTACATGATTCAAGCAAGTTTCTTGAGTCTGTTATCTACACTGTATGTTTATTAGGTATACCTTGCCAAAACTACTGCAGTCTGATCTAAAAGCTGTGCAATAAATCCTACCTTCATGTAAGTTATATGGTTCAAGTTTTGTTGAAACTGTTTTAGAGAGGTGTTGATTCAGCTTTATGGTAATTTTCAGAGACTATAATTTGTGTTGCTTTTGAATTAAAGAGCATTATACCAAGATGTGTTCCCAATATTTTGTCTACCCCATTTACAGACTGCAACATTTTTGTTAGGCTTGCTGTAATTTTTGCAGTTGCTAATTTCACCTCTTCTGCCCTGGTGTCATTTTCCCACAGTATTGCACAAGTTATAGCATGTTTTGGAGCTCACGCTGTATCAGCATTATGCTAATTTTTATGTCATTTTTATTGCATGGTCTTCTAGTCTGTGCTGTAACTACGACTAGTTAACATCCACTAATTTTCAGAAGGCCTGTCAGTGATCGTTTGAATTGCATGGGTCTGTCTCGGAAAATAATAAAATCACTTTCTCCTGCTTCTACTTTTAACACAGCATTTTTACCTCTTCCCTCTTCTGTCTTTCAGGTGGCACCATGCCTCCTTCTGACCACTGGAAGGAAAATGCATAACACTTGAATTAAATGAAAGACAATAACATATCCTTTTTGACATTTTATTTACCTTGGTCCTGCAAGCTCATTGACATTTGATTTTCAAACAAAGCAGCAAAATAATCAATCAATCAAGAAATTGCAGCCATATGATACATGCTCCTGTTTATTGACTGATTCTTGCAAAAAAGTACTTCCAAGCTCTGTGAAACATGTTTAACACTTTTTAGTTGAACAGCCTTAATTATAAAATATAGATTATAGTAATTAGCACCTGAAGGACTAATGTAGGATTGCTTTGTATCAGTTCCAGCTGGTTATGCAAAACAATTTGCAGAAATTAAAGTCATTGCAAAGTAGCAGTAATTTATTTAGCAGGTTAAAGCCAGTGTTATGCACAACGCATAAAACTTATACAGTAATAAAAGACGTTATTATTTTTATTTAAGTTATTTCCTTGTCAGAATCATCAGTAAATCTATAACAGTGGCTTACCAAGGCTGCGAAAATAAGTCCCACCAAACAGAGTAGAGTAAGGCCTCTCATCCTGAACAAAAATTAGCTTTGTATCTGCTCATATACCGGCTTTATAGTGTCCATGTAGGTGGAGGTGGGCAAAGTTCTGCACTGCAAAGGTGTTTTGTGCTTCACTTCTAGTCTAGTTCAAAGTCCAACTTGGTACATTTGTTGGCAAAATATAAAATTGCGCACTCACACAAAGTCTACATACTGTTCTCATTTTCAAGCATCGCTGTTCTCGTATTTCACCACAATTTTTTGGGTTTTATTTCGAACATGTTAAAAGAACAAAACAAAATAAATCTATTGAATATAAATCAAAAGTAAGTCATGGTCTACTGTGTCAAATGCTTTTTGAGATCCAGAAATACCCCTCCTGTATACTCTTTATTTTCTATTGCCATTGTTATTTCCTCTACAAATTCTGTAAGTGCAAATGACATTGTCCTATGAGCTCTAAATCCATATTGCTGTTCATACGATACATTATGTTTTGTGATGAAGTCATCTAGTCTTGTATAGAATATTTTTTCCAGTATTTTTGAGAATTGTGGAGGCAAGGAAAAAGGTCTGTAGTTTTAGAGTACATGTTTGTCTCCAGCCTTATACATTGGTATGACTTTAGCTGTTTTCATTTTTCTTGGAAATACACCAGTTTGTAGAAACTGGTCACAGATATGAGTCAGGTTTTGCTGTACATTCAATATTTTTAACTGTGAACATGTCAATTCAATTCCAGTCTGCGGACTTCTTACTCTTGAGATTTTTAACAATGTCAATAATTTCTTTTTCATCTGTGCCCTTTATAAACATAGATTCTTTCACATATATATCTTTACACTAAAAGAGTAATAAAAAAACATTAATTTGCTAACTGGAACAAATGTTTAATTGTGATTTTACACCAGATGGATTTCTTTATAGGGAGCCATACTGTCTCAGCCTTCATTGCAGTTGTGTAGTACAGGTAGCTTTTCATGACTTTGGTTCCACAGAGTTACAGTGACTGGATTTATGCGTCCTTTTCATAAAAGATCTTAGGGAGCTTTGATCCCTGCTGCTTTAAGTCTGTTTTCAGAAGAGGCCATTTTGGTCTTTATTCATTAGATTTAAATGTAAAGGGCCTGGTTAATGAAGTCTTGGCCTTCTGTAGGACTGGGCAATGCAATGATGTACAATGATATACAGAGTCAAAAGAGATTTCACCATATACTGTTTATGACAAAACAGTTTGAAACTATTTATGAAAGCTATCCCTTAAAATATCTCGTAATATATCTTCTTGTATAAGGCAGTTTTGGGCAATGTGGTGAAACATTGAACAGTATCACAACTGTTTTATGGCAAAATTGTACCTTGATCAGTAAGGTATTTCATTTGTTTGTTGCCTAATTCTTTCCAAAAACAGTTTGCCAACTGAGTTTTTCAGAAGATTTATTTACTATACCACAATAGATATCAATATCAGTGTGACATTATATATGCTGTTCAAGGATAGATGACTGTATTATTGCTCACTTCTAGCTATAATATCAACTGAAGACCTGTTACCCTGCTGTCACTTTAGTATCAGTCAATTTTATCAAATGGTGGATAAACTGTATTGTAAAATATTTCATCTCAGCCCAAAAAAATGACTTTAAACAATTCAAATTAATACAATGTTTATTTAAAAGAAGCAGAAGCAGGACGATTAAATCGCCTGGTTGGTCTTCATCCTGATGACGTTGGCCTCATTACATTTGCATTGTGTAGTCATCTGTTGAGTCAAACCCCTCCGCTGTGTCTTCTTTGTTCTTTTTGTTATTCACTGGAAAAGATTACATTTAAAAAAGCTAAATTAAATATATGTAATAATTGCGAAACACATTCTTGCTTTCTTGAAAGACACAAACACAGACAACTGTGTACAGTACAGCTGTACAGTATCATAAGTATTAATTGTGGTGTGAGTTCAGGACCTGTGTGTCCACTCCAGTAGCAGGTGTTGGTTGGAACCCGCTATCATTGTCAAGGAGATGCCAGAAACCAATGGCCTGAAGGGGGGGGAATCAGGAATTTAATAGCTCAATATAAACAGGTCGATAACTTAATCTGGAATTCATTCCTAAACATGAGACTTGTCTCTGAGTTTTTGTCTAAGTCATGCTATGTTGTTATATTACATTTCTCCCAACCCCCAACAAGAAAACTTGTATTGTGAATATTTAAATGAAAGGTAAGTCTACCTACCTGTGTTTTCTCAGCACTTTTAGACGACATTGTTTTCTGTAGTAAAAAGGTAAAGTTTGACGTAGTTCAGATCTAACAGCCCAATAATGAGATAAAGAATAAGACAGAGAAACTACAAGAGTATAGCAGTTAAAGGTATATCCTGTTCAGCCAGTTCAACATCAGATCAGTAATAAAATCACTTTCTCCTGCTTCTACTTTTAACACAGCATTTTTACCTCTTCCCTCTTCTGTCTTTCAGGTGGCACCATGCCTCCTTCTGACCACTGGAAGGAGAATGCATAACACTTTAATTAAATGAAAGACAATAACATATCCTTTTTGACATTTTATTTACCTTGGTCCTGCAAGCTCATTGACATTTGATTTTCAAACAAAGCAGCAAAATAATCAATCAATCAAGAAATTGCAGCCATATGATACATGCTCCTGTTTATTGACTAATTCTTGCAAAAAAGTACTTCCAAGCTCTGTGAAACATGTTTAACACTTTTTAGTTGAACAGCCATAATTATAAAATATAGAGTATAGTAATTAGCACCTGAAGGACTAATGTAGGATTGCTTTGTATCAGTTCCAGCTGGTTACGCAAAACAATTTGCAGAAATTAAAGTCATTGCAAAGTAGCAGTAATTTATTTAGCAGGTTAAAGCCAGTGTTATGCACAACGCATAAAACTTATACAGTAATAAAAGACGTTATTATTTTTATTTAAGTTATTTCCTTGTCAGAATCATCAGTAAATCTATCACAGTGGCTTACCAAGGCTGCGAAAATAAGTCCCACCAAACAGAGTAGAGTAAGGCCTCTCATCCTGAACAAAAATTAGCTTTGTATCTGCTCATATACCGGCTTTATAGTGTCCATGTAGGTGGAGGTGGGCAAAGTTCTGCACTGCAAAGGTGTTTTGTGCTTCACTTCTAGTCTAGTTCAAAGTCCAACTTGGTACATTTGTTGGCAAAATATAAAATTGCGCACTCACACAAAGTCTACATACTGTTCTCATTTTCAAGCATCGCTGTTCTCGTATTTCACCACAATTTTTTGGGTTTTATTTCGAACATGTTAAAAGAACAAAACAAAATAAATCTATTGAATATAAATCAAAAGTAAGTCATGGTCTACTGTGTCAAATGCTTTTTGAGATCCAGAAATACCCCTTCTGTATACTCTTTATTTTCTATTGCCATTGTTATTTCCTCTACAAATTCTGTAAGTGCAAATGACATTGTCCTATGAGCTCTAAATCCATATTGCTGTTCATACGATACATTATGTTTTGTGATGAAGTCATCTAGTCTTGTATAGAATATTTTTTCCAGTATTTTTGAGAATTGTGGAGGCAAGGAAAAAGGTCTGTAGTTTTAGAGTACATGTTTGTCTCCAGCCTTATACATTGGTATGACTTTAGCTGTTTTCATTTTTCTTGGAAATACACCAGTTTGTAGAAACTGGTCACAGATATGAGTCAGGTTTTGCTGTACATTCAATATTTTTAACTGTGAACATGTCAATTCAATTCCAGTCTGCGGACTTCTTACTCTTGAGATTTTTAACAATGTCAATAATTTCTTTTTCATCTGTGCCCCTTATAAACATAGATTCTTTAACATATATATCTTTACACTAAAAGAGTAATAAAAAAACATTAATTTGCTAACTGGAACAAATGTTTAGTTGTGGTTTTACACCAGATGGATTTCTTTATAGGGAGCCATACTGTCTCAGCCTTCATTGCGGTTGTGTAGTACAGGTAGCTTTTCATGACTTTGGTTCCAGAGAGTTACAGTGACTGGATTTATGCGTCCTTTTCATAAAAGATCTTAGGGAGCTTTGATCCCTGCTGGTTTAAGTCTGTTTTCAGAAGAGGCCATTTTGGTCTTTATTCATTAGATTTAAATGTAAAGGGCCTGGTTAATGAAGTCTTGGCCTTCTGTAGGACTGGGCAATGCAATGATGTACAATGATATACAGAGTCAACAGAGATTTTGCCATATACTGTTTATGACAAAACAGTTTGAAACTATTTATGAAAGCTATCCTTTAAAATATCTCGTAATATATCTTCTTGTATAAGGCAGTTTTGGGCAATGTGGTGAAACATTGAACAGTATCACAACTGTTTTATGGCAAAATTGTACCTTGATTAGTAAGGTATTTCATTTGTTTGTTGCCTAATTCTTTCCAAAAACAGTTTGCCAACTGAGTTTTTCAGAAGATTTATTTACTATACCACAATAGATATCAATATCAGTGTGACATTATATATGCTGTTCAAGGATAGATGACTGTATTATTGCTCACTTCTAGCTATAATATCAACTGAAGACCTTTTACCCTGCTGTCATTTTAATATCAGTCAATTAGTCAATTTTATCAAATGGTGGATAAACTGTATTGTAAAATATTTCATCTCAGCCAAAAAAAAATGACTTTAAACAATTCAAATTAATACAATGTTTATTTAAAAGAAGCAGAAGCAGGACGATTAAATCGCCTGGTTGGTCTTCATCCTGATGACGTTGGCCTCATTACATTTGCATCGTGTAGTCATCTGTAGAGTCAAACCCCTCCGCTGTGTCTTCTTTGTTCTTTTTGTTATTCACTGGAAAAGATTACATTTAAAAAAGCTAAATTAAATATATGTAATAATTGCGAAACACATTCTTGCTTTCTTGAAAGACACAAACACAGACAACTGTGTACGGTACAGCTGTACAGTATCATAAGTATTAATTGTGGTGTGAGTTCAGGACCTGTGTGTCCACTCCATTAGCAGGTGTTGGTGGGAACCCGCTATCATCCTCAAGGCGATGCCAGAAACCAGAGACCTGAAGGGGGGGGGGATCAGGAATTTAATAGCTCAATATAAACAGGTCGATAACTTAATCTGGAATTCATTCCTAAACATGAGACTTGTCTCTGAGTTTTTGTCTAAGTCATGCTATGTTGTTATATTACATTTCTCCCAACCCCCAACAAGAAAACTTGCACATATTGTAAATATTTAAAGGAAAGGTAAGTCTACTTACTGGTTTCTTAGTACTTTTAGACGGCATTGTGCTCTCTGGTGCCTGAAAAAAGCAATACACTTCAATTAAAAAAAACAAAAACAAACCCTAATCCAATGACATAACCATGGGTGTTTGCTGTTTCCTACAAGGTTGTTGACTTTGGACTTTAAACTAAGCAGCAAAATAACCCAAAAGTTAATCTGTTTCATAGAAATAGCAGCAGAATGATACTGTACATGCTGTAGGCCCCCACTCCAAATACTTAGAAATGGAAAAAAAAAAAACCCAAAACATAAGAAATATAAATTTAGTCCTCTGTTTGAAAATGACTAAAAAGTGTCAGTACATCAAAAAGTCTTACAGACAGGGTCAAAACATTGACTGAAAGAACCAAAATATCCTGCATACTTTGGATCACAAGTATTTATATATTTAGGTTTTGGTCTGTAGGCTTTCATCAATTTTTGGTTCTTTCACAGTCTTTTGTTTAAAAAGTCCACTAAATGCAGTACAGTAAATGAGGTGCTGATGAAGCCTGTCTTTTGTTTAGTCACGTCTCTGTAGGTGACACACACAAATTGTAAAAATATAGAACATTGCTAACTAATGTCAGGTTGATAGAACCAGAATACATTATTTTGCGGTAAAATGATTAAGTATGAAGTAGTTTCAGTGTGATAGCCCAGGAATAATTTACCAAAAAAGGCATGACAACCACAGAGGAAAAGCTGCAGAATAATGTTAAACTGGTTAATAGAAATAGAAATAACCCCATACATTTTGCATCAAACAAATAAAATGTATTTTAACTCTTGGTTTAAGTCAGTTGTATCAAAATGAAAATTTAAATTGGAAGCCTGCAAAGTGACATTCAGTTAACCTTCAAGCCATTGCAAATATATTGAAGAACTGTATTTAGAAGATTAGAACATAAGTCATTTTGAAGAAAGAGGACACTGCACTGTTGGACAAAGTAATTTTATTGAAAACCAAGTTAACGGTGGAACTTATCCATTACAACCCACTACAGAAACCCAGCAATCCTGTAGATATCTAAAGATAAATGCCATGCACTACTCATGCCTAGAGCGAAAGCTAAAAAAGTGCCATTATCCTCCCCTCATGACATCAGATGTTTAGTCAAGTCACTTTCATTTATGTAGCACCAAATCACAACTCTCTCAGGGCACTTTTCACATAGAGCAGGTCTAGACTGTACTCTTTATGTTTTTAAACATGGAAGATTGATTTATTTAATTTAGGCATTTAATATCTTCCAAAGTCTTGGGCAATTGTGGGGTAAATGTCTCTCATAGTCTGCAGCAGCCCTCACTTAACCTCTTTGTTTGATTTGGAGAGCAAGTTTCATCAGAACACATCAAATTGTCCAAAGCAGGTGACAAAGCAGGTTATCAAGAACATATAACACTTTCCATACTTCCAAAAACCTCTTTTAAAATAATGAAATTACTTTCTCCCACAAAGTTTTCTTACCTGTGCTGTGGTGTTTAGTGTGTCTGTTGAGTTAAACCCCTTCTCATTTTCCATTGGTGTTGTACTCCCATATGGCCTTATCTGCATTGACATTAGATTTCAAATGTGTATTAATCATCTGATCTTGATATTTTTCAGCTAATATCTGTGAGTTTAAGAATCAACTGTCAAACATTTCTTGCCCTGTTGGACAAAATGAAATTTATTAAAAAACTCTATGATCAGTCCAAACCTCCCCCACCACAGGCTCTGTGCCAGACCCAGCCAGACATAGAAAACATACAATATATCCAGATCCTGTAAACATCACAAGATAAATGTATAATGAGGACATGCACTGCTCGAGTCTACAGAGAAAGCTGAAAAAAGTGCCTTTCATCTCTCTCAAATCTTTAGACTGCAGCATAAAACCTAACCTTTTGTTGGATTTGTTGTATTTTCAAGTGGTGTTCTACTCCCCTTTAGAAATTGGAATTAAAAACCTTAATATCAAAGGGCATGACAATGTTTGGATAATGGGGACATTGACACTATCCAAACATTCAAACACAGCAGCAGAATAATCAATAAATGAACTTATTTCATAGAAATGGCATGATAACATGCTCTAGGGCTCTATACTGGCTTGTTTACCAAGTCCAAAAGAAAATATATCCCTTGGTTTAAGTTGAGTTATATCAAATTGAGAATTGAAACCTGAGTAACATTCAAGTTATTGCAAAGTAAGGGTAGCTGAGTGAAGAACCTTGCAGCTCAGAATTAGAATAATTCTTTCTGTAGTAAAAAGGTAAAGTTTGACTTAGTTCAGATCTAACAGCCCAATAATAAGATACAGAATAAGACAGAGAAACTACAAGAGTTTAGCAGTTAAAGGTATATCCTGTTCAGCCAGTTCAACATCTGAGATCAGTAAATTTGGGGAAATTTAGCCATCTTACCGCGCCTTCAGCCAATGCCATGAGACTTACTCCCACCAAACAGAGTAGTATAAACACTCTCATTTTGATCATAGATTAGCCTTCTCAACTGCACATACACCTGTTATATAGTGTCCATGGCCATGTCAGTGGGTGGAGTCTTTGTAGAGACTCTTGTGTAACCAACTATGGTGCACATTATGTTAGGAAGTTACTTAATGACTGGTGAACATGTTGTAGCAAAGCACCACATATCTTTCAAAGAAGTCGATGGAGCCCAAACCAGAGCTAAAACAGAATATTGGACTTATGTTAGTCAGGTGGCCAAAACTGCAACTTCAAATTGATGCTATTGTTGCTGTTTGTCAGCCTACTTTATATGTTTGTAGCTCAGTTTTTGCTATCACTTTAGAAATAATAACTTTATAAGCTGGTCAAATTTGGTGTCTGAATTTGTCAGCTTGTTTTTGTCAACATGTCCTTTGTCCTCTAGTGGCAAAAAGTTTAATAATGCAGCTTTAAATTTAAAGAGGACAAAACTTAAGTGTCTGCACAGATTACTTATGTGCAGATATTAAAGGTGCAATATACGACATTCAGCCCCACTAGATGATGCACTAGAGCAACAGCAGCTCTGACCAACACCGATGCGTGCGTCATTTACTCAATAAATTTTGAGAAAAAAAAAGAAAGTGGCATCTGAAGACACGGCTCACAAAACTCAGATGAAACTGTCAAACTAGGCAGTGCTGATCAAATATGGATCAGGATTCTGTGTGGCCTATTTATTGCCTCAAATGTTTTCAGTAACATATATTAGTGTACTGTTTAGCTGTAATATGAGAAACTTTGTGATCTGGCCGCCATTTTGAAAGCAGACGCGGGGAGAACAGGGAGAGACCAAGCCCCCAGGAACAGCACCGGGCTTTGAAGCTAATTTGACACAGTGGCCAAACTGTGTAATTACAATGTCCCGTGATCCTGTTGGGCCCAAATAGTCCTTTTCTCAGAGCCTTACATTGTGAAACAGATGTCTGTAAATCAGCAGATACATTTTTTTGAGCGTCACAATCCCCGTGAAATGACACGTTTCACTATCAGAATTTGATCCATTCGGTCTGATCACATTTTGAAAGTCTAGAAGAGTTGCACGATTTAATTTTTTATCCCCATTCTAGTTAGCTGGGGGGCTAAACTGGAAATTAGTGGTCTCGGTCAGTGGAAATCTCTAGTGAGCATGCTCCATGGACGCATTGGGCCCATAGAGTGAATAATTGGGGCCCCGACTCCGACGCTGTATCCAGTTCTCTTTTTACATCCGTGGGAAGGACTCACATGTACTCACATGTATTGTTTCAAATGCACAAATTAAGAAATTGGTTATAATTAACCAATATTACCAATTAAATAACCAGCCTCCATGGATAGGAAGATGCATGAGTAATTGGAATTTTAAAAAAGTATAATTTAAACGCCTTTAGTTTGCTGATCTAAACAGTTAATTCACTAATTAAAACACTATATTGAAATAGGATTAGCAGTGGTGGAAATTAACGGAGTACATATACAATATCTTATGTTACTTGAGTATTTTCATTTTATGCTACATTGGTCTTCTACTGCACCACATTTACGAAGCAAATATTGTGCTTTTTACGCCACCACATTTATTTATCAGCTTTATAAATGAAGATTTTACATAAAAACTTAAAAATAAAGTAAAATAGCTTTACATTAACTAGGTAAACATTGAAGTTATTCTAACATGTTAATCCATAAATAACAATAATCCAGTAATATTAATTATACATAAATATAACCCTCAAAAGAAGCCATTAATCATTAATGTGTACTTTTGATACTTTAAATACATTTAGCTCATATACCTATTACTTTTACCATGCATTTTGTGTGCAGGAGTTTTACTTGTAATTGAGTATTCTTGCGTTGTAGTATTACTACACTACTCACTTTTACTTAAGTAAATGAACTGAATACTCATTCACCACTGAGAATGAGTAATCAGCGTCTTTAATGATAATTCTAATGTCTATTTATGTATATTTTTTAAGTGTACGTTTAAATTCAGGTGTATTAAAAAAACAAACTATTAAGTTCAAGTTGCCACCGGTATGCGCGAGCCCTCGTGGCCGTTGCCATGACGCTGAATGGAAACGGGCGCGAGCCCTCGTGGCCGTTGCCATGACGCTGAATGGAAACCACAGGAGCTGAAGAGAGTTGACGGGCTGGAGCTGTTCAAATGAGCTGAAATTACCCATTCTGAGCTGAAAGCCTCACTTCCGAGCGGTTCAGGTTGATTTAGCAGATATTTGTACAGGTTGTGAGTTGGTTGGCTTCAGTTTTCCTCTGCTGTGTTTCGGGCAGAGGAGGTATGAAGGCTCACAGTAGTGAGGTCACAGTGTTTGTCCGGATCAGACCAACGGCAAACTTTGCCAAAGACCTCATTGAATGTCTTCCTGACGGGCAGGTAACTTTAAAGTCTTTGTTTTAACACCAGTACCATTAAGATTTGGCCAATTACATCGCGTTGGAAGGGCATTAAAGTTTGGCAGTCTGGAATAAAACTGGGTAACTTCCAGTAAATTGAAGAGTTGGTTTTCTTCGGTTGAGGTTGAAAATTAAACTTTAAGCTAACCACTAGCTTAAATGTTAAATCAGTGCTTCACGTTACTGTACAGTCTAACTTTTATTTGGGCATTGGCTTGCTTTTCCATCTTTGGAAACGTGCTTAAATGAAATTTTAACCATTTTAAGTGAATTTAACTTGGCTTAAGAGACCTTTTTACACAAAAGTACAGGTGCAATTAATGGCATTCATGATGGCTGCCCTTCGTTTAGGTGTTCAGGTCCAGGTTGCTCACTGGCATGCGGTCTTACAGGGACAATTAGATGCAGTGGAGCCATGATTAATGGTGTTACACCTGTTTTTATCTTTGTCATTTCTGAGTCAAACATGCTACTGGTTTTTCTGTTGGTTTTTTTTAGTCTTTGATATAAACGTTAAATTGAATACCTTTTCAGATTTGGACTGTTGGTTGGACAAAGCAAGCCATTTGAAGCAAGTCATGAAAATAATTGCTATAATTTATGCTAAAGGTATTCTTTAGATGACAGTTTCGTTAGGTCCATCTAGCTAAAACTAATGCAGCCCAATACAATAGCCCTACAATAAAATTGTATCTTCATGAAGGTAATAATGTTCATGTTAGATTTTACTTAACTCTGTATATAGATATCTAATAGATACAGAGATAAAAAGCTTGATAGTCTCTGAATTATCTCACAGCACAGTGACCAAGACATTTTGACTTTGTCAGTGTCACATCCATTGCAATAATTGAGAGCCTTACTGCAAACGTAGAAATCCTTTTCCAGGTTGATCTGTTTTTACCACCCAATCTCCTAATTTAACTAATCATATCTCATAGATGAAGGTGAGGTCATGTTTGTCATTTCAGCCATACAGTATGACTAACTCTAACTTCATTTTATATACTGTATATATACATATACAATATTTAGTATATTCATTACCTTTTTAAAATTTCAAATTTATGTCTGTGTGTTATAGTGCACACACAAATATTTTTGTGTTTGTTCCTCAGACAGTAAACATCTATCATAAAAAAGACTGCAGGAAGCTCCATGATTCCAAGAAAGGTCAGCGGAGCTCCTGGTCGTTCCGGCTGCAAGGAGTCCTGCAGGATGTGTCCCAGGAGGAAGTATATGCCCAAGTGTGCCAACGGGTGGTACTGGGAACACTGGACGGCTATAATGGTATCTGTCCATTCACATTAAACACAAAGTGTAGTCAAGTATTCATGCCACATTTATGTCTTATAGGATGGATGGTAGAGACTGAGGGGATTCCCATGTTAATGACTTGCAAGCATTTTCAACATCCATATTTATTTGGCTTTCAGGCATTTACGTATTATAAAGTAATATAAGATAAGACTTTATTGATTCCCAGAGGGGAAATTCGCAAGTGCCAAGTCAAATATATTGGTGCTTTCAGAAAAATCAGATGTTCCCCAGTCGTTATTGCAACTTCGATGTTGATGTGAGTGCTGTTTTTAAGTCGGAAACTCATACATGAAGGTGGCATCGGATCAGATTAGAATAGCCTACTTACTGTCAACATACCAAAGTGTATTATTTTTTTCATGTTGTTCTGTATCTTGTGTGATACTATAACAGTCAGGGAAAGGCCCTTTATTCCCTCAATTGTATTGATTCAAAGTTTCAGTTTTAGTGTTTTTTTATTACTTAATTGTGAAATGAGTGAATGGTCCTGTGGTAAACATCATTTGTTGTTGTATATTTTTTAGGTACTGTGATGTGCTTTGGGCAGACAGGTGCAGGAAAAACGTACACCATGACAGGATCCACAGAATCATACATGCAGCGAGGCATCATTCCTCGGGCCCTTCAGGAGGTAACTCGCACTGTGGGAATTTATTAACTGCTGAAATCCCCCGACTGCTACACCTGAGCAAGTATGTTTTAAAAAAATCTCTAACATGGTATTCAGGTGTTTCAGGAGGTGGAGAAGAGGACTGAGCATGCTTTCTCTGTGCACCTGTCCTACCTGGAAATCTACAATGAGACCCTGGTGGACCTGCTGTCTTCACTGCAAGGCTCACCACACCTGTCTCCTCGAGATATGGTGGTGATGGAGGAGCCGGGCAGAGGGGTTTTCATCAGAGGTCTGTCTCTTCATCCAGTCCACAGCGAAGAGGAGGCCCTCAACCTGCTATTTGAGGTGTGTCACTTCTGATGCACTGTTAATTTGAATGAATATTTCAACCTAAAATTAAGTTTTAAGGATGGTAAAACAAAAAGGTTCAGTTTTGGAGTGATCTAAAGGTCCAGTATTTTCCGTTATTTTCTATATTTATCCCACTTCGGTTTCTGCTCATGTAGCAAACCATGCTCCTCCCTTTTCTTATCCTTTGGGAATAAATGGTTCTTTTAAAAAGTTTTAACAGTTTTTACTGTGAGATACAGTTTTATGTTTTTATTTATATTTTTTTAATGGGTATTTATTTCTTATGTTCTATAATCAGTGTTGGTCAACAAGGATGGAAGCACTGTATCATTTCCATGATTCCCTTGATGAAAAAAGCTGTTCTGTCTATACTCAGGGAGAGATGAATCGCATTATTGGATGTCATACCCTGAACAGGAACTCCTCCAGGTCCCACTGTATCTTCACTGTGCATATAGAGGTAGATTAAATCTATGGTTTATTGTATTGTTTACAATAGTCTTGGTGCTCAAACATGAGTTTTCCTGCATACTTCATTTTGTTTTTAGCTGTGATTTTAAGAAGAAAATGTCTCTCAATCACAGTCTCGCTCGCGGACTCTTTCTGACGCCAAGTACATCGCCTCCAAGCTGAATCTGGTGGATCTGGCTGGGTCTGAGAGGCAGGGAAAGACAGGGGTGAGTTTGAGAATATGACTTCATTTGAGATGCTTTGAATGAGGCAATGTCCAGGTGTGATGTTACAAGCATGCATCCTATTGCAAGTTTTACTTGTCAAAATGTTGAAGCTCTTGTTCCCCTTTCTCTGGGATTTGTTACGTCACTTCACTTTTTCTCCATTTCATTTCATCCTCCTGTTCTTCCAGTCAGAGGGTCAGATGTTAAAGGAAGCCATGTACATCAACAAGTCCTTGTCGTTCCTGGAACAGGCCATCCTGGCTCTGGGAGACCGTCGCAGAGACCATGTCCCCTTCAGACAAACCAAGCTAACACATGCCCTTAAAGACTCACTGGGTGAGACTGCCAGGCCTGTAGTTTTTAACAATGCTGATAGCTGATGGTCAAAGTGGTCCTTGTGGTATAATAATACACTTTTAGAAGATAATGTGAAATTAATGAAATATAGCATTCTGTCTGTTTCTGTAGGAGGGAACTGCAACACTGTGCTTGTGGCCAACATCTATGGTGAGGCTGCACAGATAAAAGAAACAGTAAGCAGTAGGATATCTGATACTAACAGAGCATCTTCTTTTATATCATACGTTGTGTCACTTCAGCTCTGGATGATACTTAATATTCTTTGCAGCTCTCTACTCTGCGTTTTGCCAGCAGAATGAAATGTGTCCGGACTGACCCTGCCGTTAATGAACACATGGATCCAGCAGTGAGTTCACATGATAACACATACCAACTTATATGACACAAAAGAGGTAATACATGGGTAAAAATAATGTGTTGGTTTTGTTTACAGTCTGCATTGTGCTGTGCTGTCTGTGTCAGTCATCAGACAACAGAGATCTCATGAAATTCACCTCTGTGTTTAGATTCAGATCAAGAAACTTCAGAAGGAGGTCCAGAGGCTGAAAGAGGAACTGTCCATCTACAATACGCTGGTGAGTAGAGCTGACAAGGAAAAGGGCATATATATTTAAAAATATATTATTAGTTTATTGTACTGGTCCCTGTTTCCTGTTTAACCTTGTTGAATCTAAGATCAACACAAAATTTTCACTTTATAGGCTGAAGTTGTTCATCTTCATTTACTCAGTGTTAAAAGTGTGTAAATATTTAACTTAGAATGAAATAGTTTCTTTAAAATATTGTAATTCAACCTATATTAAAGTATATAACTCACAGGGTGTGTTAAAGTAAAATATGATGCCTTCTTATGTGTCTTTTTAATGCATTAGAATCAGAAACATGTCATCCGCTTCATATCAGAATTTAAATGCCCATTGTTCACTCTTTTTCAACAGGTGAACCGTCCAAGCATCACATACGAGCCGTTATCTGAGGCCCAGCTGGCTGAAATCCACAGCCAGGTTCAGAGTTACCTCAATGGAAGTCTGAAGGAAATCAGTGTGAGGACATAACAAAGAACACAGCTGTTAATATTTTCTCTCACATACTAAACTTTGGCCTGACTCTGTCTTCACTCTGTATGACATGTGATTACAGATCATCAGTATCAGGCAGGTCCAAGCAGTGTTCGCCCAGTTCAAACTTGCTGTGCAGTAAGTATTTGTTTAGTTTTGAAATCTGTAGTTTGAAAATACAGAGTGAATATTCATACAAACGAGTCTGTTATTTCCCCCCTGCATTGTAATTTAATCTGTTCAAATGATTTCTCAGTATGTAACAAGGTTTTAATTAATAGAAAGTAGTTAAATATGTTCATGTGCTGTGTTTTAACAGCGAACAGGAGCAGAAGGTGAAGGCTCAGCTATGCCAGACCTACAACTTGGTGAACCGGGACCAAACTGCTAACACAGCCACAATCAAGGTCAGTCAACATCTGATTCATGGTGAGGTTGACCTCATGGATACAAGCTGTAAATTCTTTTTTTTTTTTTTTTGTTATTACCAGTGACAACCTGTTTAATAAACAATTATTTCTGACTGAGCTTTGATTGGATGTTGCTTTGTAGACTCTTAAGGAGTTGGATACCAGAAGCAGCACTGAGGATGTGGAGGCTAGCAGCTTTGGGGTGGCTGCCCAGTCTCCGAAAAACACCCAACGTTCAAGTTCCACCAAAGCCAAAACTAAGAAGTCCAGGGAAAAACAGAGGTGAGTGAACATTTTTAGACTGAAGCCTATATTCACTGTCTTTTAATTATGAAAGGTTCAAGAACAATGCCAATATTTTCAAATTGTCATTAAATCAAAAGTCTTCATTGAAATGATTCTAGATCCAACTTTGGGTTACAATAGACCTTTAAAAGAATGATGAAAACACCTTGGACAGAATTTAATAGTTTGACACATGAACAGCCCCTGATGAGATCAATATGTAACCAAGCCAACACCTGCTTTACTGATTACACATTCATTTATATTAACCACAAGCTAATTGTATTGGTATGGTTATTCTAATGGCACACTGTGATTATCCAGCCAAAACAAGAGACAGGGAGAAGGGAGTCCGGTTTCAAGGAAGCGTGTGGAGAGTGTGTCCAAAACGAAGCCGAACCCTGTCCAGACGCCCGAGAAAGAGCAGGAGTCACAAGAAGCAGACACTGAGAGCCAAGACACACAGGAGTCACAACCACCAGCCAATGAACCATTGCAAACAGAGTATGTGTGTGATATTTAGTCTTGTCTGTTGAATGTTTATGCACAGATATCTTTTACTCTAAAACTGTAAATAGATAGTTTTGTTTTTTGACCCTGATCACTTAGTTTTTTTTTGTCTCTGCTCAGCTCTCCTCCATCCAAAGCAGAGGCCTTTGAGGATTTTAAGATTGGACAAGGCAGCCACATCAACTGTATCCTTAAGGAGAACAAGGCCATGCTGCTGGAACGCCGCAGTCTTCTTCGACAGCTCACTGAGGAGGTCAACACTGTCAAAAGAGAGATCGATTGCACCACGGCAACCATACAGCAGCAAAAGTATATGACAGGAGGCCAAGGTATTTCACACGTTTCTGTTAGCAACAAGGAAGCAAGTCAAAGATGCTTTGATTTGGAAAAATGTGATTCGTGTCATGAATGAACTTCCATGCTCACACATTAAATGTCTTGTGGTTTAACCAAAATATTTTCAAATAAGTACTGCAAGATATCTTTGGAAACCCTGAATGAAATGTATAATGATGGTTTTTGTGTTTGAGTAATGCTTGTCTGCACAGCGTGGGTTTATAGTGCTGGACCTGAGATTAAAAAGCTTTTTCTTTGTGTGTTTTTGTATGAAGGTCAGTATTTCAGTATGGAGGGGGAGCCAGATGCCACTTTATTGTTGCAGCTCAGAGAGCTGAAGGCTCACTACCGGCAGAGATACGAGGCACTGCGTGACATCAAGGCAGAGGTCAACTACTGCCAACACCTTGTGGACCAGTGTAGGCTGCGCCTTCTCTCTGGTCAGTTCTGAAAATATCTTTTGTAGCTGCTGTCTTCCTGATACAGCTTGAAACTTTCATAGCATAAGACACAGTTTGTGGCTAAGAGAGAAGGGGAAAAAAAAACATTTCCTATGTTTCCCAGAATTTGAGAACTGGTATAAGAAGTCTTTCCTGTTAACTGAGGAGGAGCTGAACGTAAATTTGGACAAGACTGAGGCACAAGTGAGTCTGCATTATACTAACTCTATATGATAGCTATAGCCATTACTACACAGCCAACAATGCATCTCTCATGTAGAGGCTAAATATTAATATTTCTAAATGTAATAGCACAGTTGCAGTGTAAATTCATAGAGTTGTGGCAAAAAGCATTTTTGTTTGACATTTACTGGAAAAGTTGTGACTGAAGTATTGTAACAATGAGTTCTGTTATTCCCTGATGTTCTTAGGAAGAGGATGGCCAGCAGTGTTTGGAGCGGCTGCAGTTTGAGCTTCTGGCAGAAGACCCCAGCGCTGAGTCTTTCTGCAACGCCCGCTACAGGACACAGAAACGGGCGAGTGTCTCATTGATGAACAACTGTTTATTTTGTCTAAAACCACAGTTGTGAATGTTGTAATCTGGTCATAATGGCCCCATCTGGCCAAACACTTCCTCATCCTCTGCTAGGAAAGTTGCTGTAAAGTGCAGATGTTAAAAATTAAACCTTTGGTGTTTCTGTCTCTACAGAGGAATAGCAGAGCGCTGTCCTTTACTCCAGTGCAGAGGAACACGTCCGCTGGGCCCGGACAGAGACGACTCCCTCCTATTCTACCTGTTACCTAAGAGAAGTGAGTTTTATGTACAAACTAAAGTTCATCAACTACGGCATCCAAACAAGTGCTTAATGTGATTGAGTGTAATTTACTTTTTTTAATGTACCCACTATTTGCTTCACTTGGTGGTTTTCTACATCTAATTTCTACATTGTTTTCGTATGTAAAGTTTGTACATTAACTAAGCACAAAAGACAAAACACAATGAATCAGCTTCTTAAATGAAAAGTAAAATTTATTATTCCTGAACCACAAAATAGACTTCTTTGGTTGTACAAATTCACTAGTTACAGTCTTGTATGAGCTCTACCCCATGACTCTAGGACTTCTGACCCTTTCCCTCCAACCTATTTGCAAGTAAATAGCCCCCGAAGAGAACTCAAGACAACAGAATAACACAAAAAACTTGAAACACTGCATTAATAATGTAGTGAAAACCATCTGAAAAAAATTTTTACCTACTGTAAGTTAAAAAAAGAGATATCAGCCATTGCAAATGTTATCAAACAAACTGAATTTCAGTCAGTGAGAGCAACATGGAAAGCTATAATTAGAAGACCCTACATTAAATTAACACAAATGCTACTATGCTGTGATTCTGCAAAAATACCTGCCAGATACATAAACTGACAGTATGTCAAGCAATGAACTGAATGTCTGATGCGATCGATGTCTCGAGAGGGATTTTAAAATCGGTTCCGCCTCTCTCGGCTCTCCCATTAACAAACCAATATACATGCAGAGAGCATCCCAGCACCAAGCCTGTCCAAACCCAGATGCATCAGCAGTCCAGACACTTGGTCTAGGTCAAGACTGGCTCAGTTTCACACCCAAAGTTTGCTTTCCTCTCAGTATTTGTACATTATTCACACAATAATAAATGATTTTTCAGTGGCATCAGATTTAAATTAACCATAGACAGAAAAATAAAACACCTGCTACCTTCACGTCACTCTGGAATACCTCCAGATAATGCAAGGATAGAAATGAATGGTTCACATTGATTAAAATAAAAGAACAAACATTACCCTAGTTAGGGCAGGGTAAGTACCATTAATTAATAAATGATGCTAAAAATGCATGTTCCCAAACTTTGATATTCAATATTCTGAACTGTTGAGTAAACTGCCTGCTGCTGCCTCCAGTGTAGTCATATTCTCTACAAGGGGAATGTTACACAATCAATAAATCTGGATAGATGCTCACTTGAAGTCTGCTGAGACAAGAGTCACAACATTTATGGTATGACTTGTTACCATGTGATGTGCAACAGCCAGACCTTGTTCAAAGCAATCTAAGCAGGATATGCTTGCCTTAAAAACCCCTGGTGACTTCAGAAGGGTGTATAAAGTTACACTACATGATTAAAAAGTGATATGCAATTCATTGGCTAAAAGTTTTGACTTCCAGACTCACCGAAAAATTCATTTTAAATGATAAATTATGATAAGCATCAGTCATCCTCTTTGTACTCAAAAGGACTGGATAGGTTAAAACTGTGTAAAATAGAGGCCCTTCAATTTGAGTAAAATAATAAAAACAATAAATTATTTAAGATATACCTTCTTAAAAAGCTGATCAGTGGCAGTGCAAAAACGATATGTACTATTTTTTTTTTTGTAGTTTTTTTTTTTTTTTTTTTTAAAGCTCTCCACAATTTGTGACTGTGAAGGTAGCAGGATGTTCCCTCCTAAATTAATATATACACTCCTGTCTGCCCAAGTCTCAAACCCCCCCTGACATTTTACAATCTATTCACTGAAAGCCTAAAAATATCATTCAACAAGTTAGTATAGCTATTACCCATTTCTTTCCTCTTCCAGTATGTTTTTTTTTTGAACAGCAAAATCATCAGAGGTGCAAAAAATTAAAAAACTAAAAACGTCGGTCACCTTGTTAAAATAGATCAGCTTCTAATAGGCGAACCGAGTGTACAACAAACAAAAGGAAATGGTCTGTTAAGTAGCAATCCTAACTAACCACACTAGCACTTTCTTGCCCTCGAGGGACTGTTGAGCAATGTCTCCTTGCCAACTCATCCACAGACTGTAAAGGCAAGACTGGCACGCAGGATATAAGTGAATGTGTATGTGTGGCGACTATCAGCTTCGCAGTCTCTGCAGTGGTTATATATGGGAGAGTAAATCTCGCTCTACTGACAGTGTGTAGTGTTTTAGTGACTCTGCACCTCCTGTGGATGCATCCGTGTGTTTTGCCAGTGTTCCACAGTGTATGTAAGTGTGTGTGTGTGTTCGCATTGTGTCTTCGGATTTCTTCTCTCAGTGTGAGGTGTTACGTGGGCACAGCGGTTTCCAGGCTGCGGCGACCCTGCCTCAGTTTGCGCTTGTTGCTGTACAGAGCCATCTCCTCCAGGGCTGAGGTGGCAGGCAGCGGGGAGGGAACCTCGACCTCAGGGTTTGCAGCGGGCCCTAGACAGAAACAAAACAGACAGAAAAACTTTAGTCACAACAATACATCACCAGTTGCACAAGTTTAGCGTCTTTTTCACTTGATATTCACTTCCCAACGCCAGCTGCAGAGAAGAACAGACATTAAAAGCAACTGGACAGAAACATCCTGTGCGACTGATGGGGAAGTGGATGGATCCCTTAAACCTGTGAGAGACGCCCAACATTCAGATCAGCAGCTAGAAACGAGCAGGAGCTAAAGAGTCGAGCAGAAAACTGGAGCACCCGATGACTGCATGTTTAAACAGGCCACTTAAATGTCCTCTGTGTTCAAACTCAAAGTAAGACTTCAAGAGCTAATTTTTAATCCCTTTGTTAAATATCTTTTTCTCCCTCGGTGTGCTTTACGTGCACTAATGTGACCGGGTTTCAGTCAGCTTCCTCCAGTAAGCTGATTTCTTGGCCATGTTTACATGTAACCAGCTTTTTACATGTATGTAACGTGTAGGACAAAGACTTCAGACAAGGAAAGTATCACTGTGGCAGCAGAGAAACAGGGTGAAAGGACAGATTATTGCATTTAGCAATGCATTCTTGTATTTAAAATAATTCCACCCAAAATCTGTTTTGAAACCAAAACTAACAGAGTAACTCCTGTAAATCTCACCACATTCAGCCTTCCCATACATACACTCCCAAAAATAAAAAATAAATTAAAACATTCGCAAGCAGCATATTATATCACTACAACAATTAACACAAGTAATGCTTCCAAAATACAGTTTGGGTTAAAAAGAAATCTGATTACAGGTTACTACAGTGCATGTAAACACGTTTCTTGAGTGTACTTACTGACTGACAATCACTTCCATTCAACACTTCATGCACAGTCTGACCTCTGGTTAGTGTGAGAAGATTAGTTTAGACACAGCACTCATATTTCTATTTCACTCTGGTCTCATCAGCTGCTTTATATCTGATGGACAGCAGAAACTGAAGCACACCCAGGTAGACACACCCTTCTCAAAGCCAGGACCCACGGCTATGCCACATAACTAGCGGGTTAGAATTTAAATGCACAAACCAACACTCTTCTCACGTTTTCAATACATACTCAGTTGTACAATCACACATTGACCCACAAACACATGCACACAGGACAGGATCCTACCAATAGGAGCAGCTTATCCCAGGTAGTCACCTAAATCAAAGAGGATAGAAGAAAATTGTGTAATAAATGCATTAAAGGGAAACTTCTGTATTTTCAACCTGGACCCTATTATGCCATCTTTTTGTGTATAGGTGACTAATGGAGACAACAGTATGAAATTGGTCCAGTATTGAGTGAGAGCGCTGCAGCTAGCAGCCACAAAATTGGCTGCAGTGTAATCTGATTGAGCAATAACACACCTGACAGGCTCAGATTGTTATTATAAGTGTCTGACATTATGTAAAAGACCATACAGAGAAATAAAACATTTTTCTTTACCTTTCGCTTGATCCGTTCTGTTTGTTATTATGCCTAACCAAGTCTCACTCAAGGAGAAGTCTCATTCTGAATTCTCGCAAGAGTTAAGCAGTTGTCCAAATCAGCTAAATATTCAGCCATGACTTTGAAAATCTTTTAGATAACACTAAGCTACGCTTTCTGTACTCCAACACCACAAACTCCTCCCAGCACTCCTCTCTCCAACTAAACTAGCTGACTGTCATGGCTGAATATTTAGCTGTCTTCCTGCAACAACTGAACTCTTGTGAGATTTCAGAACAAAATTTCTTGAGTGCAAGGAACAATAACAAACAGACCAGATCAAGTGAAAGATAAAGAAAAAACACTTATAACAATCTGAGCCTGTAAGTGGCAAAAACAAGCACTTTTAGAGGACGTACTTTGACAGGATGCTGTTGCCCCATCAGATTACATTGCAGCCCTTTTAACAGCTGCCAGCTGCAGCACTCTTGCTCAATACTGGACAAATTTCAAAAATTGTTGTCACTTAGACACAAAAAAATGGAAAAATAGGATAAAAGTTTCCCTTTAACATCACGTTTCTCCTCACATATCTCTTTTACAAAGCCTGTTTTCATCCAAACTGAATTCCCACCAAATAACCCCAGTGCTCACCTGGATTGCTGGAGCCATCATCGATGAACTGCATGTCGTCGACTGTGTCAGGAGACTGGAAGAAAAGAAGAGACAGTGAATAACAGAGCAGCGGGGGGGGGGGGGGGTGTTTTAGTAACCTGTATACCCGGGAAGCCTTCACCAGGTGAGCAGTGGAGCTGGCAGTGAGGGAGACTGAAGCGACGTGCCAGCTGCTCACTGCCAGTTTAGCAGGCGGCGCTGAAGCTCCCAATCTGTCAGAGCCACAAAAGCCAGAGTAACTCTACTTGACTACTCCCCCAGGAGAGATCGGCATGTTAAAAGAAAGGGAGGTGAAGTTAGGTCATCAGTTCCGGGGTTTGATGTATAGTTTTGGCACATTCACAAAGAGACGGTGAACAGTAGTAACCAACGAGAGTCACCAAGGCACAACGGAAAACCAAGCAGTAGGTTATCTGTGTGTTGATGGTACTTTACACACTGATTGTTGTTTCCTTTTTTATAAATTTGTGTTGAGAAACTGTTTATTCTACATAGGGAAACTCTCGAGGGTCATGTGACCAGTGGGGTTAACTGAGCTGGCACTACTAGTAGTGAACTAATCTGTTACTATAGCATGTGTACTGCTGGTTGACCGCTATTGGCTATGCAAACTATTACAGTGTTATGTGATTTATTTGATTTTTTTTATAAAAACATAAGAATTTGGCAAGGATTTTCAAGTATTGTGTGTGTATCCAAAGCCTAATATATCTTATTCCTCAGTCCTGTAGACCACTGTTGTTGTCCAAAACCGTTAAAAACACTTCAATGAGTCACATGTTTGTGGTAATGAAGTGTCACCCAGTGCAACAGTGTGGCTCATTTACATGTTTACGGCACAGAGGAATAAGATATATCGGGCTTCAGATACACACCATACTTGTGAGCAGGATCAGTTCATCGTTGGTTTGGCTCTGCACATGAGATTTGTTGACAATAAGAAAAATACAGCAAATAACCAGCCTTATTCTTTAACTTAATAATTTAGTGTCTCTTTCTAACTTTAACTTTTGTACATTTTTGCATTTATTACTTTCAAACCACAGTAATAGTTACTGCTTTCATGTGACCTTTGCCTTGCAAATCATAGCATTCCCTTGAAAGTCTACTTTTCTACAAAAGTAAAATCTGTCCTTTGATGAATCATAGCCACCTTACTGACAACAACATACAGCCTTTAAACACTACCTTTGTCAGTTCATGTGCAGGAATTAAACACAATACAAACACACTTACATACAACAATATCAATTAAATTACACCCACCAAAGGGAGGAAGTCACTGTGCATTAACCAAACCACACAAGATCCTCCAGTCAGAGGAGCGCAGACTGACAGTGTGACACACAACCACAGATACTTGACCCAAAAAATAAATAAAAGACCACTTTCAAACAAGCTCTGGTCACTCCAGCACCACTCAAGGATTCCCCTGCTTCCCCTCCCATCTCTTCCTCCACACCGAGAGGAAGAAAGGAGCTACTCCAAGCGGACCTACACAAAGTTATCACCCTTGTGAGAACGCATGAAGAGACCCGTAGTGCAGATCAGTGTTTCAAAAGCCAGAGCATGGGAGGAAATCTTATGGAGACATGTTATTCCTCTGCCCGATATAAAACCCATGCGTGGAACAAGACAGCTGATGGAGGTGAATGTGAGAGTGGATGAGATGCAGAGTCTGTGGCCGTTTTCCCCCCCGGAACCAACTCTGGTTAGTGGGATCAAAAATCTGTCTGCGTCTCTGCAACCAGTGAGTGTTATTGTCTGTGATTGATTAGTTAGCTGAGAGATAGATGGATGTGAATGGTTACTGCTAAAGATGCTCTTACATTTGCGAGTGTTAAGTGAAAAGGGGGAGGCAGACCGAGAGGGAGGGAGACCCAGGGCTGATTTGGTGTGTCATTTATTTAGAGTAACTATCTCTCTTCGTTGTGCAAGTGAGAGTTAGTGAGCCACACCACTATAGTGAAGAGGAGGAAGAACTGATCAATCACGGAGCCAAAACCTAGACTGCAGTCGCACCGATGCCTCTTGATTAACAGAAAAACTAGCGGGGAGAGGCAGCAGGGAAAGACAGGGGAAGGAGACGGTCTGGGCCCCGGGAGCTCAGCATGCAGCCAATACCTGGATGTCGTATACGGGTTTGGAAGAAGGAATGGCAGCGAACTGTCGGTAGTCAAACTTCTTTGACGACAGGGACTAGAAGGATAGCAAACAGAATGAGCAGAGGTGGAGGGAGAGGGAAGAGAGGAAGACGAGAACAGAGAGGGGAAAAAAGGAAGGGTGGGACAAAGTATAGAAAGATGGAGAAAGAGGGAAATAAAGGAGACGAGAGGGAAAGGGATGAGGAAATGGGAAAGGGAGAGGTAGGAGCCCAAGAGGCTAATGGGTGATTCAAACAGCCAGCTGTGGCATGTGATGGGAGAGCAGTGTGTGTTCTCAGCTCTGATTGGCTAGAGTGACAATGAGTAAGATGATGGATTAATGTCAATGTGTTTTGAAGCAAATCTACTTTTTTACCTCTCCAACTTGTGAAAATACTGCTGTTTCCTCTCACAAATAAAGCTCCTTAAATTAAACTGCAAAGTCAGTGTTACATCTTTGTTCAAATATTTGATGAATTGAGCTCTACAAGTCCGTACAAAAGGAGAACATTTATTTATGTTCATCCTTACACTACTGGCAGTAAAGAAGAATATCAGTCATTTGTAAAAGCTTAGAGAATTAAGACAAAAAGTTTAGTGCTTACCAGCCTGCCCGGTGAGGTTACTCCTCGAGGACTGAGCTCTGTCAGAGAAAAACAGGAACATTACAACAGAAAGGCAAGGAGGGATAAGAAGGAAAAAGAAAATCAGGTTTGTCTCTGTATTATTATTATTTTTAACATAGTATAGTAAGTCCAGTGCTTCTGCTGTTTGTCATTATGACTAAGTCTCAGTCCTACCTTCCATAGGGGTGGGAGAGGGTGTGGGTGCAGGCGAAGGTGACTCTGTCAACTGGTCTAACGTTCCACGCTTCTTCCCATCCCGAGACTTGGCAATGACCATCTGAGCTTTCAGTGCATCCTGCTCCAGAGACTTCATTCTACAAGAGGAACAGCCACAATCAGACAACAAGAAAAGGAGAATAAAATAAAGTCTTGAAGAAATAGAGACAAAGACTGACAGAACCACACACCACTATGGGTGGGGGTAGTGCCAATCACTACTAATTTTGGGTGCTCCTTGTCCTGGTTTGCTGTGACAAACAATGAGTTTAATTTCATTGCACAATAAAAAAAAAAAAGAAGGCATTCCAGGAAAAGGACTACCTACTGCTAGTAGGCTTACCCTTGACTCACAAATAGCTTTTGCAAACTTACTGCGGGCTGTGTGTTAGTACAAATAACTGTGAAAATCAAGAGAACAGCAAGGCACAAATGAAACTGAAAAGTGCTGCAGAGAATGGGGGAGACAAGACAGAGAAAAGAGAAGGAACCAGAGAAAGCTAGAGATGGAGTCAGCAATGACGTGCAGAAGCAAGACAGCGGTAGAAAGGCAGTGGAAGCACTGTCGCAGTGTTGCTGCGAGTGCTTGCTTGGACCTTTCAGAACTCGGCCTCTAGCAAAATACCCCAACACCAAAGCACCCCAGCACACCCCACGATGCCGTGCGTCTGGCCCTGGTGGCTGGGGCCGAGGAGCAGACCTGAGCTGGGAGGCTGCAGAGGAGGAGGTAGAGGAGGTGGGGGGCTGGGGGGCCACGGCCGTGCCCTGAGATGCCCTCACTCGGGCCTGGTAGAGCCTCTTAGCCAGGTCCTGCTCATACTGCTTAACATCCTCCTCTAGGCCAGAGGGCCTGTGCCCCACGAGGCCAGGGGCAGGGAGGGGGTGAAAGAGAGGAGGAGGAGGAGGATGAAGTGGGATGAGGAGAAGTACACCAGGATGTAGGAGGAAGATGAAGGAGGAGAGGAAGGCAGGAAGGAAAGGCACACAGAAAAAGAGAAGAAAACCAAAGAATGGAAGGTAAAACACCGACACAATTAGAAGAGCCAGGAATAATAAATAAGATCAGTTTTAAAGACATGAAAATTGAGAAAAGATTAACTAACCGCGCACACACAGGATGGTGCCAGGAACAAACTGAACCTTGTTGTTGACCAGGTAGACAAACTTTTATTAGGAAATATGGGACCGAAGTACAATAAGTGTCACTAACCCTCTTTTACTGACAAAATGCTACATCAGCTCTGGAACAGCAAAGAATATTTTACTTTTTGACTTTAAAATCAAACCTTTCGATCACCATCAACATTACAAGAATCCAATCCAGTAATGAATGTACAGTATGTATGCAGAATTGTTAAAGAAGAAAAACCCTGATTTGAAAAATCTATTTACTTTTGCTCCAATCATGTGTTTCTCTCCGTGTGTCCATGTGCTTCTGTATGCGAATGTTATCATCACAGTCAAGTGTAACGTCACGTCGCTCAAAAAAAACAAACCTTTCCCCTTCTCCTCAAACTTCTGACACAAACTTTGTCCAGATTTAGATTAGTGTTGAGATGCAAAGTGTCACGGCCTTGAAATGAAATGTCCCCGTTTGTCCCTTGTTGTCTGCAGCTCAGAAAGGTAACAGAGTGTTGGACTGTACTATAGGACATTACACCCTCAGAGAAGTGTCAGGAACAAATGAATTTAGTTGAGAGCCCTGAAATTAATTAGTGGATTATTCGACAGAAACTCAGTCAATTTTACTTCTAACAATCCAGTAAATATTTCTGTAAATGCTGGTTAAACCTTGACAAGATTTGCTCGCTTTTCTGTGTTTTTACATGCTCATATTATTGTTTTTTGGTTGCTGGTCAGACTAATGAAGCAATTTTAACACACCGGTTTTGGTTCCAGTATCGTGTGATGGACATTTGTCATAATATGTAATTTTAAACACTATTTGATTCAAGAAAGGACTAATTGATAATCTCAATACATCAATGTCTTCAAAAATGTGACTGAGACCAGTTTGATGTGAATGTGTTATTCTCTCAACTGGATTAATTTATGCTTATAAATTTCTTGTTTGAACTGGTAAACTATAGTTTAAGTATTTAAGTGTACTGCAAATGGAACTATTTTCACTATAACCACACTTATGCATTATGCTGCTTTACAACAGATAGGCTGTGCTACAAAGGGATTGAAATACAAGCCGAAGACAAAAAGGTGTCTTTTTTAGGAAATGCTTAAAAGAAATACACAAAAAAACCTTATGAGCCATTTTTCTTCCTAGTTAGTGTGTAAGGTCATGTTATATTTACCGTGCTGCTCTCCACATGGCTCTTTTCTCTGCCTCCAGAGCTCGTTTCTCAGCAGGGGACAGGTCCTTGTCAGGGGCCACAGACAGTTCAGGGCTCTGCATGCGCAGCCTCTCCTGATGTCTGCGCTCTGCTTTGGCTGTGCGGATGGGAGCCGTCGAATCCCCGGGGTATACTGGGATCAGACTGAAAAGACACACAAAGAGCAGTGATGACTACTATGACAAAAACAACACTGATATTTACAGATTTAATAGTGTGCAATGTCATTACCCAGTCATGGAGTTAGGCCGCTGCTCCAGCCTGAAGCTGTCCTCTAGTGAATTCCTCTGAGAGTCTCCCTTACCATCGACTGAAGAAGGCCTGCATACAAGAACAACAATTAGCGGTCAATGAGCTGAAGCAGTGAAAAAAAGAAAAAACGCATAAAAAGCAAGAACTTTATGCAAATTTGTACCCTGAGCTGCCACAGTAGCTCGGTGGTGTGACGTTGTAGCTTGGTGGTGTGGAGCAGTGCCGAGACGGGGTGGATGCAGGCTCCACCTTGTACTCCACTCCGTCCAGCAACACCTTTCCTGTGGCCTTCATCTGTGCCACCTGCTTCGCAATGTCCTCCTCTTCATCCTCATCATCTTCGTCCAGCAGGTACTCCCGCGCCCGCTGCTCAAACTTCCTCTCTGAGTTGAGATGAACAGACGGGTTTGTAAATTTAAATATTTCTTAGTTATCGACAAGGGATGCTCACGGAGGCACACTGGAAACTAACCTTCCTCCTCCCTCATTTTCTTGAGGTCATCCTCTCCTACGAGGGAGACTCGAGGTTTGGGCTTTTCTGGTGTCTGCTGCTTCACGTCAATCTCAAAGTACTTCTGTCTGTCCCTGAAAGAGCGCTGCTCCGGGCTGTCCTTACCAGCAGGTGAAGGACTCTGTGGGGTTACAAGACAAATAAAGGACGGAATAAGAGAAGCAGAATAATAAAGAGTGGTGTGATCATAACACTGATTATTTGCAAATTACACAGTCAAGACAGGAGAGCAAGTCAGCAAAAGAAAGGATGACATTTATTATTAAAATAGTGATTTTTTTTATTGCTATTTACATTGCTAAAGTCACTTCTGCAGGAACGTTTTTCCAAAAGTAGAGAAGATAATAGAAGAGATGCCAGAGGATAAAAGTGTCACAGACCAAGCAGCAGGAAAAAAATCAATCAGGAATCAAAACAGAGCCCAGCACCATTTAACAGATTTAAGGTCAATCAATTGGTAGCATGGACGTCTCCCAGTCTGTGGCAGCAGAGACACCACCACCGGTCAAGCCAAGCACACCGCAGCTCAGATGAAGGATAGGGCTGCTCTAGCTGTGGTGGAGGCGGTGGGTACCTGAAGGTCCAGGGACGCCCTGGAGAGGCGAGGCACTGCTGCCAGACTCATATACTCCCGACGGTCAGGTGAGAGGGATGGCCGGGGCGAGACCTTGCTGGTCTCACCCATGCCAGCTCCCTCCTGACCCTCTATGTCATCATCAAACACCTCGTTGATCAACTCAGGCTGAAAAAGCCACACAGGTTGTCACCAGACTGTCTAAGATGGCTAAAAGCCAGCGGGTTTTCTTTAATCACTGCAGTACACTTTTGAGCAGATTTAGACTGCTGAAAATTCAATATTCATTTGTTAAATATTGTATTGGCTCGAATAAAAGATGACTCCCCACCCACTTTTCAAACATCTGTTTTTGGAAACAGTTTGGAAACTGTCTAAAACTTTTTGAAGATGGAAAACACTTTCAGACCACAGAAATTATTGATTCAAGAAGAAGATGGTCCTCAGACTGAATATTAACATTTTTCAGTTTTGAGCTCTTCATCATGACATTTTGTGGCAGAAATATTTCTTGGCTGCTTGATGCTCTGTTTATGTAGTAAAGATGTTGGAAGAAACTTGTTCCATCATTAGGCATTTATTTCCTTTATGGCAGCAAAACACATCACACAAACTGTCTGAAATTTCTGTAGGTTGCAACTGGCTTCCTAAAAACTTTTAGGGCAATCCAACAATAAAACACACTATAAACACACTTGAAGAATATTTGATGTGAACATGGAAACGTGTAGTTTTTGCAAATGCAATAACGAAAAAAATTTCGCCTTATATTCGGGCCAATACTGTACTACAGACAACTGTGCTTCAAATATTTCAGTCAGTCTGTTTACTCACCTCTGGAGAAGGTTGCTTTGGGTGGATATTGTTCCTCACACCATACACGTCCTGTTGGGCAGAGCAGAAAACAGGAATGTTAGCAAAATAAAGGAGAATCTTGACGAAGACAGAGATACAGAGCAGGCAGACTCATTAGCAGCTGGGAATTAATATATAACAAGGGGACTGAAGATTAGTACACGAGCCACACATGGATGGACGAATGGATCAAGAGTCAACACCAGTATGACAGATGATGGCACTGGAGTACAAAACCAACGATGAACGCATTCCACACGTCACAGCACTTCACAGGCCCCCCGACACAGCGCAGGCTCTGTTAAGGACAGCCTGCTCCAGTCAGGAAGGGGCGGGGCGAGACCAACCAATCAGCACAGCATGCTTTGTTGTTGTGACCCGAGCAAGTCCGGGCAGCACGGCCTACCTGCGGCGGCTCCAGCACTGCCAGTGAGCGAGGCACGGCGGCAAACGCCTTGTATGCCTGCTTGACATTCATGGGGAACTCGTCAGGCGAGGTGGGGGAGGGGGCGCGAGGCTGCAGGGGGAGGTTGGGGGGGCATGGAAGGTAAGGGAGGACCATATGGTAAAGGAGCCGAGGGGAAGAAGAAGAGGTGGGTGGGGAGGACAGACAGACAGAGACATGGAGGAGAGGGTAGACGATGAAAAAAACCAGCAAAGTTGAAGAAGACTGTGGAGGAGAACAGGTGAACGGCATGGCGGCTGGTTTCGTGTGTGAAAGGGGGGAAGTATGCCAAAGACAGACAGACAGTAGGGCTTGGAAAGTTCAAAGCCATGACAGATTTTTTTGTATGAGCACCTTTGTGAAATAATCAGGAAGACGTGAGATGAAATCATAGCTTCTTCATTATTTACCAATTCAGTTATGCTGCTTGCCGAAAGAAGAAATGAGAGGAACATTTCAGGTAGCCGCAATTATGTCTGATTCAGGAGCAGTTGGACTGGATGCTCCAAATACAGATTAACCTCCAGGTGTGCCTGGAGGTCCCTGCCAGCAGCACCTGCGCTGACTCAGCTCCCCCTGCATTAATATTCAAAGTCTTCCTTTCTTTGGTTGGCGCCTCATTTAGAAACAAAAATCATTCTTGTGCCATAATTATCTGTATCTCTGCTGCGCTGCTATTAGACACCATTTGAGTGTTTTGGGAAGGTGCCAGCGGCACAGAGCTGAGAGTGGCCAAAGAGCAGCCCTACGTGGTGGTGAGGGGTCTTACAGAGGTCTGGGAGTTGAAGGGGGAGGGGCCATGCTGGAAGGGGTTGGGACTGTGGCTGTCCGGAGTGGCCGGAGAGGTACTTGGCCGCACACGCCCAACTGGCTGGATGGCACCTGGTCGCGTCTGGAGAGAGAAATACATAAGAGATCAGTTAAAACGTAAAAATAAACAGCAAACTGGGATGAATGACAACTCAAAATGAAAGGTGGAAATGAATCAGAGTGTAAATTACCATTCAGATTTTTTGTCAATGGAGTTTTGAATTTCTAAACAGCTACCTTCAGTCTGAATAGAATTTAGAGTATTTTGATTTTTATATCAAACCATTACAAGCATTAAAAGTCCCTTCAGAAATTTACTCTTAGGTGGAAAAGCTTCTAAAGCTGGATCATGAGACTAAAACTCTCTTTCAGACTGGTCACACAAGGGCCAAACAGCCTTTTACACCGCAGACATTTTAACATGTCATAGTAGGAAAAGCATAGGTGTTACTTTATTCAGGTGTCCCAGTAAGTAACATGACGGTGTGTTGACCAAAACCAAAACAGTTAAATGAAATTCAGCCATTATCACTTTTATTATTTACACCAGTGCTTTGCACGTGGATACGTTTAAGTGGAAATTTAATTGAGTTTATTGCGGCTTTTAGGCTTGAAAAAGGAACCACAGTTTCTCTAATAAAGATTTACTAAAATGTCATTATATTGGCCTGATATATTGGTAAACCAGTACAATCAACCCAACTCTATTCTAAAAATCCTTTTCTTAACATTTTGTTTCTGAGCTCCATAGACACTCACGGATGATGGCGTGTTGTCCTTTGCAGTGGGAGTGGAGGTGTAATGAATGTTTGCCTGCAAAAAAAATAAAATAAATAAATAAATGAAAAATGATGACAATGATATTGAAAGCATGCAGTGGTACCTTCCACTTGACTTTCAACACACGGTGCATACAGTCACTATACTTGAACTGTGGGAGTTTCTTTATGACGATGCAACGCCAAGTAAAGACACTCAAACGGTGCAACACCAGGGTTCACCATGAGCCAATTTGAGAACTTATTGTGGACCTTTATCTTCTCTTGTAAAGTATATATAATATTCAACTTGACTGGTAAAACACAACTTTTTATTTCACCATCATCCTTTGAATATTAAGACATAACTGTAAGTAGACATAAAGGACAATCAAGTCAATAAATCTAGACCTCTAACGCACATCCAGTCTTCATGAGGCAAAGCATCAGTAATCAGCTGACCATGGAGAAGCAGTCACATGCTTTTCAGGCCGGTACAACTGTGGCAGACATGATAGCTGAACTAGTTATGTTTTATTAACAGATATGGCGCTCAGAGCAGCGGCACATGTCCTTAAAAAAATCCAGGCCAGAGCAGAGAGGGCGACAAGACCCACTTACAAAACGGGTCTCCCTGCCAGCACACGTGGAGCTGTTGGAAGAATGGTCGCTGGGCTACGGGTGGGAGGAAAGGTCAAAAGGGTAAACTGTAAAATACTTTCTATGGAGCTACAAGTGACTCATGGAAAAGGAGAAAATAAAGTAGAGATATGATATGAAAGCGGATGATGAACAAAGGGTGAGGAGTGCTGGGTGTTAAAGCTGCTCACCGGTTGGATCGTAGGAGAGTATGGTGCTTCTCTGATTGGGCTCTCAGTCCTGGTGTAATCAGAGGAAGGCGCCTGGAAAAACAAACACCAAAAACACACTTAACAGCTGCTCTTACTTTCACCCAGTGCACTGAAAAAACTGTGTAGTAACAAGGAGGCAAGGGAAACAAATTTCACTGGTTAGTCCTGTAGTGAGCTGATCCTTCAGTAAATTCAACCAACAAGAAGCTCCTGCGTTTTGGAGGCCATGTTCCTTCGTGACTTATGACCTCCGACGCAGCTGTTGGGACACACATTCCAGTCGATCCCCACCATGTACCAACTATGTGCCTAAATACCTCACAAGATGCTACAAGCTCTGTGCTCACGGCAAAAACATGCACCAGTTCAGCTGGTTGTTACACTGAGATTAATAAACACAACCTGGATACATTTCCTTGGAGAAAAAGGCCTTGTGCACCACTTTTCAGCCCATGAATCCTTCTTGAAAAGCAATGAGTAAAGCGTATCACTAATAAAGCCAAGTTTGGTGGTTTGATTCCAATTTGGGCCAACCATACAAAAGATATCTTACTAACTTTTGTTACTCTGTAGTGCTTTGGTAAACGCAGCCAAATGGTAAATGCAGCAGACAATTCTTGTGATCACTGTTAGAAGAAAACCCTGTGACCCAGTTCAAGGGAAATAAGTGAGAAACACAACAAACTGTGCGCAGTAACACACCATGCTGCCTCCAAACCACACTCAGGCAGGCGGCTTGCCTTGCTGAACAACCAGGGCTGCAGTTGGCCTTGCTTCCCGTAACCCACGGGAGGCCCTGACAGGATCTGCTCTCCAGGAGGAAGGCTCTTTCCTTTGCGATTAGCCACCAAGAATGGGTTCTCTTTGAAGCAGATAGGCTGAGAGTCCACCAGGCATTCCTCCTCTTCAGGTACAAATGTTGAATCGATAGTTGTTGTCGAGCAAATGCTGTCGGCGGTGGAGGTTCCGTTAGGGGAGAATTGGGATCCTCGAAGATAATCGTTCTCCGTGATCAGACTGGGGCAGGACTCGGGGTCCATGTGGCTGAGGGGATTTGTGGGGTGGTCTAAGCTGAAGCCCGGGGGCTCTACTGGGGCTCTGTACTGGGCCTGCAGGGGGGCCTCCATGGGAGCAGTCAGACTTACAGAAGTAGAGGACTGAACAGGAGCAAAGGAAAGAAGGAGGACACATACAGTAAACTGACAAAATAGAGGAATGACAGAAGACACAAAGATGAAACGAGTTGAGATAACTCACACAAAAGGAATCTATCGCTGAATAAAAGCTGAGTTTTAAAACAATAGAGGAGACACTAAGTCAGTCTGGTTTTAACATGGAGGTTAAAGGTTTTTCAGGTTTATTACAATGTTTAACAAACATCTCCATCACCAAATTGCAATGATCTGACAAAACAGCAGCTGGATTATAATAATTACACTATTATTACTAAACAGTGTTTAACAATAATAATAAAAGGTATTACTATTAACATGAATTAACATGTAGGCAATAATACCTCATTTCACAGGAGAAGTGAATACTTATGACTATGGGGGTGTTTAGACTGACATTAGCTCTACATGAAAAAAACGATAACAGTCTTGTTCATTTGATTTGCACTGGTCGTCCGACAAAAAAATTGAAAGAGGCTCAACAACGCTATGTGACATCATCTGGCAATGTGCTGTTTTGTGCTTTGTAATTTCACTGATCACCTTCGTTTGTTCTTCCAAATAAGCATGCTCATGTTTTGTTTTTGTTTTTTTTACTAAGTCTGAGTTCTTTATAGCGATGTTGCTGCCATTTCTATACTTCAAGAATGACTGTTGTTGAGTGCAACACTATCAGCTCAAGTTGTAATAAACTGGAATTATCCTTTAGGAACATTTGTGAGGAAATCTAAAATAGATCTATAAAGGAAGGTGTGTTTTATCTTCATTCAGTTTGGGTTCAACTTGAAACAAATACAGCAAGAAAACAACCAAAAAAACCATCTGAAACAACAAAAAGAAGAGAAGTTCCCCTACAGTGTGTCTTACTATGTGGTTCTCTGAATAGACATTTGACACACAAGCCTCTAGCTGCTATAAAGAGTCACTCACATCACTAAATCTTTCCTGAAGATAGGTTTCTCAGTGCTCATCATTCATGACGTGATAACTGGCTATGTGTGCTGCAGGACTAATGGCCACATTACTGCAGTCCAGGCTCTTGGCCCCGGCCTTAAATAACCATATTATCAGAGCAGTGAGACATTCGGGCACCTTCAACTCCTACTACTGTACTTAACGGAGAAGCCTGCTGATGTCACTGCATTTGAGGAGAAAATACATGATGTTTAACTCAACTCATGTAACAGAAGAGACACCCGACACTCTAAGTGCAACCTTACAAGTGTCATGTTTTTACACACCCAAAACCTAAAAATACCTAAACTATTTAACTACACAAACAACTTCAGCATTTACAAAGATGTGCCCTTGACATATGTGGCGGTAATTAAAAATAGCTGGCCTAATACACGCATTGTGAAGCAGTAATGTGGCTCTCTACATGCTGACTATAAGAGTCGGTGGTGTGATGAGGGTCAATGGGATGGAATGTGAACGAGTGCCCTTTTGGCACCGATCCAGACTGTGAGGGACAGCTGGGGTTTTTGGTGTGTGAGAGAAAAGCGAGGCAGCTAGCTTGCCAGCATGCCAACACACTGAGCAAGCCAGGGGGGAAGGAGTGCAGGTCAAAGGAACAGAGAACTGAACAATTTATACTCGTACAATAGATAGTTCTAGTCTTGAGTTTGATTTTAAACACGTAGAAAACACCAGTAATAAACACATCATGCTGCACTTCTTCCAAAAAAAAAGGATATTCAGCCAAATAGAATTACATTAAACTATAACTAATTAAAAAGTAGTTTTGGCCTTTTAACACAGTTGTACACTCAATTTGAATACTTATTTTTGAGAAAATCGGATGCTTAGCTCTGTGACTCAAGTGTAATTTAGGGTGTGCGTACAGACTTTTTCCAACATTCTGCGTAACGCTTCATTCATTAACAGAGTTTGGATTTATCAGCTGCTAAACCATCATGAAATCAGCGAGAACTGTCTTTAGTTTTCAGCTTAACCTTTACTAACAAATTACAGGCAGCCTCAAAGGGTCACTGTGATACAGTTTGAACAGGAGCATGCGTGCTGGAGCAGCAAATCCATGCAGAGAGTGTGAACAGCTGCCTGTGATATGTAGGTTAAGTTCTTCTATGATTTAACAGGCCAGAGATCTACAAGTAGGACACACCAACGTCTGATAGGTAGATCTAAAAGTCTTCAGAAGTTTAAATTAATTTTATACAGAAGTGCAACTTTTAATATAACTACATATTGTTCAAAGTTGTTCAAAGATACATGTTTAGGAGAGAATGACAGAACAGACGACTAAGTTAAAATAAAATCCTCAACATGGCGCCTAATGCAGACACACAGCTGGATCAAAGTAAGAGTGATGAGTGAATGACGCACAGAAATCAATGAAGGAAAAAAAAAAAGAGACAAATACAACAAAAGAAGAAGTGAGAGAGGAAAGAAAAATGAAAAAAAAGGGTAAAACTCTTCTTCTCTCTGTATGTTTATACTCACTGTAGGATGGTGGCTGGACTGTCCTGTATGTCCACTCAAAGTAACTCCTCCGAGGACTCTGGGAACTCTTAACGGAAACACTCGTCTGTTCCTCTTAGACGAGACCCTCCCCAAACCGTCTGGCACCCCACCCACCCACACAAGAGCCTCTCCGTCCAATTCAGAGCCAGATGCAGGTTTAAAATATCGCAGAGGATAGGCTGGTTGATAGTGGGCAGCTGTCCCCTTCCCCCATCTTGCCAACTCACTCACACACACACGCTTTTATCAAACTGTGTGTCATCGTTTGGCCACGCTTCCTTTCATTTCCACGTTCTTCTATTCCTCCAGATGAGTTCGACCTTCAAGTTTCTTATATAAACATCTTGATCGGTCCTTGGTCTTCATGTTATTCCTCCACTTCTGCTCTTGTTAACCGATTCATGACACAGTTATATCACTCTGGGTTTGGCCTTGGAGCCTGAGGTTGGTAGTCGGTTTTGTTGACTTGGGGTTATGCACATGGAGAGGAGGTTAACATTCCTGCTCCTGGAGGGGCAACTGGTCAGCTCAGAGTTTCCCGGGACATAAACACAAGGGATTCCATGAGGAGGTCTATTCTGAGCGACGGAGGCCATTTCCGACATAGCTCGCGCAAGAATACAATTCACAACTCAGAGGAAACGAGTCATGAGTGAGAACACCGCACTCGTTTTCAAACATGAATGAAAAGCAGGACGAACGTGATACGTAAACCTAATTTTGGTGTTAAAAACCGGATCTTTAACCACCGTCTGAAGACACAAGAACATGAAGAGAGACTCACCCTGTTGACCCTCTGCAGACTGGTGGTGGGCAGCGCAGCCAGGGTTTTGTAGTCAAGTTTTAGAGGTCCAGTGCCAATGTTCTACAGGAGAATACATAGAACCAGAGGTGAGAGGAGGTCTTAGCTGAGGTTTATCATACAACAAGCATCAATTAAAAGTGAATTATTTTTACTGGCAGAGATTATGACTTGAAGTTTAAGTAATATGGATATGCTGTTCATAATAATTGAAATTACAGGAGCTTACTGGGGCCTAGTAAAGGTACATGTCACACATCTACAGTCAAGTTAGTATTTAAGGGGTTTAGTCAGTTCAGGTTCAGTCACTTTGGGGGCTGAATGTGGCTCTAAGGTTGCCTCCGGTTAGTAGGTTAAGCTGGCAAAAATTTTGGTGCTATGTATTTAATGTCTGCCTGTGAAGCCGACCGTGATAGAGAGAGGGGAGGGGGAGACGTGATATTAAAATGTGGGAATAGAAGCACATATTTTCAGACAGTCTCCTGGAAGAGATTAGTGTTGCACTCGGTTGTTCACACAAGGAGAGCTAGAGAGAAGGTTCAAACACTGGCTCCTTTCTCACTTTCGCATCGCTGCCCAATCACCGCATGAGGTGTGATGTCGGCTCGTCGGTGTCGGAAAGTTACAGAAATGGCTGCGCACAGACCATCTGACGGACACATTGGAAGAACTATAAGGCCCCTTAAGGCAAATATGTGCAAGCGCACAAATCTGATAGATTCCTTAATGTAATGTGTGTGTGTAATGTGTAATGTGAATACTGTATTTCTACAACAAAATCTTGTGTCACAGTATTATAAACCTCTCTGTGGTGTTTTGGCTTCTGATAAACCTTCAAACTCATGGACTGTTACTCAAACTGGACTTCCTTCATCTATCCTTTATCTGAAACAACCAACACCAACTCACCTCCTTGCATTTAAAAAAAAAAAAAAAAAATCAGGGCTGTTTATTTATTTATTTTTTTTATCTCAATGCTAACTTTAACCTCAAGTAACCTGTAGGGCAATGCCCTCTGCTCGCTTTTCACTCACAAACACTGCCTATTGTAGCAGTTTGAGTGTCCTAACAAGTCAAATACTTATCAGCCAATAAGTGAGTCTGTGGTGTTTTTTTAACCTTTCACCTGTTCGCCTTGCTGAGGTCCTTCTCCAGTAACCCAGTAAGCCAGTTTGAACATGTGCTCAGGACCAATTTATTCAAGAAAAACTAAAAAATAATGTATTTTCCCTGAAAATCCAGGGATGAGTGACATGGTAACCTCCTGTGGAGGGAGTGCTGTGGTAATGTGGTCAGACCACCATTTTACACAGACAGGAAGTTTTGTCTGAGGACTTGTTGTTGAGGAGTGTCTCACCTCTGTCTCCTCTTCTAGCAGGCGAGTTGCCTCCTCTCGCTCCAAGCGCATACGCTCCTTCACCAAGAAAGGAAGGAGAGGAGGAGGAGGAGGAGAGTACAGAAGGGAAGACACCCAACCACACAGCCACACAGTAAATGCGATGAAGTGAAATGAGACGGTGGAGGAGTGACAGTGTTACAGAGGGTGAAGTAAGAGATAAAATAACAGTGGAAGAGTGGTATGGAGATGATGGGATGATTGGATGATTTCATATCACACCAAACACACCAAAAGTAAAGGAGAGATGAGAGAAAAACAGAAGGGAAAGAAAGGATAGAATCCGCACACATTAAAAAGTACTCTATTCATTAGCTATGGGAGCAGAAAAAGCATGCAAGGTGGGACATTACAGGAATAGTTCTGTCAAACACAATAACCACACAGGGTGCAGACGAGAAGCTTCATTCACCCGATAACAGACGGACCTGAGCAAAGCTCCACCCTGCTGTCTGAAGCACCCGTGTTTGGTATTTTTCTGAGCTATGATGGCGCAAAAGTCTAATTCTCTTGCCTCGCTGTATTGCCATCTATCTGCTGATCTGACATACAATTCTACCTCTAGATTCCCAAAAACAGTAATGGATTTTCAGTTTCACTTACCACTTTCTCCATCTCTTCTCGCTCCCACTGCGATGTCTCTCTCACCATCTCAGACTCCTGGAGAAGAGCAAGATTTAACATCCTTACAATCCCATGAAATGGCTACTGTTCATCCTTTAAATCTTTAGCAGAAGCACTACCTGCTAAACCAAAGCTATTTTCACGTGTAATGCTGGATTTTCTGATTGTATATCAAACATGTGTGACTCCAATAAACTATTAAAAGCTCAGTAAACACTAAAAAACTGCACTGATCTAATTGTGTGTGAAGGATCAACAGAACCTAGCATTTAATAAATCGACAGGCCCGTACATTCCTTTAGTGCGGGCAGTCTCCCAAAAGCTAATCTAGACAAAATAAACAACTGCGCTGGTGCTTTCCGGGTGCTCTGGTGCATGATTGGAGTGAGTGAAACTCTGCTGTTGTTGAAAACTCCACCTGCTAACACCAAATTGCTGTGGTAGCACAGTGTTGATGCGACAGAATCGCTGAACAAAACATTTGATTCATGTGTCGACTTGGCTGCTGCGCTCACAAACTCACCAAGCTGCTTCCTGGTATGTGGATGATTAGCACATAAAGGTCCAGTTAAATGTACGGTACTGACTTCCCAGTGTACAAACTGAGTGGTAGGTAGCGCTTTACATAATTTCTATAAGTGCCGATACCTGACCTTAACTGCACAGATCATTTTAGTGTTATAAATTTATAATTGTGTATAATAGTGTTGTACCTTTTGCATGATATCTATCTCCTCGGGGCTCAGGTCTCTGTCTATAGAGGAGATGCTCTCCATACTGTTCTTACGGACGATGCCTGCTGCAAACGGGTTGGCGATGGTGCCAGGGGACGCCTGGAAAAATACACATGGAGAAGTTTGTTTAACAATGACATACATGCATTCCTTTAGAGTTTATTTAGTTCTCTACCCCTCAAGTGTCTCTAATAATGTTATATAAATACACGCTCGTCATGGTGTCTCACCTCCACGGTGGCCAGGTTTTGTGGATCAAAGCCGTCGCACACCAGCATGACCAGAGAGTCTCCAATGGCCCGAAGCACTCGCACTGCCTCTGTGTGAGTCATCCCCAGCAGGCTGTGGTTGTTCACCTCGAGGATGCGCATGCCAACCTGCAGTCGGCCGTCTCTGGCAGCTGCACCACTTGAGCTCACCTATATGAATATCAATCAAAGTACAAGTTTTAACATGTGGTGTCATACAAATAAGTACAGCTGCCTGCCTTTATTATCTAACAATGTAATAATATAACTGGAATTTTGGCCAATTGAATTGAATAACTGAATGTTAAATGCAGCTTAAAATCTGTGTACTTCAGTTGTGGTACTACTGTAGTTTCAATACCTTAGAGATGAAAATGCCCTCATCTGTGGGGTCAAACGGGTTTCCTGCATGACCCTTGGCCCCTCCACGAATACTGATACCAAGCTTCTCCCCCGGCTGCTTCTGGATCACAATTTCCTGCAACAACATAGAGACCGCTCATTAAGCAAAGGCAGACTGCATCTGTGTCTCTATATTACATATTTGTGTGGTCTACCTCACCTGCATCCCAGGTGGTGAAGGGTCCCTCCGCACTAACATACGGATCTCCTGCTTGTTGGCCAGCAGCGCGCGTACGGCTTCCTGGTGTGTGGCATGACGCAGGTCGATGGCGTTCACCTCTAATATTCTGTCGCCAACACGCAATCCACTTTGACACGCCAGACCGAGGGGAATCACCTGATGATGAGACACATAACCCCGTGTAACCATGGCAACAGTACCACATGTTTAAGGAGAGGCAAACCCCCCCCCCCCCCCCCACCAAACTGGAAAACAAGGATCTACACGACTCTTTTAGAGTTATACCTTTGAGATAAACACTCCAGGTTCATTGATGCCAAATGGATGACTGGCATGGTCACTTCCTCCCACGATGCTCAGGCCTAGAGGACCACCTGACTTCATCAGAATCACTTCCTGTTAGCATGAAGTAGGAAATTTGTTGTGGTGAGAAATTTTGACAACTAACTAACAAAAGTGACTCAATAAAACATCAGGTCACAAGTACAGTAAACTACAGAAAACCTGCTGAGAAGTGAGAATTAATTAGAGGTCTTTGAACCTGCTTGTTTGAAACCGTAATGTCCAGATCTATCAACATCTAGAGACTGTTAAACAAACACAAACTGACCAGTTTCTACACATGGAGATTTTTGTTCACGAGTCTAAGAAACCACAGTTGGAGATTATACAGCTGATGTGATCAGACTACACTCTACAGTACATCATTAATTAGACCAAGCCTTCATACCATGCACCATCTTCTCTGGAACTGGCCGGCATTAAGGATGAGGCAGGAGCCAAATAAAGAAACATTAACACTAAATTCATTGATGAGGGTTCTCCAGCATGGTCTAATAAAACTAAAAAAGCCATTCGACAGATTAAAGAACCGATTCAGAGTCAGAGGTCTCACCTCGATGGGATACTCATCTTCCATCCGGCTCAGGTGGTTCCCATGAGGGGAAAGGGCTTCCTCCTCCTGGTCTGGAGAATATGAGGGTTCTGGGGGTGGAGGGGAGTGGGCTCGTGCCCGGGATTGACCTGGAGAACCTCCTGGTGCATTTAGGTCTCGCTCCACCAGGAGTGCGATGGTGGGGGAGGTGCCGGTAAGGAGCGCTACTGCCTGGTCATGCCTGGCCTCTGTCATGTCTACACCATTGATCTGGATTGACAGTAAAACCAACCACGGAGGGTGTGAGCCCACCAGGACATTCCCAATGACAACGGGCCACATTAGCCACCGTTACATGGGCATTACGAACATTAAAGAACAGATACATGGTGCCAACAGGCGTGTCTCATCAGATTCCACATCCTCGTCACTCAAAACTATTTCTGAAAATCTACTTAACATCTGATTTGAGAGTTTTTTCGAGTGCGTCAAAGTGAGTAATGTTATTTGAAGAAAAGCCCAACACCTATAAAGAGTAACAGGGACAAGCACAGAGAAAAAAGAGGGTACAGGGGTAAAAGCAGGCTGCTGCAGGCAATTTAAGCTGGCAGAGCTTCCCTGAGGGAGAAAGGCTACGAGCATGCAGAAACCAGTTTTTCCCAACAAAGTCATGAAACTCCCTGGAGTGAGCTTTATGAGTGATTGTATCTGCTATCTTTCAGTGTGTTTAGTTCACTTTCCCACCACTATCTTGCCTTTATTTACTTAAAACACAAGTGGAAGTGTGTAGTTCCTCCAAAAAGTCTGATCTTAAGTCAACAAAGGCAAGCAGGCAAGTCCTTAGACAACTGTACCTTGTCATAAATAAACTACTTCATCGTTAGTTTGTTAACATTAAGTTTTGTAATTATATAAAGGGGGTAGCTTTCTGGCATGCACAACCTTAGAAACTGCACTCTGGTCCAAAGTGACAAGCAGAGGTCAGCACTGGCCCGACAGTATCAGCTCTTACCATTGGCTGGTATACTGCCGCGGCCGCTGCAATGGTAACCCACATGTCTACCATGTCAGCGGGGCGACAGGCTCAGCCCACTCCAACCCAACACCATACCCACCACCAAGCAGGCAAGGAGATGCACTTAATGCATTAGTGAGCATGCAGAGGGAGAGATAGTGAAAAACAAGAGGCAGTCTACGCAGAGACGGAAGAAAAAAGAAAAAAAACTGCCGGAAAAGAGGGAAGAGTAAAACCCAGAAAGAAAAGCAAAGAGGATCATTCACAAAGCTTTTTTTGTGATTGTCAGAGAGCAGGATTTGAATAAAGAAACAGTTATGAGTGCAAGAAGAGTTATTAACAAGTAGGAGCAGTTTCACATTCAGCATACTGGCATATCTCAATATCATAACATCAGTTGATTTACAATAATACAGTGATTTAAAAAGTGAATGGATGCGACTGGAGAAAAACACACAAGTCAGAAACAGGAGAGCAAAACCAAGCTGATGAGCAGAGAGTGAAGAAAGAGCAAAAAGAGGTCATGCAGGAATGGCTTAGCAGTGAAACCTAAATGTTGTTTTATTCAACCAGAAGAGCTAGAAAATATGCATCACAGGAGAGAGCGAGGGTTAAAATTAGAACGAGGACTGTATAAGTAACATGTCTCAGCTCTCAACTCATGGATCTGATGCGTGACAGTGAAGTCTCATGAGCTAATTTTCTGCATGTGGTTAATCTGATCTTGACATGGACATGGCAAGACTTAGAACTTGAGTGATGAAAGCAATGATTTGCAATGGAGAGTTTAATGAAAAGAGCAAATATGTCACATATTAAGTGCTTCCTTTACTCTGCTCAAGATGAGGCACTTTGTGCAAAACTGAGAGAAGCACTCAGAATCTATTCATTTTACATAAATTATTTGGTCTAGATATCAAGTTATGCTGTAAGCAGGATATAAAAAGGAGAAAATATGGGTCTGAAAAACTAAATTATTCCCTTTCCCACATTCATGTACACTGTAAAGGAAACCCAGATGGAGATGTGCGGAGGAGGAGTAGTACTCACAGAGATCACCCTGTCGCCTACACGCAGCGTGCTGTCTCTGTGTGCTGCTCCACCCTCTGCGATGCGAGAGATGTAGATTCCCTAAAAACAGATTTAAAAAAAAAACACATGTATAATGTCTTTAATACACACGCCATATCGTGCAATTTCTCAGGCTGTTACAAAGAACTAAAGATAAATGAGATGCTGCTGATGTAGTGCCACTAAGAATGCTTTAATCCATGGGAGTGGTTACCTAATTATTCCATAAATCTTTTGTGGCCTCTGCACCAAAGCAGACAGTGAAAAGTCTGGTGCAACAGGCTGCAACGCTGTGATGAATCACTGTGCTAACTGTGAGCCTGTACAGCATATTAGGGGAGTTATCACTCAGTATGTGATATCCCACCATGAGGATCTGAGCCAAAAATAGAATTCCTTTATTCATATAGGTAGTTTTGACATAGTAACTGCTCACAATCCCACATATTTTGATATAAAGGAGTGTATATACACACAAACAAACCCAAACATACATTACAACTGATTAAAACCACAGTATTAGATCACTAACACACTTTAGGTCTCTGCAGCACAACCAGCTCATTAAAAAGCACGACCCATGAGACATTTTTGTCCCTTTTGCTCAGACAAATAACACAATTGATTAAACCAAATAAAACCCAGCTGAACTTCTAGTCTGGCTCATCAAAACAGAATGTAAACACATGCAAGAGCTTAGTACTGCACCGCCTCCTCATATCAACTAACATTTCAAAAACCTTTTGAAAGAGAGGCAAAACTTACAGTCAGACCCGCTTATATCATAAGTTTGAGTCCTTTCCTCTATGTGGGCGTCTTGAGCTGCATGCGTTCCAGCAGAGTCCCTCACAGGCCCATGCACTGGCCCAAATATACACCTCAGCCCGTCCAGTAACCGTGAACCTATCAAGTGTCAAGGCTGGCTATTCATATCGCCGTCTCCCTAGTGATGACTGTAAACGCTGCGGCTAGAATAGACGCTGTTAAAAGACAGTGCCCTGTGACTGAGGCAGTTACTGTAAACACTCTGTGACCCAACTTTAAAGGTATACTACGCAGTTTTTTCCTAAAAACCAATGTATAGACTCACACAAAAGTAATCCCTCTCTGTATCTACAGAGTCTCTGCCTGTATTTTCTTATTGTTTTTGCTCTGGAAGCTTCTGGGCGTCAACCTTTGGGCAGTGGGTGTGTAGCCCCCGGCCAATAATGGTGATTGCCGTGTTTCCGTGTCTCACCGTGTCTCCTGTGCGGTAGGGCGTGGAACCTTTTCCCCCTGCGATGCTGAAGCCGAGCCCCTTGTCATTGCGGATCAGACATGTGGAGAGCCGCTGCTGAGGCCCGCTTGAGGTGGGCTCCAGGTTGAAGGCGAGCCCGCTGCTGCGTCTCTCCCGTGGGAAGTAGTCGTCCTCGGGCCTCAGTGGCGTGGTGGTGATGGCGTTCTCCGGCTCCACCATGCGCTCGCGCAGCACTGTCATGGAAACTGTAGCACCAGAGCTGCGGAGAGCTTCCACCGCCGTGTGGTGTTCTGCTTCGTGAAGGTCTACTCCATTCACCTGAGGCAAAGAGGTTGAGATTGTTATTTAATTTAACATCTTACAATTTGACAGAATGGTGATATGCACAAGTGTGCTTGTAGGTCTTTACCTCTAGGAGTTTGTCTCCCACTTTAACCCCGGCTCTGGCTGCAGGGCCCTCTTCAGATACTCTCGAGATAAAGATTCCCTGAGGGCACAATCAAAAAGAAAATTTATATAATATATAGCTTCTAATTTCCTGAACATATCCATATGCCAGGTAAACATCTTACCTCATCATCTCCCTTGTAAGGTGTGGATCCTTTCCCTCCAGCAATGCTGATACCCAGGCCGCCTGTTTGTCTCATGATGTTCAGGGTGTGCTGCAAGTCGAGGAGGGGCAGTGAGCATGACTAGAAGTGAAACCTGCTTATCACCACTCATCTCTGGACAGAGTGAGAAGGAGGCGAGCCCACAATGTTTGCTATTTTGTTCTTATTTTTTTTTTAAAAATTGATTCGTTTCACATCTTAAACTTTATGATTGAAGTTGTGGGTGACCTCCCTCTTTCTGCCAGGAGGTGGTGTCATCCTGTGATCACACCCACTGATGGATGGAGACACTTCACTCGTCCGGAGCCTAAAGTCAGTTTAAGTGGAAGGTGGATGTTTTGTTTTTGCCTTAAGTGAATTTACCTTTAAAAGATATTTTGCAGTTGGGTTTTATTTTGTTTTAGTTTATTCAAAGCAGCTTGTTCAAACAAGCTGCAGCCAAATCATTTATCATCTACCAGTAATCACTTAGCTGACATTAGACTTCACACATAAAGTGAATAAACTCTCTGAAACCTTCTTCAGTTGGATTTATAGATAATAAACTGATGACATTCTCACTATGTATGTATGGGAGGAGGGACTTAAAATGTGAGGTAAAAACACTGAATAACAACTTATAATAGTGTAACTGTGTGTATTCTGTACACTTTCAAGCCATGCAGAGAGGGGGAGGAGTGAAGGAGAATGATGGGACAGGTAGAAGGAAACAGGAAATGTCAACAGTAACAGATGAGAAGAGTGTGCTGTGTCCTGGATGCAGAGAGGATTTCTGGACTCTGTTGTGGTGTTCAAACTTCAGCGTTTGTTGTAATAAGATGGAATTTTTCATTAAAATGTTGCAATGTTGCTCTACAACAGTGAACAGTAAAAAAAAAAAAGAATGTTACAATTTCTTTTTCACTAAAACTAAACACCATATGACAATTAACTATACCGCTCAGCAAAATCTAGTTTGCCATTTCCAGCCATGTGCAAACTATACTGTTTTATTCTATTAAGAAAAAACAATAGTCTCAATAAATAAACTTCTTCATCCATCCGGAGACCATCTTCTGGTCTCTGTATACCTGCATACCAAAATAAAAAAAAAAACACTGGAGGAAGCTGGTGATGCAGACTGGCATCTTTCACAGAGCAACAAGCCCATTCATTCCAGGGCAACACAGCATCGACAGGGGAGGAAAAGGAGCAAAGCAGCAGAAGCAGAGAGAAGGCAGCAGAGACGTAGTGTGGCAGAACCTGATGCTGGACTGGGACTTATAACATGATGTCTACAATCAAAGTTCATGCTCTCTGGAGGAATCAGTTTTTCTGGATGTCATGGATTGCCAGCCTTTTTTTTTTTTTTTTTTTTTTTAAAGGCAGGATGACAAAAAAGGTACGCAACCATAATATGATTATTGTATTCAGGTGACTAATAATCACTTCAGTGTGTCAAGTTTTCTGGGAAATTCATAATATTTGGCAGGTTCCCCAAGAAAAGTATTTGTTGTGCCATTTTCAGAGCTGCTGTTCCTTATAAATAAAGTTGTCTTTAAAAGGTCCAGTGTGTAGAATTTAGTGGCATCTAGCAGAACAGACTTGTCAGAAATGGAATATAATATTCATAAGTATGTTTTAATTAGTGAATAACCACCTGAAAATAAGAACTGTTGTGTTTTCGTTACCTTAGAATGAGCCCTTTATATCTACATAGGGAGCAGGTCCTCTTCCACAGAGCCCGCCATGTTGCACCGCCATGTTTCTAAAGTAGCCCAGAACGGACAAACCAAACACTGGCTCTAGAGAGGGCCTTTCATGTTTTTCATGAGTTTCGCGGCCACCATAGGTTCCCCTACATGCTTGGAAGGGGGAGGGGTTAACAGTGCTAGATGCCATTAACTCTTACACACTGGTCCTTTAAATAAATCAAAGACAAAGATATGAGTCTGAAATAACTAACAGAAGTTATGTAGCATTATCATGACTTCCTTTGTGCTCCTGCTCGTCTGTTCTTAATATTTACTTAACAGTGTTTAGCCAACAGACGGACAAAAAACCCTGAATAATTCTGAGCAACTGGTTTCTCTGGAGGACACATCAGACTAAACATACAGGGTTCTTAATCTGAACCCATTCCTGTATCAACAAAATAGGGTGGTAGCCTAAAACAGTCTAAGTAGAAAATTGAAAAGGGCTGCTCTGATCTCCTGACAGATTTACAAGTTGTTATTAAAAAAATGTGTGGTCAGGGTTGAGTAACTGCAACTCCCTGTTGGTAAAAAAAAAAAATTGGCAGGATCATTTTTGCAAACAATAATATTTAGAGTGAGGAAAAGTAAAAGCAGCAGCAGCCATGGTGGGCTTTAGCAGGATACTGCTCTTAAAGCTTTGCAAATGGTTGGTCACAATGTTCTTAGTAGATTAAAATACTAAAAGTGATTAATTTATTGTCAATTAATGGTTAATATGACCTTTCATGGTAGCACCAAGCAGCAACTTATGGGGCCACTTGAGGCCCCAAAAGTGAGTCAATCCTCTATGTTGAAAGGCCCAACTTTACAGCAGAAATAAACATGTTTGGTCTCTGTAGCTAATTTGCCCGTTCATGACAAGTGTACAGGGGGTTATACAACTCACCCATTTAAATTTTATTAAGGCTTAAAGTTAGGCATAATGAAGGGTGTGGCCACTTTGAGTGACAGGTCACTACCACGGCGACAATGTTGGTTAAGTAACGTAACCTTGGCGTAATCCCTGATTCACAGAGTATAGGCGTAGCTGTCGCTATTTCACAGTGTTTTCAAGTTAATTGTAACATTTGGTCACCTAAAAAAAAAAAGTCTTGTTTGGCATTTGGTTGTACTTTTTGTAGTTTTTCCAGTAAGTAAATTTTGTTTTAATGGTTTTAAGCCTGTTTTCGCTAGTAAAAGTTAGCACTAGCATTATCGCAGTTAAATATAGAGTGTAGATGCACAGTGCTAACCAAGCTAGCGGCTAGCATTAGGGTCAGCTCCACCCTCTCGTCCAAATATGGTCACTTCTGGCTCCAAAAAACCAAGATGGCGATGGTCAAAATGTAAACTCGAGGCTTCAAAACCAGAGTCCACAAACCAATGGTTGATGTCACGGTGCCTACATCCATTATTTATTTTACAGTCCGTGGGTAGCACAAACTAACTGACTAAGTAGGCAAGATCTGAAATTAAGTCAGCAAGATAATTTTAATTCTAACCTCACTGGCTGAGAGTTAATTATTAAGAGACCAAGGAGAATAATTAAATACTTTTGGATATTGGCACAATGTAAGAGTGTCTGTGCTGCTGCCCTGTGGAAAAAACAATACATATGATAAATAAAATATGGTTACTGCCCTCCTGCATCCAGGTTCTGCCACACTGTCCATCTCATAAAGGAGTTGTGGTTAGGGGGTCCCTAGTGATTGGCTTGTATTAAACATGGATTTCTGTAGGTTTTCTCTCCACCTCTGAATACAGGTGGGTGAATGAGTAGGTGAGTGAGGGACAAAGAGACAGACTGGACGGGAAAGAGTAGGTACAGACCTCTTCCTCCTCAATTCGAGCAGGTTCAATCAGCAGATTATTGACTTGATCAAATGACACCCCCTGTTAGGACAGGAACCAGCGAGAGGCATGCGGATTAGTCAGGCCAAAATAAAAATATGCTCACACACACACCAAAAAAAAAAAAAAAGCCACTTTCTCACTCTTTCCATAAACTTCACCAAACACAACCAACACTCCGCTGTCTGCTTGCAGGTTGTGGGGATTTCCAAGTCCACCGAGATGGACCACCTTGAAGCAGAAGCGATCCCACACTCGCACCCCCCAGCCACCAGAAGCAGATACAGGCAGAGATGGAAAGACAAGACCAAGGAGCTGAGCTACAGCGCAAAACAGTGTAGAGAGAGCGGACAAGAGAAGGCAAAAGCTCCCATACGAGAATATGCCCAGCCTCAACACCACAGAAGGCGATTTCCTCCAGTAGCAAGATTTAACTTAGAAAACAGGCCTACTTTTGTAAAGTATAGTATATAGTAGTTAAGTATAAAAAGAGTTTCAGCCTACAAAATATAAACATATCTACAAGATGACTTTACAAAAGTCATTTACAGAACATTACTATTAAAGAAAATCTGTGAAATACTAAAAGAAAATGCTGAATTTCACTTATAAGAACAATGAATGTGATATTTTATCATTTAGAAGACTTGTAACATCCTGTAAAAGATTATTATCATATGACACAAACAAGGCTCGTTGGATCTCACATTCCAGCTCTGCCAGTATACGTTCCGGTTGGTCTGAGGTCAGCCACACAAACAGACCCACATCCATAAAAACACACACAAAACAGATTTGGTGAGATGATGATGTTTGATCACAGTGTTAAAAAAAAAAAAAAAAAAAAAAAGGATTTCTACAATTAGAATGATAAATCAACATGTCTCATTAAGTCTCCCCGAATACTGATGATCAATACAGAGATTCATTTAAGCGGCACCTGAGCAGACTTCACTTACTCAACTCATACAAGCGCGCGTGCGCACACACACACACACACACACGCACATACACACACACAGTTATAAAAGCACGAGTGTGAAAATATAATTAACCAATTAAAAATCAGGAAATGGCTGATAATACAGTGAGATTTTTTTAGTACTGAACAGGACCAGTGTTCAGCCTGCAGCTGCTTGTAAGGGAGGGATATCATCATTTGACATCAAAGAAATCATAAAGTTAAAACTTCTCTTATTTATCTCCAAATTATGAGACAGTGTTTTTACATCTCTCTGTTACTGCATCATATGTTAAGTGATTCAAGCGCTGAAGGGTTTATGTGAGCGTTATCAGTGATGATATCTGAGTGTTTGTAAGCATTAGGGTGGAGGACGTCTCGTCTTTGCGTGGGACAGAGAAAAGAGAAAGCAAAGTTCTGAGGGAGCCATTCTTATGTGAAACTACCGGTGAGTTTGTGGTTAAAAACCACAAAATCAACTTTCTGAGAAAAACATTCCCCTTGATTTATAGTACAAGGGTAGACGTTCATTTCCACAATGACCCTGCATGCAGTGACAAAATCCTTCTCCGGTGCTAGCAGCCCACTTCAAACTGAATGCAACTTGCAAGGTGGTAAGGGCACTCTATGCATTCAGTATTACCTGTTTGCATAGAGGCAATAAGCAAGCCAAAATATATTAAATTTAAATATATTATTATAACATAAATCGAAGATTTTAATAAATCTACCAATGATACCACTTTCTTCTCATACTGTTTATCTTGTTTTGCCACTTTTATACATATGAACCTCCATCTCTACACCAATATCTGCTCTAATCTGCATACAAATGCAGTCTTATTTAGCATATTCATCTATCTCTACCCAGCCAAACATCACTGAACTGCATCCTGCCGATGCCGGGGTCTCTCCTTTACCTTTACTTGGCTGGAGTTGACCTGCCGGCTGTCTTCCAGCTCCGGCGCCTCCAGTCTGTGATGGCGTTGAGGGGTGCTAATACTCTGCTCTCCCTCCTCGTCCTGCTCGTCTTCAGCGGTCTGCGTGGGAGAGTTGAGGCCGTCGGGACTGAAGCCCTGCAGCAGCGCGGCGACGGCCTCGGGTTTGGGCAGCTTGGTGATCTTGAAGTGCTTCTTGTAGTGTGGCGTGTCCTTTCTGATCAGACGCTGCTTCTCCGCGGGAAAAGCCGGCCTCTCGTCTTCCTCGTCGCTCCTCTCACCGTCCTCACCGTCCTCCTCCTCGTCCTCATCCCCACCACGGATGATGGGCTCCTCTGCAAAGTGCACAGTGGGCTGGGGAAAGGTGGGGTTCAGATTTTAGAGTTATATTATCTTTCTCCTTAAATATGAGAAATTATCTTTATAGCTGTGTAAATACTAACGGACATTTGGAATATTTACCTCAATGTACTCCACCTCCATCTCATCCAGTTCCTCCTCCTCGTGAGGAGAGTGGCCGTCTACGAGGTCCTCTCTCTGCGAGGCGGCGGTTACCTCCCGTCTCTCTTCATGGGAGGTGGCTGACAGTGTGCTGTTGGACACCTGGGAGTCGTGGCTCTGATTGGAAAGGTCACTGAGCCGTTTCTCCTAAAACAAAAAGCGTCCGTTTAAGTCACTGTGCACAAGAACAAAACTGTTTGTTCACTTCCTAAAATAGCTGGTGATTTTCCATTAATTAGCATGCTTGATATAATAATCATTACACAATATATACAGTATGTACCTGTGGGTCAGAGGACTCTTCATCTCCATCAGGTCTGGATGAGTACGCTTCGTTCCTCCTCTCCTCAATCACCTTCTTCATCACTTTCAGCTCACTCGGATGTGGTGTGGCTCTACGCTGAAGGCCCTGAAAAACAAATTTAAAAAAAAACAATTGCTTTTGTAAACGTAATAACCTTGTTAAAGCCCAGAATAGCGTCAGGTGATTTTGTATCATATTGGCACTTGCTCATGCCTCATTTGAAGCACATCTTCAATCAAGATATAATAGCAATTCTGCAGCTCCAACAAACGACAACAGGGATGTACAGCATTGATTGCTGATAAATAATAGAACAAAACATGAAAAATTCTCAACACAAGGGGACATGAGGAGAGTACACGAGTGACACTGCATTGTTGTTTTCTCACTCTGCGCTCTGCAGCAGCCTCATCATCCTCGTCCTCAGCCTTGGTCTCTTCCTGGAACTGAATGACTGACACTCTGTTCAGATTGCTGTCCGTCCAACTGTCATCAACACTGTTCTGTAGCAAATTCTCTGTGGGAAAAGGAAGGAAGGGGAGCGCAGATGTCAGATGTCAGACTGAGCTGATAGCAGCAGCAAACCTTTAAATGAACAGCTGCAGGAACAGATTCTGGGTCACAACCATGTACAGATTTATACTAGATCGGTAAAAACTATATAAAAAGAAATTATAAATCTCATAAACAAGCCATAAATCATGTCATACTGAGGTTGGATCAAAACTTTGTACCAGGTGATGTAGTCTGTATGTTAGGCATATGAAAAAGTACAAATCTTATAGGATTAAATATATATAAAGTATAAGAAAGATACCCAAAGTAGGTTAGAACCCTCATAGTGATTTAGTCAAACATTTTCAAAACAACATACTGTATTTTAAGCATTTATCAAGCAGACATAGTTCAAAAAACATGATTTGTAAAAAAAAACAAAAACAAACTAGTGACTTAACCACAATGAGGCTGACAAAGTCCTACTCACCGAGGCTCGGGGAAGGCTGCTGAGGCAGTAAATAGCAGGTCAACACCTTCTCCCCCGTACGCTCGTCATCCTCTGTCTGGAACTTGAGCATCGGCTGGGACTGGTTCTCTGCGAGCCACATGGCCTTCAGGTTGAGGTTTGTCAGGGCAAAAGGCAGGTTTTGTAATCTTGATGTGGGAAAGGAGAATAACAGTTACAAGAGAGTTAAAAAAGTACTTAATTTATTGTCAACAAGACCTCATTTGTACTGAAAAATTAATTCACAGAAGAAAAAAAACAGGAATAACATGTTCATGATCCAGCAGATATACAGTTCTCTCCATAGGTTAAGAGGAATTTGAAGCATTATCCCTGACATTTTCCAGTATGTAGTCAAACTTGGCACCACAGCTTTGAAGATACATCTATGTGTAGGCTATGATGTTGGCTCCTTATGACATTAAAAAAGGTAAAACTAGAGGTGCAGTGCCTCTGCAGGTTGCTGGTAATACACAAACTATTTTGGCAAAAAGCGTTCTATTTAAAGCTTTAACCTTAGCTCAAAAAGCTGCAGTGCATTATTGACGGTACAGGGTGTTCAGTGAGGTTACCTGTTTCCAGCCACATCCAGCACATGCAGCTCAGTGGCATCTGCAAGCTCAGGAGGCAGTTTGCCCAGGCGGTTGTCTCTTAATGAGAGAACGTTGAGGCTGGCACAGCCGCCCAGCTCTTTGGGCACGCTGCCCAAACGGTTGCGGTCTACATTCAAGTTGGTCAACTTCTTCAGCTTGCCCAGCGAGCGAGGAAGTGACTTTCAGGGAGGAAGACAAGAGAGCATTAATAATCAGTTAAATCAATATTGAAGCTTAATAGTTGTTAATGGAGTATTAACAGGGGTACATAAATCCCACCTGGGTCAGAGTGAGGCTGTTGTAAGTGGTTCATACTGTAAATCCCTACCTGTAATAGGTTCTCTGTCAGGATGAGTTCTGTAAGGTTTTCACACTCTCCTATCGAATCAGTCAGGTGGGTCAGTCTATTCTGGTCCACTTTCAGGATAGACAGCTGTTTCAGACAGCCTGGATAAGAAAAACATGCCATTAAACAAACTGCAAGCATAGAATACGAACAGTAAATGTGATGTGTAAGTATGTGTGGTTTTGATGTTGAAATGTTAGCCCACATTCAAATAAGACAGACTGAACTAATGCCAGCGCTGCTCTTCACTGGCATTATTTTTCCAGTAGAGGGCAGTGCTGTTCTTGTTTAACAGAGCACTTAGAGTACTCCTACACACACACACTGGGCCTGCCATAAGGTCGACTTTATCAACAGTGTTGCCTAATTGGATGGCAAACTTTCAGTAAGTACCACAAAAACACATTTGTTCAGAGAAAACACAAAGGAGAAAGAGAAGGTTTAAAAAGGACTAATTAGTATTGGGCAACTTATAATTCTTGTAACAAGTTATATGGGATTGTTTAACTGTTTGAGAAACACACTTCTGAATATTCTAATACACAGAATAATAAAAGTAGCATTTAATGATAGTAACGGAGGGTATGAAATGTATGGATGGCTGAGATGGTAAAAGGTCAGCCAATGTTGCTATGACGTCATTCATTTTAAAAAAAATTATGTTCATTGCTGTTTCTGACATAGTTTTACTGAGAGTTGTCATTTCCATCCTGTCTCTCTCTATTTCCCCTCCTTGTATGCCTCACCTATGCTGTCAGGGACGACCTCCAGCAGGTTCTGTGTGAGCAGCAGGTCGGTGAGAGCCAGAAGGCCGTTTAGCTCTGAGGGAAGCTCTTCCAGACGATTCTCTGACACATCCAGACACACCAGTCTCCGGAGATTCCCCAGCTCCTATAAACACATACACACAATAAATACCACTTATTTACAGCACAGAACTGATAGATTCTTAAGAGCTTCTCGCCCCAAAACCATTAGACTCCCTTTAACTTCCTCCATACACACACACAAAAAGACAACAACTAACATAATTGTCGTCATTTTGTGCCTGTTGTTGTTATTTTGTATGTTTCTATCCATGTTTTATCTGTCTTTATTTTGCATGTTGAGCTTGGAGTAAACGCAGTTTCATTCTGCTACGCACAGCTCATGTAAATAATCACATTTCTTGCAAAAGGGCAACATAAAAACTAAATCTATGTTATGAAACTGTACTTACTGGTGGTAATGAGGACAATTGGTTACGGTCAAGCCACAGCTCCCTCAGGTTGGGCAGAGCGCCGAGGGTGTCCGGCTAAGAGATGGGATGAAACAGAAGGAGAGGAGGGAGCATATTGGTTACTCGCGGTTGGTTATTGGAGAGAGCAGGTTGGTCATTCTTGTTAATGTTTGTGGTGCGATGCCAAGAACTGTGCGGTCTAAACAAACCAGGAAACAGTGAGTGGAAATCTGATCTATTTGAAAACTGTCAGAGAGGTTGAGGATACAGCAAACAAGAATCATGTGCCTTAAATACACAGGCACTCTATATATAAACTGGATGGTTAAATACATCAGCTTGTGGTAGAACATGGCTTGTTGTAGTAGGCTCGGAGCTGCAAACATTGGCACATGGGTTGATTTTTAAGACTCTTTAGTTTGACTCCTCTTGGATTATAGTTTTTTGATTGACAAGGATATGAATTTAAATTGATTTATCTGGTATTAACAGTTGAATAATGGGTAAATAAATATATATAGGATCTTTACATGTAGTCATGCTCTTTCTTGGGATTTATTATCCTTTTATTGAAGCTCCTAAATCCAGTCAGTAGGCTAAAGTCTCCCAAAATTAGCTCAAATGCGAGTCTAAGCGATAAATAAAATTAAGGAGGATGTCAGTAAAGCGCTGGCTTATGACAGACACGCAAGCGGGCAAGGTTTCATCATGATGTCAACTGTTTGCTCAGCCTCCGCCCTTGCCGGGTCATGAGGCATTGTTTACCCTGTCCTATTGAGACTGGTGGGCGTACCCAGGCTAAAACCAGCAGTCACTCTGGGGTACGGCGCATACGGGGCCTCGGGTCTGACAGACCGGCTTCTGCTGTGTTCGTTGAGGTAGACATGTGGTTCGGATCATAATTATTGTGGTGGGAATGTGAGAAGGATATTTATGACACATTTCAAGAGTGTGCGTGTGTGTTCAACCGGCAGTTCAAATATAAAATTAATTATTTTGAGGCAAAATCAAGAGTGTGTTTTGAGCACTTGAAAGGTAGATTGAATTATCTACTGTATGTCATACGGATGAGTTTTCGACTTACTAAAACTTCCAGTTCATTGCTGCCCAGGTCCAGCTGTTCCAGTTTCACCAGGAAAGAGAGAGACCTGAAAACACACAGAAAATAGCACATGCAGAAGGTCACACAAATATGTGCCCCTAACAAACAAAGAGCATTGTTTTGCATATGACTACAACATACCATTCATTCCCATGTACTGACATGCAAAGAATGTTTTTAAACCTGCGTAGCTAAAAAGGTAAATTGTAGTGTTTTGGCACGTTCTTCCACTCTGCGATATATTTTCTCTCCTAAAACTAAAAGGTTCTAGCTAAAAGAGGTTAATGTTGATATATAAATAGCTGCATTAATTCGTTAACGTTGTCAACAGACGCTTATTGTTCATGATGGAGATGGTGGAGAATAAGAGACTAAAAGCTGAGCACATATACGCTGGAGGGAGATGACACTTACGTGGGCAGAGACTTCAGCAGGTTCTCCCTGAGCTCCAACGTCACGAGATTGGCCAGACTATAAAAAGAGGAGTGGTAGAGAAAATGAAGCAAATGTGGGAGAAGCAGGGGTAGGAGTTGGCAGGCGACGTGAAGAGGATGGGGGGGGTGGGGGGGGAGAAGAGAGGAGAGGCAGGTTGGTTAGTCAGATGGCAGGTCTGTTCATCTGGGCTGCCTGGCATGGTGAGGGGCTCCTTCCATCTGTCTGAGCAGAGCAGTGGCCCAGAGCCCGGAGACCGGCTTCCTCCGAGCCCACTGGGCAACACAATTACACTTCATGAAAACCTGCTCGGTCTCATAATGTTTCATGGATCTAACCGAATCGAAGTCCTTCAGTCTGGCGGCGTGGACGAGTGTGACGGCTTGATAACAGACTACAGTATACTTTAAAAACAAAAACACAACAAGAGTTTCTGTGACTGTTAAAAAGAAAAATATAGTTAAACAATAAAAGTAAGCGTAACCAATCAAAATTATGAGCCACTGTGCATGTATACATACTTTCCGATGTCATTGGGCAAAGTCTGCAATGACACGTCGTTGAGTGCCAAGTGAGCCAGCGCTCGGAGTTGAGTGAAACCATCCGGCAATCTGAGGCAGACAGAAAGAAAGAGAGAAAGAAGGGAAAATTGTGGAGAGAGTCTTTTTTAGAGATCTTTTGTACAAGCGCATGATCTCACTTTACTCACACAGACTATTGGCCCACTAGGTATTCCCATCTGTTCAAGTATTCAGCATATAAAACTTCCCAGCCATTGATTTCCGATGGGAGAATGTTAAAAGGCAAAATACCGACCTAGACATCGCTGATTGCAGGTGTAGCGAGAAATGTTTTAACAGAGAGAGAGAGAACGCTGCAACGGTGACTTTTTACAGGGGTTAAAATCTGATCCTGGTTTTGTTAATGTGTGTGATTTCATATAGAGCCATGTTTGGTCAGAGAGCACATTGTCACACAAACCATGATCTCCTCCAGGCATTTGTTCAAGTACTGTACATAATTGTGTCTTAGCAGTGGAACATTTAAAAGCTTTGCAGTTACGAGTCAGGATAAACATTCGAATATGTACTGTATACATGCGCGTTCACAGTCTTTCACATACAATTGACTGCACATCTTTTTAAAAAGCAAAGGAATTAGAGCAAACGAATGACACTCATCATGCTTCGTTGCATATTTCGTAGTCGTACTGATTTTCTCCCCTTTTGTTACATGTGGGTGAGCGCGTTATTTTCTCGTAGTGATGATGAAAAGAGTGATGGGTTGTTCTACTTCACTTACCTGGAGAGGGGGTTTCCACTAAAGTCTGCAATCTCCAAGGCCCTGCAAAACTTAATGCTCTCGGGGATCTCAGGAATGTCTGCAGGAGAAAAGAGGAGAAGGGGGGAGGGAGGGAGGAGGTGGGGGGTGGGGGGGACAGGAGTCAGCACCATGGACACACAGATGCAGAACGGAGATGTAGAAGGCTCGTATTCTATAGAGCGAATCATTTTAAGTTCCTTTTAATCGCAACCAGATGGCCAGAGGCAGGAAAATGAGAGAAAGAAAAGGGAAAATGAGACCGAGAGAGATGGAAGCTGTGCTAGGGAGGACATGGTCCAAGTGTACAAAGTCCCCCCCCCCCCCTTCCACTAAGTAAAATTTAGAGTGCAATCACACATTTATAGCGATTCACTTATTATGCAAGTCCAACTTAAGATCACTGGATCCCCCTGTATCTACAAGCATTCCAGCTGTTACTTATGTGCTTTAGTCTTAAAAGAAGGGTTTCCCATGTACAGTAAAAGACATAACTTAGGGGTCAAATATAGAAAAAAGGGAAAAAACCTATAAAATCTACAGCTGGATGGGGTAACGGCTACTTTGATTATAGGGCTGTTTATTGATTTGTTTTGTCTGTCACAGTCTTGCTGCATTTTCAAACAATGCAGATTGGAGATAAGGAGATCTGTGTGATAAATATATTGTGCTGCAAATAAAAGAAACATATTGCTTATATCATAAAAGCATTGGTTTTATGGTGTGAATTTCCACAGCCAACATTCATTCATTGCAAGGCAAGCAGGTGTCTGCACCTAAACCCTACATTAAGTGCTCGTAAGATAGATTGTAAGGTAAAAAAAAAAAGCTTAAAATGTTAAAAGACAAGAGCATTAATTTAGCTTTACTTTTGCCTGCTTAATCTGATGCACATATGGAGGGCACGAGTATAAATCTGACCTACAGGTCTGACCAGAAAAATAACTTTTACCACTGGATCCTGCAGGTGCACGTTAAGAAATCCCAGCTGAGCCAAGCAGCCTATGACGCTTATCTGGCTCAGTGTTGTCCTGCAGCAGGAGCAGACAGGCAGACAGATGGGAAAGGCCCCTTACAGGCCACTGAACAGTGCTCCCACAGCACTTGATGCAGTTTGTAGCAGAGCAGATGTCTCACATCTACCATATAGGCTCTTCCTGCCACTGAGAATCGGTTTATTTGTGAGCAGCACACAAGGACACAAAGAGGGCAAGATATTTGTTGATGAGTTGCAGAAAACGATACAGCAGGTCTTACTTAAATGTGTTTTATTTGAAGTCTCTGTGACATGTATGACTGTGCTTGTCTTAGGCATGAAGATCAACAGACAAATGTCTGTTGTGCCTGAGGTAAGACTGGATAATCTGGCAAAGAGCTAATATTTATCAAATGGTTGCTGCTGGCATGTTGATCCTCCAACTGATTTGGCTGGGCTTCTGATGCGAGACACCACATGGCAGGAATTTTTACAAATAGCCTATAACTCCCTTGTTGTTTTTGGTGTGGTCTTGTCAAGAGTGGAAGGTTATTTTACAACATGTCATTAAAAAGAACTGGGTTGCATGCTGACTGGTAATGAAACAGTAAAGCAATTTGTGTGCGGCGAACTTGTATTCATGTACCGTTTCTGGATATGTCCAGTTCCACCAGCTGCATGAAGTTGGCCACCTCAGGAGGGAGTCTCTGGATCTCATTGTCGCTCAAGCCGAGCTTCCTTAGGTTCAGTAGTCTGAAGAAAGGCTGCGGAGACACATGATAACATATTAATACTTCTGTAGGCAGTTGACATTTAAATTCTTTCAATTTCACTTAATCGTCCAATCTTGCAAGGATGCATCAAGGGGCAAACATGGACGTCTAACAGTCAAATCTTGCAGATAACAGAATCAAAATCTATAAAACATATAAAGTGGTAGAGACAATGCAAACGCTTAATGCCTAGGGCCAAAACTAACAATCATTTTCATTATGAATTAACCGTTTGGTGTATAAGATGTTAGAAAATAGTAAAAATGAGTTGCCATAGTTGCCATATAAATAATAGATGATTTGATTTATCATTTTGGCTCTGTTAATGACCATTTTAGATCAAAAGTGGACATACAGCTGCATGATCTCAGCGTTTAGGATTGATTTACTGGCTCTTGAAACTGCAGGCTTAAACACATTATGCTAAAATCAGCTGAGCAAATGTATTCATTTTGAACATGTTGAGGACTTAATAATAACTGTAAAGTGAACACACAAAACATCCTGTATATTCAGAAGGAGGTCGACTCCAGAACCGACATTCCATCCTCATATTCCCAAAAACTCCTCCTCGCCATGGCAACGCCAGCCAAACAAAGTGGCTTTCGATAGGGGAGAGCTGAGGAAAGTGCTGCGGCTGTGGCCATGCCAAGTGCTTTCACAAGAGGCTGGTTGTTGGACAGGACAGCGTTCAGAAACATTCCTCCGCCAGCCGCGCTGTGTGTGTGTGTGTGTGTCTGTGTGTTCGTCTGTGTGTCATCTGCCGTTCAGATGGACAGACAAGACAGGCTGGCGGGGGAACAGCAAGATAAACAGGCCAAAACTATGCAGTTATTAACCCCTCAATCAGTCCCTAGTTCTGCAGCCCACAGAGGACCCACTGTTTACTCTGTCAAAAGCCAGGCGACTTCTCAGACGCTGCAACGAAGGAAGCGTCTTGAGGAACTTGCCGACTTGGGCTTACTGGAATAGGAATTTGTATAAACTCATTATTCAGGGATGCTTTCTGAACATAGGGTGCACAGACGTCTGCAAGCCTGGAGCCTCAACCTTAATTCAAATTAAACCTCAAGCCGTCAACAAGGCCCTCTGTGGAAAACAACCCCTGTGTGTCAATAACCGCAGAGATTAACATACTAAATTGAGAAAATTCAGACAATTTCCAAACACTTCCTGCTTCATGGGGCTTAAGGTTTCAGAAATGTAGCGCCGTCACACTCTTGCATCCCAAGTGTTGAATAAACATGTAGTCGATCAGATAAGACAAAACGTTCTTTGATGTGTGTTGTCGGGTCTCTGCCTGACAAAAAGTGTAATAACACACAGATCTACACACTGAATGCAACATGCTGGGAGACAGCTCTACAATTACGCTGCCAAAGAGAAGAATGCGCAGTTCAGCTCCACTCAGTTCCTTGATGACAGATATTTCCTGCTCTTAACTGGTTATGTGCACCGTGTTAGGATGGGGAGTGAAGTTGGCTACAGCAGCAAGATAGAGCTTGTCAGTACTTTCCTAATATTCAACATTTCCCAGCAGCTGACTGGTAGTTTATAACCAGCTTCCCCCTCCTGATGGAGTGAAGTTAGGGGGGGCGGGAGGTAGGAGATAAACACGGGGAAGGACGGAGCCAGAGAGAGAGACAAAAAGGGTGTTGGCTCACTGAGTAGCAGGTGACAGGTATCAGATGGCAGGAACAGGAAACAGGAGCTCAGGGGGACCATGTGACCGAGGCCAAGCCCAGATGGGAACCGGCCCCCTGGAGGGGAGGCAACCTTGCTGGCAGAACAGGTGACAATTGGAGATGAAAGCCTCTCAGGGTGTGAGTGCTATGAAACACACACACACACCTGAGCACTCATTCTGCAGATACAAGAACTTAAACACAAACTTAAAAACCTCATTTCTATCCCCTACAAATATGGCTGGAGTTTCAAGTTCCCACGATGAGGCAGTACTCTCATACCAAAGTATGTTACTGCTACAGACAATCAGCGATTCTTCCATCCAGGCTAAACCAATCACCCAATAAAAGCTTTTGCATCAGTGCATTCCTCTCCTCTCTTGATATCGTCCAGAGCCCAATCGGTGATGAGGGGAAAGCTGGACGGTAATGCAATCATGCCTGTGAACAAGTAATTATGAACACTCACAAAGATGGCCATTCACTCCTAAGTAGGCGCTCGCAGACAGGGTTGCCGGTGTTTTTCTAGGAAGCAACTATGATGCTTTTACCCAGTCTACAAAACAGCTTTACTCCAGCAACGAAAACACAACAACACGGGAGTAGACTCACGAGTTTTTCAACTTTTTAGAAGATAGTAAAGATGTTAGGTAACTCCTACAACCAAATACCGACAAGTTGATAACATTTTTCAATCACGTCAACTCTTCCACGCGTAATAAATCTGTTCCAGTTACTTTTAAAGCAGTCAAAGTTGGTAAAGTAATAAAAATCCCTTTCAAACAATGGCAATAACTGCAATTCCCTCAATTTAAACTGGGTCTGATGTCCCTGCCGTTTCCCACCAACTGGTGTACTTTCAAATTAAACAATGGAGAACCAACAGTTTTATACGGGTCAATGGGTCAGTTGGAATAACAAGTGGGAGCAGTGGGATTTAGTGTACCGCCACCGTCTCTTCATTGTATTACTGAGCCACATCAGTCTGCTCAGTCACTCAGGCAGCATTTACAGGACTGTTTGTGTGTGTGTATTTGTGTTTGTGCCTGTGTGTGTGTGTGTGTGTTACCATTTGTAGAGTGAGACGGCACGTTGGTGAGAACCAGTGTGTTAAGTTTCCTTTACAACTTTGCGAGTGGGATGTTTTAATGAGGGCTTTGGTGAGACTTGTTTGCTTAAGGAAGATGTGAAGAGGGAGCGTGGGTGAATGATAGCGGTGTCAGCAGAGGGCAGTGTGGGGTCTCAGAGCTCCAGTCACCACAGCTCACTTGTAAATAGCCTTTAAAACCACTATGTACCAGCCTTTCTTGTGCCTATAAGACGGTGAATAACCAAATCCATCTTTGCAACAAGTCACTGGTAAAAAGTAATATCCTGTATATTTGCTGTTAAGCCTATTAAGTAAACCAAACAGAGGAAAAGCAAGCATTAAAACTGGAAATCAACACCTGCCATCTGTCAACTGTTGATAGCACTTTCTAATGTGGTAAGGAAGTCTTCATTCAACCCTTTCTAAAAACAGCTCTAGCAGATAAAACATCTAATTCTAAGTGGTTGGATGAATAAAAAGCTCAGAGTCAAACCTAATGCAACACTCCCTTTCAAACTGCTTTGGATTCCAGAGGATAGAGTGGTAGATAAATTATATTATTAGTGACTAAGACAGCTATGAGAACTGACACAGCTGCAAAGATTCTGCCGGACTATGATAACGTTTCACACAGGGGAGGATTAGGTCTGTGTAACATCCAAAAACATGGCCAACTCAAGCTAGTGTGAAGTGGCTTCTGTGGTGCTGGTACTTCTTTGAGATATCTCCTATTATTATACAGTGAATGAAGACTGGTCACCCATGAGCAACCTGTTACAGAGAGCAGTGTGTGTGTGTGTGATGAGATACACTGAGAGGTTACACAAATGACACGTTGCACGTCAGTATGTGTTGAGTGTCATAAAATGCTTTGATTTATCTGACATCTCTCTGCTTGGGTTACATTCCTGCCTGACAGACGAAGTGCGTTCATGTACCTCAGGATGTGTGTTTGTATGTGTGTGTTTGCATGCACGCTTGCACGTTTTGCAGAAATCTTTAAGTCGCAGGAGGGAAGATCCTGTGCTGTAGGTCTTTTAAGCCAGAACACAGCAGTGTTTAGAAAATCTTAGTTTTACTTTGGCTGGCGTTGCCAAGAACTCTCTGGCTACAGTAGCAGTACTCAGCATGTGTGTGTCGGGGGTGGGGGGTGGGCAGATGTTAACGTGCATATTTGTGTTTTCATGTGTATTAGCGGGGGTTTGTGTTTGTTTAAGAGTGTTTATGAGAGTGTTTATGCGCGCTGGAAGAGACTGTAAATTCACAGAGCAGAATGTTAATGTTTGTGGACCTCACATCACTCCAGACAAACTAATTAAAATGTGACTACAGATATCCAAGAGGCAAAGTGTGTGTGTGTGTGCAGCCTCACATGTGAGTAGACTCTATGTTCTCTGTATGACTAACGTTCCACTGTAAGTGCAGTGACCTGAAGCCTGATGTTCACACACAAGATAATGCTCCCATGAACATTTATTGGTAGGCCTATACCACCATATGGTGGTGTACCAATAAATGTTCATGGGAGCATTATCTAGTGTGCAGACTCTATTTTTCCATTTTTCACGTTTCTTCTGTCCAGCACCTAGTATTTATCGTTTGGATGTGCGTGCTTTTGTAAACTTTTTCCGTAGCCTAGTGTTCACAGAGGCTGCAGTGTTCCAGTCAAGTGACTCCATTTAGCTTACGGTTTCCCTCCAATCATGCCATCAGACTAGAGACAGAGCAGGCTCCTCCGGCCCTCCGAAAACACACACACACACACATACGCACACACATAACTAAACTCGACCTCCGTCTTACAGGGCGCTTTTGGTGTGCAGGGAAACCCCAGGCATCAAACTCCATGTTTACCCTCAATCACTAACCTAAAGGTCAGGTTCACAGTCTAAACATTCTTTAAAAAGGTAGAAGAGTAACAGTAGAAGAGTAGTTGGTATCATTTATACAGAAACTAAGATATCTAAGGTCTTGGCATTTTGTGAAACATAAACAAAAGAGCTGATCCGACTTGATCAGGTCTCAGCTCGCCTATAAAGGTATTCAATCAAAGAGGAAGTGAAATTACATATCATCATTAAACCTCTCCCCTATTCTTTCCATAACCCTCATTTTTGCATTTTACTCTCGCACACTTCATTTCCTCTGGAAGTGAAATTCCTTTTCACACATTCCCGAGCCTCTTAATCTTGTGCCAAATCTGCCCCGTTGGCCTAGTCCTTATGTCCCCACTCTTCCCAATATCCATTCCCTCACGATACACACCAACTACACACACTGCGTACACAATACTGGGGGTGAGGGGCTCAAAAGCGAGGGGAGGGGAGAGAGCACATGCTTTTGTGCTTGCTTGGACTCTTTCAGTGTCCGGGAAATAAAAAGCTGAGAGGATTTGGTTGACTGAGTAACTTCGTCGGTCACTCGAATGGCGAGCCTCATTACTGCACTCTCGTTTCTATAGATAGCTGCGGTTATTGTTGTGGTATAAACTCAGTACATGAGTGACCGCAGACACAAGGCAGCCATAATACAACGTAAATCCGCATTAAGAGGGAGTCCTCCTCCTCCTCCTCTTGCTGAGCTTAAATATCTTCAGTGCAGAGTTATGTGAAGTTAAAAGCAGCGGAGCAACACATGGGCTGATGTTGCTCTGCTAAGTTGGCCAAAGCGTCCCCTCCCCCTGCAGAGCACTGTTTGAAACCCAAAGTTCCCAAAACCTCTACACATGAATGACACCCTAACTGGTCCTCTTCCCCTCCTCCTCCTCCTCCTCCTCCTCCTCCTCCTCCTCCTCTTGCTCTCTCTGCTGCTCCACCTCTTTGGGTTCCCTCCATTTTCCTTGGCAGAAGGACAAAGGCCAAGCAGCCAGCCCCACACAGGCCTGTCAGTCACAGGCCAGCTCTCACTGCCCCCCTCCCTACGGCTCGGCCAGGGGATTCCTCCATTGTCTGAAAGGGCACCGCGGAGAAGAGAAAGAGGGACAGGAATGGAAGGATGAAGACTTGAAAGAGGAAAGTGGCAAAGGATAACAAAAGGCAGGAATGACTAAGAAGGATAGAGGAGGCGAGTGGGGAGAACAGGCGCAGGGAAGAAAAGGAAGATTGTGTGAGAAGTAGAGAGAGGAGAGAGCTGAGAGAAAGGGACTGACGGTGGATTATTAATAAAGAGTGGAGGGTCAACAATGGATTCCCACAGTGCACTGCACACTCTGCACCACTAATGGGAACAGAGCCTTCAGCCACTGACCAACAAATTATCTCACTCCGCTTTCAACGGCCTACAGACTCACTGCCCGTGTCTCTGACAGATAAATAATCTCATTTATTCATCAAAATCAAAACACGGAACAAGCCAATGTGGTTTTGTCCGGTCTGCTGTGGTCCATAACACAGTGTGGAGTACAATACTCCCACTGGTCTCCTCAGAAAACCCACACTTATCAGACCAACAATACAACCATCCACCTACTCACAACTATAAACCTACATTCCACTTCCTCTGCCCTCACCCTCTGCCTCCCACACAATCTCCCTCTATCGCTTGCAGCTCAAATCTGTGTGTGTAGTTGTGTGTGTGTGTGTGTGATAAAGAAGAAAAAGGAACCACCAAGAACAACCAAATCCACAAACACAGCAGCAGTACATGCTGAACTACACCAGACAGGACAGCCCAGCTAATTCTATTAACCTTAATCAAACATGCTTGCGCGCAATCTACAAGGCACATAAAGAGAAGTGGGCGTGTGTCTCTGTGTGGCCATTTAATGGTGTTTTGTGCTGTTATAAAATGCCGCGCATATGTGTATGAGTGTTTGTGTTTCACTTAAGTGGCACTTTCAACCATGACTACCCTTATCCGGCTCCAGTCCCCCAGGGTGAACAGCCCACACAGAGAGAAGGGCGTGGTAAAGCCGGCGTGAGTGACAGCCTGACTAACTCCCATCTACTTACACCTGTCCCGGGGACTTTGATCTGTGCACACAGCAAACACAGCTCCAAGACAGGCCTCGCAATGTCTGTACCTACTGCGCCACTTTAGCGGTTTTGAGCCACAGTAGCTAAACTCTGCTCTGACAATTGAGGGACGGGGGGGGGGGGGGGGGGGGGTAAAAGATGTTGCTAGCCCTAAAAAAAAACAACACATTATTCAACACTTCTGCTCTTTGCACAGTAAAGCCAAAAATTTGCATTGTGAGGAAATGAATGCAGTGTGGAGCTAGGGATTTCCTGGATGCACAAAAGCAACTCAGTCTGGAGCTTTGATAACACAACTAAATATTGTTTCAGTGTGATAGCTACGTGAGCTACAGATTGGCTTTTTATTGATGTTATATGTAAATCTTTGCATGCATGTCCCATATGTGTGGCTGTTCTAAGCAGCTGGACCCATGTTAGTTTACATCAAATTCACTAATACATGTCTAATACCTGGTGCAACTAATAGTTTGAACAAATTCTGGCATAAATATGACTCTCTCTTGTTCTGTCTGGACGTCCTGTGCTTCACTGTGCTGCCATGTTTTCTTAAGTGAAGATGAGTCAGTGCGGATGGATGAATGGTCCTAGCTGAAGGCGTTTGGGCCACGTATGTACACAATTTATGTGTGTGCATGCGAGTGTGTGTTTATGCTTGCTAGCCTCGAAGCATCCTTTTCTGGATAAGTGGGACGGATGCCTGGAAAGACTGCAGTTGAAGAAAACAAGAAAAACTGTTCAGGAAAAGAGGGAACCCCTCTATTCAGGGCGAACAAACTGAAACAATGACAATAAAAAGATCACAATAAACAACTCAAATTACCCACTGAAAATACAGTGAAGCCAGATTGTGTTTCCACGTAGCTACAGCGAGCGCCAAATGCTTGTCCAAAGTCAACATGGTTAATAAACAACCACAGTGACAACAGGGGCTTTTCCCCCCTTTTTGCCTCCTGGGAATGTGGTTCAGTTTTGTTGAGTTGACACAATAAAATATTATGTTTCAGAAGATGCCTGCCTCAATTCAGCCACGTGTACAGAACGGGAAGGTTCAGCCTAGATTCTTATTAGACAGCTGTTTTTGCGTCATCAAAAGTATACTGTAAAATAAACAGAAAGCCCGTATCGCACTGCTGTCTGTCGACGTAGAGTCCAGAGGGCTAAAGGAGGAAGATTGAGAGGGAACAGGTGGACATGGCATTGTGTGGATAAGAGGCTCCTCCAATCATAAATACACATGGATCAAGAGTATCTCTGTGACACACATACGGCTGAGTGTTTGCCACTATGACAAAGTTCAAAAATCATTTTCTGTTTGGATTCACGCACCACAAATAAATTAGTAATATGTCATCTCTTTAAAAGGAAAAAAAAAAAAATGGAGTAGTTATATATTAGCCAGCCATACCTAGCATGACTAACAATGTGAGAGTGGAAGCAGTTTTCTGTTATTATAAAATGTTCTAGTGCAACAAATGTTTCTTCCCACAGACAGATGTATAATCATGATAAACACTGTGGCATATGATGTGGCACTCTCGGTTATGCTCTCCGTAACTGAGAATGGCGATTGCTCGATGCAGTAAAGCGATTTCCAGTCAGCACTATTTTAAAAATAGACAAGTAATCCCTCCAGTGTTGCCATATTGGGGGGCTAATCACTGCTTTGGTCACTAAAACCGTCACAGTGATAGAAAAGCTTGCACCACCGGCTCTGGGACACAATGTCCACAACTTGATTAACGCAAACACACAGAGAGTCGAGTGCTGAGTCTCTGTGCAGATTTGCAATCCAAACCAAATTCAAAGCAGCAGCCAGGCTGAAAGCCTTGAACTTGATCTTTTCAGAGCTCTCTCTCTCTCTCTCTCTCTCTCTCTCTCTTGTCTGCCTACAGTATGCCTACGTTTCAGGTTTCATACAGCACATCTTTCACCTGACTAAAACAATCAGAACACTTATGCAAGATAATCAATAGACTGTTATTGACAACATCCTACTTCTACATTAGAGAAAGCAGGAAACCACTTCAGACTACAAAGTGTGCACAGTGTGTTTCAGCAGTGTGTGACTGCTGAGGGAATGAGCAAACAGACATGTTTTTAGGGCTGCAACGATTGGCTGATTGTTTGATTAGTCGACCGACGGAATAACAATTTTGATAATCATTTAATCATTTTTTGGGGACTCAAATTCTCTGATTCCAGATTCTTAAATGTGAATGATTTCTGTTTTTTTTAGTTCCCTATGATACTAAACTAAATATCTTTGAGTTGTAGACTCTTGGTCGGGACAAAACGAGACATTTCAGGTTGCATCTTGGGCTTTGGGAAACACTGATCTGCATTTTTCACTATTTTGTGAGATTTTTAAAGTTAATTAACAAATTAATAATCAAGAAAATAATCTGCGGATCAGTCGATAATGAAAATAATCCTACATGTATTCCCAAACTTGGCTGCTTCAGTCGGTGGCAATGAAACAAATTTAAAGCCCACTCAGCCTACAGAAGGTGTGGTGTAACCAACACCGACACTGCCTGGAAATGTAAATGAGCAGCGGTCCTGCAGGTGTCCGAGAGTCACGGAGCAAATCATGATCACGCAATGAAAACAAAGTGAAGGGCCTAAATTTTGCATGTAATACTCATTTGTTGGTATACTGATGAAGAGAAAATGCAAACTGCTGGAGCCAGGCCTGTCAATTATTGGACTTGCAAAACTCTTTTGGTGCTGCTTCATTCAGACTTTGCTGTTCAGTTGAAGTAATTGCCTGAGATTCTCCAGCTATGCTCTCACACAGGAGGAATGAATGAGTACACAAGGATATTAGAAACTGTAACCCCCCCCCCCCGGCCCCCCTCCTCACTCCCTGACTTCATCACATGCTCTCTTCCATTCTCCTTCTGTGTTCCCACAAACATGACACAAAACCAGAAGCCCTATTGTTTATAGTCCACAGAGGACGTTTGGCTCTTTCCTGGATGGGCTGGATCCGGTATGTGCGGCCTGCCTGACTGCCAGCTCTCCGTTTGTCCCACAGTGAAGCTGTGCTGCAGGGGAGCATCGCAGCAACCCGGCCACGGCACAATTAATTTGCTAAATAGTATACAACAATCAAAAAATAAATAAAAAAAATGCTACAGTAAGAGGAGCAACTCTGGCTCTGAAGCTGCTTGATTCGTCATAAATAGAAAGAAGGGTATTCAACAGGCTTTGTGAAGCACAAAGACGGTGCTGAGGTCATGGTTTAAAATGGAGGGTGGAGCCAGATGAGCTTTAAGCTTTCATATCGAGCCTCGCAGGCACCAAAGGGGGATGTGGTCTTCACATATAATCTCTTACAGTATATAATACTACACAGCGTCATTATGTGGACTCAAGCCGTGTAAAAAGCCATCAGTGAAGTAAAGCCAGTGAAAAACATTATCAAACTGTTTTTACTGCAGGGATATTTTACTCAAATAGAGATCAACTTGTGCTCTATGTTGAGTATTATACATTAGAAAAGTTCCTGAGTGTGTGTGTGTGTGTGTGTGTGTGTGTGTGTGTGGTGAGTGCACAAGCACCCTTGGTACAATTGACTCATTGTGTGTGTCCAGGTTGTGGCCTCCCTCACAGGATCATGTGGCTCGGTGTCTATCATTTTCCAGTAACGGTCTCTGCACTCTCCCTCTTGCAACGGGCTTCATTCAGGTCTCCCTCTTTACATTTCTCTCTCAGGAATGTTCTCTCAACCATTTCAAACTGACATGGAAATACACAGCTGTGACGTGCCAAAGCCTGACCAGTGTTTCCCATGCTATGTTAATATTTGGGTCACCTGCATGGACTTTTTTTTTTTTTTACTTCAAGATATCCGCCATATTCACTCATGAATTAGATCTTAAACCTCCTGCAGTTTCAACAGATTTCATGACTCAGTCGTGAGGCTGGAATGAAAATAACCCTATCGGGTGGCATCAACAGCCGGCCTGGTGCTGCATAGACATGAGCTGACAAACATCTGTCAGTTTTCCCTGGATCCAACAAATCTGGATTAAACAGGGACTCCCACTGTTTTTGAGTAAATAAATCACAAAGGTTAGAGTTGGGGCTAAATTTTCTTTTTGTGCACAACCAAATGGCAATATAAAACAATAAATGAAGTTAACCTACTTAATATAATGTATGTATCTTTTCGTTAATGCACAGTAACATAAGCCTATATATTTGTAGTGCTGTTAGGACGGATCTTCAGCTCTACAACACTAAGTTTAGTAAGTAGGTCCACAAGTGCAGCACAAAGTTACCTCTATGTAGTTCACCCATCTAGCATCCGAGCCCCTGTGGAATAATAACTGTTCCACTTTAGGTGTTGCTATAAAGTGTATCTGCCTTGCTGCTGTAGCTTTTTCAAAGCCCAAGGACAAAGTGTGGCTTTGAGACAAGCAGATGTACTCTCTCCCTCTCTCTCCCTCTCTCCTCCTCCTCCTCCTCCTCCTCCCCCCCCTTTCTCTCTGCTTCTGTGTGACAGGTTTGGCTCTAGCAGAGGCCAAGGTTTCGGTGTTGCAAGCAGATTTGGATAAAAAAAAAAAAAAAGCAATCGGTAGGGTCTCACACAAAAGGTACAGTAGTAGGTCTGCAGTGACAGGGAAGCCCCAGCCCATCTGGTGTCTCTCCCTGACAACACAGGGTAAAAAACGCGCCCCCGCATCAGGCAAACCACTGGCCCTGGGAGATCCATCACCTTGGAGACCAGCGTTTGTTCAATGAAGAAGCCAGGGAACAACGAAGCAGAAACCTCCCCGGTGACGCTTGACTGACGATGAAATGAAAACTTAGCCTCATTGGATTCAGACACATAATCTGCTCAGATAAAATGCAGTATGTGGACATCTGCACTGTATCCTCACCACAAACAGTACAACCACTCCTGCAATGTAATTTGGCTTTATGTCCATTATCATTTCATCTCTGTGTTGTGGATTCTTTCTTTATAAACCCTCAGCCAGAGGAGCACTTAACACTTTATCACATACCCTTACCTTTCAATACAAGACAGAAGAAAAGGATGCCGTTACTTAGGATTACAAGCCAGACCCCATTAATATGTCATTGAGACAGCATAATTACAGAGTTGGCTTCACACCCCTCCCACCCCTCCCTCATGACTCCGGAGAGGATCAACGCCAGGAACGACCAAAACACTAGCCCTAAGCCCACGGGGAAGCACATGCTGATCCCCCCCAAGGCCGACTGAAACACGCTCTTCTACATGCCCGATGTCGTGAACCTGGTTTGTGATAGCAGATCTAAAAATACACTCCAGAGGAGCTGATGCACATAAAATCAATCACACGGTACTTCAGAGCACAGATATCACATTTTGTACGTTTGCCAGCATGCCATGTTACCGTGGCTAACATACTATGAGGTGAGTCCAACCAAACCTTGTATATGTACACTCAATCTGTACTTGTCCTTGACCTCACCTGACATCTTCCTGCGCTCAAAAGAGCCGTTAGACTGCTGAGCTGCGGCAAACGTCATACATGCAAATCACTGTTCCCAAACTGACACCGTGTCTACACGGGAGGAGTAGCATGAGCAGCACGTTAGCAGAGAAGGAGCTACTTCTACGTCTGTGTGTCTACACAGGATGCATTCATGCACGGCGTTGAGTGTGTAGGTCACCCACATTTTGGAAGCACTCGGAGCGTAATGTACAATCACTCTAGTTAGTCACATAAAACAAGAGTGCTTCGGGTCACGTTTACATGCATATAGCACAAGCCGTTACGCAGCCCCGTGTAGACAGGTGTATTGATTAAAATAGAAGTGAATCTGTTCTGTCAGACGCACTTGAGAAGGACGACTGAAAAACACGACCGAAACACTTTCTGTGTACACCTGGCAGCTGTACATACTCTGCAGCCTGTTCCAGCAATCCTCCTGTGGTTTGCAAATCCTTAATTACATCACACTCCCACAAAATTAGTAATATGAAGTTATAGTTTATTTATGAGGTGTCCATTGTAAATATTAGGAAGAATAAAATGTTAGAAATTGCTCTACTTACAAAATAAGGGGTTACAAATAGTGGAAACTTGTGACTGACATGTCCGGATGTGCCGAAGTGTCGGCCTGCAGAGGGCAGCTGAGGTGCAGTGGTGAAGAAGAAAGAAGTTCAGCAGTGACAGCCGGGTCATTCAACCACACACACACACACACACACACACACTGAATCCCAACATTTAAACTTGCATTATTAAAACTTTTCATGCAACTACATGCAACTACACTGTCACAATCGTTTTAGCTTTTGTAAATATTTTATTACATATTGTCAAATATGTAATAGCAAAAGGTGGAAATAAATCAAAGACATGGTGGAGTAAGGTAGAAATGTGCCCACTCAAGTTTAACAATGAGGGTGAATATCTGCATAACACAGTCTAGAAACAGCTATTTGCTTTTTGTGGCTAATAGACACAACTAGAGCAGTTAAACTACTATGGATTAACAAGACAAAATTTTGCCTTTCGGCCTTGTATTTGTTGTTTAATGTACTGTGATCCAGATATTTACTGATCAGGGGTGTCTACTGACAAAATAAAAATAAATAAATAAATAAAGCGTATTGTTAAATAAGACCTTGGTACAGGCATCTTACTGAGCAGTGCAATTGAGATATCTTCTACATCTTTCCAGCCAAACTCCTCTGCAGTATTCCCATTTGTGTTGTAAGTCCCCGAAGAACGAGGGCTGGCTTAATTAAAACACCGTTAGAATGAGAGGAGACTGACACGGGAGACTGAAATGAAGTTTGATTAGATTCGTAGTTCGACTGAAGCAAGATGTGCGTATCATGCATGCTTCCATGTTAGTCTAAGTATAGCGGCTGTGTGTGGGCCTTAACTACAGGAATGTGAGATGAGTAAGTTCAAGTGTGTGAGAGCGAGAGAGAGAGAGAGAGAGAGAGAGAGAGAGAGAAACACAGGAGTGAGTGAGCAGGGCAAAACTCCTGGAGATTCCAGGCATGCCTGCATTTCCTTGGATGTGTCACGTGCTGCAGTGCAAACACAGCCATGGTAAGTTAATTACACGGAGCACACACCACGCTTCTCGCTTTTTTCCCCCCAAAAAATGTTTCAGACTTCAAGCAAAACCATTATTAAGGGAACGTTGAGGCAAAAGGTGCTTAAAATGCTACTTATGGTAGGCAGGTCCATCCCATAGATGAAGATTTATATTTTCTGTGAGGCTCCGGGAGTCTAAGTATTGTTTTGTGATGTTGACTGAACTCTCACACACACAAACACACACACAAACACACACACACACACACACACACACACACACACAAAACACAGATGGAAGAAATATTATTAGAAAGCTGCCCGGTGGGAATAGAAAGCAAGGAGAATGAACACAAAGAGTTGCATTGTGCATTGCTGCAATTCCTCGAGTGAAAATAACTGACCTTTTACTATAAACAATGCACTAACAATCAACACTTAGTGAATCAGTCATCAGATTTGGCTGTTTCTGTTGTGACCAGGTCAACTCATTTAAATGCTGAGACATCAACACAAGAAATAGTAAAGGAAAGGGTTAAGTGTTGAGGCCAAAACACCCCCCCCCCCCCTAAAAAAAAAAAACCCCACAGTGAGCCAAAAATCGAGGCATTCTTGCTGCACAGGAGATGAAAAGATGTATTTGGGGGGCCTAGTGATGTGCACGCACGCACCAGATAGTGGACATGAATTGCTGCCATCTCATATTCGACAGACCTGTAACTGCTTCATTTGTTATTCATCGCTGGCGTGAGCGTGACACATACGTGCGTGTGTGTCGCTTTGTCGTCTCCGGAGAACCCCGCTGTGCTTTCTGTTGACCTCTCTCGTCCATTCTCTCTCTCATACACACAAACATTCACCCATCAGCACCTCTATTAGGAGCCTCGGACTAATTTTGTGGCACAAACTCGCACATTCAACGTGCTTTTTTTATTGTGTTTTCTCACCAACCAAGACTGTGTAGCATTGTTAAACTCTACAAGTGTATCACAATGGTAGTAATGTCTGCTCAATTTGAGGCTAGAAAAGATGCTTCCAAATCAAAACTGTAGACTTTTTCCACACAGGTGGTCCTGACCCCCTAAGACTTCTATTTAGCAGCAACAATATATTAGTCTGGTGACCGCTTCGCACAACAATTCACACGCAGCCCCAGTGTGAACTTTTACACAGCTAAGTTGCTTAGGGAGATACAATAAAACAGATTTCATTTATATCTGTCAGTTTGTGACTAACAGGGGCTGCAGGAAACTTGTGCAATATTGAGGTCACTATTTATCTTTTTTTTTTTATATCTCTGATAGCAAGATTAATGATTTTACTCTTTTTAAATTGACAAAATGGCACTTTCACTGTGCTCGCCTGCAATGCACATATAATCACGCTTAAAATTCTAATTACTAAGTCCAAATATGACTTTCTTTACATGAAATCAGTGTTAAAATATTAAAATATAATCGTTATATGAATTATAACAGTTATATGAATAATAATAAGGCTATGCTCAAATGGCAGCACAAGCATGTTACTAGAAAGAAAAATCACTACAGACAAGACATTAAAACTGCTTTTGCTATTTAAAAAAAATTTAAACATTAAAACAATTGCAGATGCTTATTTTACTCGTTTAAAACGATAAGAGATTTAACAAAAATCATTAAAATGACTGTTGTCCATACTTTCAGAGGCTGTTGTAACTTATTCCAAGTGGATGAAGGTGCCAACATGAATGCTCTTTTACAGAGTTCACTGATACTGAGAGAGCACTAGTTGTAATTTGACTAAATATCAAGACGAAATATGAAAATCTGTTTCAATAATGGAGTGGATTTATTTACAGATTGTTAGACGGATGGCACACAAAAAATATATATATATAAAACGTGATGAGTGTAGATGTTATTGCTGGTGGCCTTAAGCAGATTACTGGCATATACAGAGAAAGAAGATGTGTGTCTATAACAAGACGTTCAGTGATACTGGCTAATGGAAGACCAAATCAATAGCGTGATCAATAAGGAAGGGAAGCAGACACCACAGCAATTTAGATAAGTTGCAAATGATTATTCAGTCAATGATAACTTTAGTGACCAGGAAACACAAAGCTCTGCAATAGGGTCTTGTTATTGCATGGTACACATATTAGGTAAATGTTGTGTATATGCATGCAGTGAAATTTGTTTCAGCAATGTGTGCGCTTGAGAAAAAGTACGGACGCCCGCACATAAACAGGTGCCCGACCGTCTCACTTTACTGCACAAAAAGCTTTTCAACTCCACTGCAAGCAAGCTATAAATATCACTTGTAGCTGATTACACATTTTAAAGTCCCCTCTTCCACTCAGAAATATGTTTTTCCCTCCTTGTTCCTGCAGTTAAATGTTTGAGCTTCGCTGTGCAGAATGATGTATGTGCAGTTTGACACTTGAAGGCTGTTTTCACTTTCATCCGCTGTTAAGTGGAAAGTTTCTCTGTGCTCGTTGAAAATTTGATTTCCTGCATATGAGCAGGATTTTTGACATCACGACGAGTTCAGAAGCCAATCGTGGTGCAATATTCGATTTACACAAGTGTGATGTGGAAACTTGAGGCCGCCAGTGCACATTAGGAAGAGACTTTTCAGTGAAATGTGAGACATCTTGTGTCCAACAGTTAATCTGAAATTAAACATATTTGCCATTTTAAGGATTTTTAAAAAGGGGTAATTATACTTTTTTTGTGGAAAAAAACATATCAGACACATATTATTGTCACTAGCAGAGTATTACATATCTTAATACATGTCTGAAGGGGATTGTTAAATATTTTCCCAGATTAGCTCTTGTTCAAGACATAAATATTAGCTTGAGAGGTTTCTTTTTTTGGACCCGTTTAGGCCACACACACACACAAACAGACAGTTAAGTTGTAGTTTTTTTCCATGACTTTGACATTTTAAAAACAGATTTAATTGAGTAATTTATGCTTTGGGATTTGTGGGCTGATTCGCTATTCATTTCCAGCTCTTTAAGAGCAGTTGCGATCCACAAAATCAGAAAGTGCAAACATTTCTGCTATTGAGAAGCACACTACACTAAATCTTATATAGTAGTTTGGGGAAAATCATCATTAAAAACTGACTGGTTTAGGGACAATTATTCCCTAAATGGAATAAAATGTTGAGGATGAAAGGTGGTGAGATAGTTGAGTCGAGTGTAGAGTAAATGGTGTCGACACTGCCATCGTAGTAACACTGCTGCAGCCACAAGAGTATTACTGCACTCCTTTATCATGACTCTTGAGCTCTGGGGCTTAAAAGTCATTCACGGGTTGGTGCAACATCTTGTAGGATTAAAGACAAACATAGTGCTTTGTGTCACTTATCATAAACACAATCAGTTGGAGGCACTGTGCGCTTCTGAGTGTGTATACAGGAGAGAGTGAGGAGCAGGAAATAAAAAAAAAAAAAAAACACTGCTGTACTAGGAGGAGTAGGAGGAGGAGGAGGAGGAGGAGGAGAGGGGGGGGCAGAGGAGTAAACAACAAATAAAACATGAGCAGATTTTTCCCCAAACCTTCTGTTTTCATGCTTGGATTTAAAGTTCCCCAACGCCCCACTAACATGGTCCAGGGAGGAGATGGCCTCACAAAAACAGGGCATTCCATGGCTCACTTGATTATTCCCACTTCCTGCTTGCAGAGACGCTCCCAACAAAAAAGGAATCAACAAGAGAAACAAGGACGTCAACAAAATCAACGTGGCTCAAACCTAAACGCTGACTGAGTGCTTGAGTTGCCTAACAGAAAAAAACAAACAAACCAGGGCTTTGTGAGAATCCCTGAGGGAACTCTGCCACTTAGGGTGTTTTTAAACCTATAGTCTGTTTGCTTTGCTCCCAATCAGTGGATGAGTTACTAATTTGTTGCATTTCTCTTTGGTTCAGTTTGGTTTCACACACACAAAAAAAGAAGCGAACCAAAATGTATCAACAAAAGCCATGTGGGAGCTGTCACTCCATTAATTAGTCAGAAATCAGAGTAAGGAGAGTTTGTTTTTCTTCCGGCATATTTATCCAAAATGGACCATCAGCAGAGATAGAATTTCTTCCTAATTACAGTCATCGTTTGGACCATATAACAAACCAAAATAGGCAAGCAGAACAGCACATCTGAAGGCACTTCAAGGCAACGTCTAGAGAGCAATGTGTTGCTTCATGTTAGGTGAAGAAGATGTGCTGCCTTCAGTCTGCTGAAGAGGAGAAGGGAGGACACAATGAGCGCATACCTGCCTGTACATAACAACATAATAATAACATAATGCACAGTGCAGCTGGCTATGTGAGCTGGTTTAATCCAAAAAAAAAAAAAAAAGTGCAATGCTTTCTCCAGTTGGGCCGGATCATGTTCATACCGCAAAAGAACTGAACCGGAGTTCATTTGTAACCGGACCGAAACCACCTCTTCAACAAGGTCTCGGTCTGGTTGTTCTGAGAGCGATTGTTGTGTTCACACCTGCCCAAACCAACCGCACCATGGGGGTAAAAGCACCGGGGTTCGATTCAACCAAACTAAACAAGGCAGTTGTGAAAACACCATTAGACTAGCCCAGACAGACAGTCAGGCTTAAGTGGCCACCTGTTTCAAAACATAGAAATTGAGAACTGCTGTTGTGGAAGCTGTTGTGTAGACGAGTTGGTTGCTTATTGGTTAAATTCCAGTTTCCGCTATTATCCACCACACTGACGGGTAAATGTTTGTACCAAAATAGTCATGTGATAAAATATCTGGCATGACGGCTCAGAAGGAATTATCCATGTTTGTCCCAGTACAGTGTAGACATACGCACCATGTGTGTTTGAACACATCTAAACTGTGCCACGAAACGTACTCGAGATGGTCTGAGGCGAAGGAGCACCAGCCATATTTTGCCCAGTGAAAAAAAATATGCTTAGCTGGTGGATTTTTTTTCATCCACCAGTCCCCTTGGCAGGTGAGTGAAAAAGTTGATTTCAGACACTGGATGGAGATAAGAGCTGATGGTGAGGGACAGTGACCCATTCAGAGCCACAAGTACACCAGGCTGAGGATGTGAGGGACTATCAGGTTTCAGAGTGATAGATAGAGGCTTTCAATGACTGTGTGTGGCCAGCAGATAAAGGGCAGCATTTGTTTGTGGTTGGTTTTAATGCCATTCCGGGTGACCTACTCCTCCACAGGGACATCAGTACCCTGACAGATTAGCCTCAAAGGGCCATTTGTGTGACTGAGAGTGTAGTTCCTGAGCTCCTGTATGATCAAAAGGTTCAGAAACAGCATCCCATCCCAAAGAAATGTCATTGCTGAATTTAACCACTCTGAACTTCACATGTTCATTGGCCGCGGTCCCTTTTTTTTTTTTTTTTTAATCTGCAGTCATAACCTGCTAAAATGCGTGAATGCCGCAAACAGGCAGTTTGCTCAAGCAGAACAAACATCTGGCACAAGTTGACCTCAAACTGTACTACTGACAGGATGGGAAATAAACCACATACAAAGCAATTACGACTGGCTGATAAGTGAGTCTGTTTACTAAGCTTTACTGACAGCAACAATTACTGCATTTGCAGCAGGGCTTTTCTAGTCAGGAGAGGACCTATGCAGGGCAGTGTAGTTTAAAGTACAGATGTGCAGAGGTTTTGTGAATTTTTTTTCATAATTTAAGATCAATATACATTAAAAGACTTTTACATTTACTAAAAGTATCCCCAAACACAGTCAGACATAATTTGTACCAAGTACAATAAAATGATGACTTAAGACAAGACTGATTTTGACCAGCTCAGCTGCAAAACCCTGAATTTGCTCCTTATAATGCTGACATGAGACATTTGCTAATACAAAAAAGTTGTTACCAGCCACTCTGGCCACCGGACTGACTGCATTTTAGTTTATGTATGTTTGTAAAAAGGATTTAAGAGTGCCACTCCCTACTCTGGATACAGTCAGGCCTGTGCCCTTTACCTCTGAGGTTTTTTAACACCGGCTATTGAGAAGATGAGATCAACACATAAATACAGCTGGACAGAGAAAATGGCGTCACCTTGCACATCTTGTCTGCGTGTACTTAATGCCTGTAGCCAACAGAGCTCCCATCCTATCACAGTGCTCCAGCAGGGCATGCGGCAGCCACAGACTCTCCCCTATCGCAAACAGCTGCCGCCACCAACACAGCCATCAATTATTCACTGGAGCCTTGCCTCCGTGTTTACCTTTGAGGCTGGCGACCGAGGCCGGAGTGCTGCGATACAACAGTGCAAGTGTACAGACCAGTTGTTAAGTCCAGAACACACCGCCACCGCGGCGAGGCAGGTGATCATCGGGCGCACGTCATAAGACAGCCTCAGCCCGAACAGGAGATGCTACTGTGGGTAAAGTCACGCAGGGTCGGACGAAAAACATAATAATGATGCCACTTTGAAGTACAGAGCGGTATTTCTCAGCGTTTTTCTACCTCAAATACGACCTTTCCTTTTTCAATTAATCAACTCGTTTTCTGTTAATAATTTGTTCTTGGAAATATGAAGAATAGTGAAAAACGCCCGTCACAAGTTCTTGAGCTGAGTGCCCATGTTGACACATTCAAATTGCTTGTTTTGTCCAATCAACAAGTCCACTATCCAAAAAGGTATTCAAATTTATAATGATGTGAAAAAGAAAGGTAGCAAATTCTTTACATTTGAGCAGGTGGACTCAGGCAAAGCTCTGCAATTTGGGCTGAGAAAAGATCTTACAATTAAGCAAAATTGCTGTTGATTTATTTGGGGGGGGGGCTTTTCAGGGGCACTGACATTGAAGAATAGGTCAGTTTGACACCAAAAATACTACAGGCGGCCATCTGTAAGCATTCTGTATTGCAGCGCTGTGTTTTTCACTGTAGTTTTAACATTACACAGTTAACCTTGCTACTATTTCCCAAGAAGAATGTATGATTTTGTAAAGTGAAAGGGAGGGTGAGGGAGGAGAATGTCTAAGCAGTGAGTGTGCGCATATGCTTGTCAGATAGAGTGAAGCAAAAGATCCATCTACGCGGCGCAGAAGTCTCCTCTGACAGCTCTTTCCCACCTGACACTGGATGTCAGCCCAGACTCCGGTGTTCATGTATAGATGGATGGCCCCAACATCAGAGTCCCAGAGGGCCAGGGATCAGTGGAACTCAGCCCCCAGATCACTTCCTCCGGTAGAGGTGCCAGAGCCCCCCCCCCCACCCACCCACCCCCCACCCCTTCTCCTGTTAATCCTTCTCCAGAATAAAATACACCCCCACCGCCACTACACACACACACACAACTCCCATTACCCCTCTGCCCCACCACATTGGGAGGAGGGGGGCAGGCAGGATGTGAGACCAGCTGGTCATCAGCTCAGACAAAGAAACCTGCTGAATGTGCTCCAGCATCAAAAAGGAGCTCAGATCTCTCACATTGCTGTTTCTTCGTGGGTTCACCAGCTCTGGATCTCTTTCACTTTTTACCAATCCTGTATTAGGGGGATGGGGGGGGGGGGGCTGATTACAGAATTTAAAACTCCTACACCTGTTTTTCCCACAATATATTCTTCTATAATTGGGATGGGGGTAGTCTCAGTTACAGCCAAAGACTGAGGAAATCTTATAGCCTGTCCTGACACATGGAAACAAAACATTCACACAACAAATCTTATTTTAGATTCAGTTACACTTTGTGAACAATAGCCCTGCCGGCTTCCACATGCTTTACTAAAGCAGGAAAGAGGAGAGTAGTAGAGTGAGAAAGAGCTGAGCCAGAGGAAAGATGTGGTTTTACTGCAGAGAGGCCAGTGGCAGGTGTAATTTATCTTTCGTCATAGCCTAGTTCAGCCCGTCGCTGGGGAGATAGAAACCAGGACTCTCCTGTAGAGTTAACTGGAAACTCAGGGAGGGGAGAAGGACTGCAGAACTCAACAGCACACTGCAGGGACATGGAGTAAAGTATAGAGGTCCTAGATTGTTAAACCAAACTTCCCTCAGTGAGCAGCAAACTTTTCCCTGCATTTCTCACCCCTCCTATACGAATTATACAGCAGATGGGTGTAGCACCACTCATTCTCAATCAGACGGAGCCGGTTTTCTGTCTTCCTTAAGATAATAATAAAGACTTATGTAACAAAAACATACAACAAAAACACTTGAATATTCAAGATTAGGCAAACAATTGGAGACCATTTCACATTCAGCAAGAGCTGACTGAAGGGGCCTAATTTAGGTCTCGTTTGACCCAAGGGACTCGAGAGAAAAGCACTCAGATTTTTATCTGTGCATTTATGTGCTCGAAAAGAGACCCATACGGCAGAGAAGCAGATCCCAGAGGAGGCGAACACTTAGTTGCACTGGCCTGCATGCAGGGGGGTCGAAAATGTGGTGCTGAGGGGCGTTTTCACGGCCGGGTGAAGCCCTAATCTGTCCTTTAGCCGCAGATCTGTTCGCACACACACAGAGGGGGCACTAGTGACAGCTGAGGATTAAAAAGATTGCACAGTCATCCTTCCTATCTATCATGCACATATACATCTTTATTCAGACTGCAAACTATCCAAACATCTAATTTTCCAATTTCAGGCAAAGCTTGACCTCCAGTTAGTAGGAAACAGAATCATAAACTGGTAAACACATGGAATCAGTTATATTGAGTTATAGATTTCCTCGCAGCCCAGTTATTGGGTGCAGAAGTTCTCGTATTCCTGAAATTGTAAAGGCAGGATCTCAGAACTGTAACATATTACAGCGTACCTGGAAGGTCCTATTAGGTAATAATACTGGGAGTGACATGCATAAAACCTGTTTGGCAAAGTTCTGATGGGGACACACCCATCAGGGATTTGTTCCCTATTTCAACAATGGAAAAGCAGAGACAAGAAGAAGTAGATATAGGCCTAGTAGGCCGTTGTTTGGACTACCGCATACTGTACCTGGAGCCCAGCTACCTTCTCTAAAAAGTGACCTCCTTGTGCTTTTTAGCAGGTGTAACTGACCTACAACAGATCTTTAAAATGATCATTTGAGTCGTGATATGCTTGAAGTCTTAATGTAAGGCTGGTCATGGGCAGTGCAGAGCACACAGGAAACACAAAGAGCCATGACATTGGATATGAGGGGGGCAATCAGACTGGTGAATGGACTTCTTTGTAACCTGTCATGGGACTTGAGAATGGCTAAAAAGATAATTCCCTCTTCCTCAACATGATCTTTGAGGCAGGGCTAGTTTGGCAAAGCAGCAAAAAGAAACTCAGATCACTTTGCTGTAAGCACAGGACATTTTTATATACATGCAATTTATTATAATTTTATTATTTAATTTAATTTTCCCATTTTAAAAACCTACAATGGTCTTGATGTCGCAGACGGAGACGTCGTTACTGCAGCGAGCATAATCTTAGATTGGTGGGCAGTGCGGGGGGGTGAGTCACAGCAAACTTAAGGAACGAACTGTCAGGACATCTAAATCTCCATCTGTTCACTACGTTAAACCCCTACGGATACGATCTAGACCCATCCACCACCAACAACACATTAAATATCTCTACACATCACAACTGCTTTACTGTTCATTATTAATTCAAAAAGAGTTTCCAGCATTTAAAACATTTTAATGGCCATATTGATTATGTCATTGTGTATTTTATTTGTTTCAAAATTTTATTACACATATTAATTTACATGACTGAGACTAACCTTGCCTGACTGGTCTGTAGGGTTGTGACTGTGTCCCACGACCTTTGTAAAGGTGTCTCCTCTGAGCCTATATGCTATATTGTGCAGCCAATGAGCATGCCACACTTTGTCCATACCATTTGTCATGAAAGGCGACCTCATTTCCAGACACATGGGATGAAATGATGAGAAAAATGACCCGGGATGTTACACTGGCAACTAAAAATAGCCAAAGACTAACAATTAAGTCTGCAGACTCATCTCTGACTTGAATACACAGAGCCAGGGAAGGAGCACGCAAATGCCATCAATGCATTCAGACCCTTATGCACTTTTTGGGATCATTATGTTAATGTGATTCATCATACAGTCAGTGCCCTTGTTCCCAACCCTGTATGGGCAGTGACCTCGCACACTGCTCCCCTCACTGAAGCCCCGCTGACTCTCAGGACCAGAGAGGGCCCATATGCTTTGTGTCTGCACGCTACACATTCACCGCAACCACACGAGACATTCTGTCACCACGTATTTATGTCTCCTGGTTGAGGCCAGCACCACACAGGGAGGCTGTGTCGGTTAGCTGTCTGCGCCAGAGCATTTGAGTGCATCCGTCAGTCAGTATTTCAGGGGCCGTGCACCAGGTACACTGCGGATATGTGACAGGTATGAGCTAAGTGGAGAACACGCACTGTCTGCAGGTAAGCATCACCACCGCCTAGGTCTTTGCGCAGTGAAAAGTCCCTCTTCCATTAACAACAATTAAGACAAGCTAAGAATATTCAACAACTAGTGTGTGTGCATGTGTGTTGTTTTGAGTTTCTCTCTGTTCATCTGTGCTAAATCAAGCAAGTCCATATCCCCTTAGCAGCGATGTACAAGGTCATTTTTTATCAAAAGAACACAGGAAGGACTGACCTAAAATAAATATGTGTGATAAAAATATTATACAAGTAAAAGCAAAAAAATTGTTCTAAAACACAAAGCTGGTCTGGTTGACTCTAGCGTGTCAGGATTTTGTTAGCTCAGGGTTTGGAGGTTTTTTTGTACTCTGACTATGCGCCTCATTTCCCAACATTCTGAAAATGAAGAGTCAAAAGTGATTACTGCAATATGTGTATCCACTGCCAAAACAAAAAAGCTCTATTGTTTATGATTCCCAGAAGGTAACATGCTGCGCTGTGCCAACACCTCAGCATCTGTTGACCTTGACTTGTTAACAATCTTCATTAGTGAATGTGCCACTTGTCCCTTTCACCACTAAAGCTAAAGCCATGAATTGTGAGACTGTCACAGTCTTCTACTGACTAGTGCATTCATACAAATGCCCTGCTCCATCAAAATCACAGCCAGTAGTTTGTCCTCAGGAAGAACAATGCCTTGAACTGAATAAAAACAGCCAGAAAGTCGAGCAAGCAAGTGTTTTGTTCCAGAGCTCTGTAGAGCCAGAGGGAAAACAGACCAACAACAGTCCTGCACCCCTTAAAAATAAACTCTTTGGCCACGCAAAGAGAACTTTTGTCATATTTCAAATAGTGGGAGTGTGGGTGGGGACAGCTTTGCAACTCATTCCACGCATGCCTTCCCACACTGCATCCAATCCAACTGGCCACTGATGCTATTACTACAGACAATATGGTGCGTGCCAGCTGTTTTGATCTGGGTTATACCCTCTTATCATGCAGCACATCCACCCTGCAGCAGGACAACACTCAGCACTCCTCTTAACAAAAAAAAACATCCTATCACACTGGTCCACTTCCCCCCGCACTTAATTCTTCTATTCAAACTAACTAAAGGCTGTTGGAAAGCCATGTCAATAAAATATACTGCCCTAAAAAGAACTGAATGAGCTGCATTAACTAGTTGTGGCGTTTTTTAAACGTCATAACTCAAGTTTGGAGCTGATTTTGACATTGTGAGACCCTGCTGAAATACTGTTACACATACATGTGCGTGCAAGACAAAACAAAAGTATTCTAAAATGACAGGTTGAAACAAGAGATACTATCTTACTGTAAATATCTAATGCTGTTACATCACTGCAGGGCATAATGATCAAACCCATTTCCAGTGAAGTAAAGCAGGAGCTACCTGAGCTGAGAAGGAAGTATTTGAGTAGGTGATATAATGCACGCTATTTGACTGCTTATGTCACCTGGCAGTGACCTTTTGCTTCTCAAACATCTGAATAAAACAACCAAATGTGTAGTGATGCAGGGTGAAATCGACAGTTTAGACCAGAAAGCAGTAGCCTGTCATCATCCGCACATAACCCATATTTAGCCATTTCTGTCAGGAGAATAATAAACACAGAGGAGACACAGCTCTGTGCATACCTTGGGTAGTTCTTTGAGTTGGTTGGCATCGAGGAGAAGCTCCTCCAGGCTGCGACTGTAGCGGAATATCTCATCAGGGACTGTCTGCAAGTTGCAATGCCGCTTGTCCACCGACTCGACGTGGCGGTTGCAGCGCCACAGGGGGATACACTTCAGCATGTCCGGCCGCCGTGGGGGATTTGGTTGCCGGTGCTACTGAAATCTCCGCATCGGAGAGTGAAGCAGGGGGAGGTGGGAGTATATTTTGTGGGAGTGGGCTCACTCAATGTCAAAACACGACCGTGTTCCCACGACGATCCCGAACAGGAGGCCGAAATCCACTTAGAGACACAAAAATAATCCCTTCGATCAGTCAGCGATATTCCTAGTTTCAGTTCGGTCGTGTTCAAGGATTTGTCGGACTCGTCGTAGCGTCTTCCACCCCGGAATTAAAATTAGCATAAACAAAACTGTGAACTCCCACTCGGCTGAACTGTTTCCTCACTTCTTGCACTCACTTCTTCACGCAAACGGAATAACAAACGTTAGCCTGTTTTGCTACCGCCACCACCATCCCCTTCTGTGTCAGACCCAAGCTCTGCCGTGGCTAGCTGGAAAAAAAAAAATCACACAGCCAGCGACCCAGCTATGCAGAAGCGTAAAGTGAAGTGTCCTCGTCATGAGTAGCCACAGCTAATACAAACACTTGACTGGTGTTATAGATAAATAGCTACCACAACATAGCTAGCATGTCCCACGGAGCGAGTCAACAGATTAACCCGGGTATGGCTGCGCTGGGATGTACTCGTCCTCACCGGCTGTGTTGTTAGCAAGCTAGCTACCAACGGCTAGTAGCTGACTGAACGCCTTTGTGCCAAACTGCCGTTAGCCAATACCAATACCGCAAACGGCTACGGAAAACACCTTCTCAACCGGCCGGTTGTGTCTGGTAGCAACATACCAAAAGACGTCAAAGAAACTGCCCAGTGACTGCTCTTTTATTGCGACGTAGATGAAATGCCAGCAGCGAGGGCAGGAGCTTCAGCAACAGCCGCGCTTCCCTCCCCTTGTTGAGCTCGAGCCAGGCCGGTTTGGCGTGTGGGGGGCTGGGCTCGGTTTGAGCTGAAGCACCGCCGCTTTGCGCCTCTCTGTTGCAAAGGCCACACACGTTACTATACGGCTCCACCTAGCGGAAAACAGGTAGCTTCAACCAGCCTTCTCACATCTCATACTAAAAAATGTCATTATGACTTAAAGTATACCATAAAGTTTCACCTCCTTACCCATATTTTGCATTATTAAGACATTTCAAACTCTACACTACTACACAGCTTTTTTTCTGCATCACTCAAAACATCACTAGGATTTTTCTAGGCTATATGTGGAATACATGTAGAGATATCTGTGCATAACTGGCTGCACCACATAAGAAAAGGGCTCTATGATAATGTGCATATCAGCAACCTTTAAAAATGGTTTTGATGGTGTTTCATGTTTCCTTTAGCACTGACATGAACAGATAACTCAGTCACTGTGGAGTAACCCTGTAACACTAAAATACCTATATATTATACATATTTATTTTAGTTTAAAATACAAAATGTGCAATATACCTGTATACAGACATTCCTTGTGTATACTATACTACTTAAATTCCTTGTATCTGTAAGTATACTTGGCCAATAAAGATGATTCTGATGAACAAAACCACAGATGCAGACTAAGATCTGATGCAGGTGACCTCAATAATTATTTTCAGGGTTCCCACACCTTCTTAAACATAAAATTCAAGGAGTTTTCAAGGATTTTCCAGGCCCAATTCCCTCAAATTCAAGGACCCAACACAGCATAGTCTGAGACACGGATCAAGGTTAATTACTGTTGCAACACAAGTTTTTATGAGAACTGGCAGGCTTTACAGGAACTCAAACTATATGGTCTCTTGCCTTTTCTAACACAGCACAGCAAAACAATATTCTATTCTTGCACAAAACATATAAATTCAACCAATTTCAATGACCCATGTCTATTTGTCCCTTCAAGCCTTGCTCCCCCCTTAAACTTTCATGGATTTAAATGGTCCGTGGGAATCCAGTATTTTACTGATCAATGATTGAGGAGGCCTGTTCCTCCTCAAGCTGATATCCAATAATAGATAAAGCATCCACTCCCTTCACTCAGTATGTTTGGCTGCAAGTCATCAATGACGCAAACTTAAATTACTGCAGAATTGCAGGGCTAAAAAAAAAATAAAATAAATACTTGTCAGTACTGAGCAATCTCTGCCTTGTATTGTGCAAGATAAACAATGTCTATTGCACAATAATGACTCATTGTGACAAATGAACTTTTTCAAACACATTTCAATATCAAGTCAAACATGTTTAGTATTTATGGCTATTTTAATGTAGGTGTTTACAATGTGATCACCTCCTGTACAAACATGACCAAAGCAGTAGCATTAAAAAAAAAAAAAAAAAAAGTTAAAGGTCAAACTTCTTTAAAATAGTTTTTTTTACTCAGCAATCAAATACTATTTTCTACATTCAGATTCTAGAAATATGTTTACAGATTCTTCATTCATAAAAAAAAAAAAACTTTCTTCACACTTTTTGTGGACAAACAATAACCTTTAATCGTAGAAAGAAAAAGTGTTTACATGTCCCGGCAAGTCCATGAGAGGGGAAAAGAAAAAAAAAAAAGAGGAGCTAAAGCAGGAAACCTAAATGTTCAGGATAGGATTACAAAAATTTGAAACTTGCACAAAAAAAAGGAGTCTCCACAGATCACAAAGCAAAAATCTGACACGGAAATATTTTTAATGAATCCCCAAATGGAGCATTTTAACATTAATATGAACAGCAATTTAAAAAAAGAAAATAAACATAATTACAAGTTTCAGAGGCCCGCACTTCTAGCTGCAGTGACTGTGGCTGAAATGAGTTTGGGCGACAGGTACTGGGATGGGTGCTGTGCTGGTGAACCATTTCAGACGCTTTATGCAGAGAGGTCACTGCTGTTGAAACGGTCTTGGTCATACACCTCTGCAACAACTTTGCGACCTCCGAACCAGCGGTCGTTGAGGGCCTGGATTGCTTTGTTCATCTCTGAGGCCATGGAAAACTCTACAAAGATCTTGACAATGATATCTGCGTCTTCCTCTTCTCCTTGTTTTTCCTGGTAAATGATGACTCTGTTGACTGAGCCGAACTTGCCGCACTCTTCCGTCACCTCGCCTTCCAGGTCGTCGTCAATGTCCTCTGGTCCGACCATATTTCGAAGGACCATTACAGTGGACTGGAGAGGACCAAGAATTCAATGAGTACAAATGATTTTGATACTAAAAAGGCAATCACTTTTCTAAAATCACAGCTTACAAACTGTTTAATTTTATCTCACCTCTGATTTTCGTAGCAGTTTCTGCATCACCATGTGTCTGGCGCTGCTGCCTGAAATGCTCATGTGCTCTTGGTCACTCAACATCTCCTGTCCTGTACCATCCTGAAGCATCTCCTCTTTCTCCTCTTTCTTCTCTAGTTGGCTAGAGCCTCCAGCTTGATTGGACAGGACTGGTGGTGACGCAAGCACAGGGTTCACAAGACCAACCTGGGGAAGCACTGGTATGGGAGGACGCACTGGTGTCACACCTTAAGAGGGGGGGAGGAGGAAGGTAGACATGCAGTAAGTAAAGAAACACAGAAAACAAAGAAACAACTCACATTAAATATTGATTAATCAAACGTTTGCTATCACAGTCAGCTAGGACAGACGTATCCTACAAGATTATAAGCATCTGAATGTCCTTTACAACTAAAATTATAAAGATAAAGTCAAACATCCCGAAACACACCAACAAGATAAATGCAACACATACAATTTGGATTCTTTGTTTTTTTGCAGTTTAGTATCACAAAGTTCACCTTTTGCCTTCAGAGTTGCAAACAGTTTAAAAATACATCAAAGGCTTCTTTAAATATAATTTCCTCATGTTTGAAGTACCTAAAATTAGTAGGAGCTTTGAGTCCAAGTCACATTCCTATTCCTAATTCCAAGAAGCTAAACTCGCATGGCATGATGCCTAGATTTTCATGGCATTTTAATAACATTTGGTGAGCAGATGGGACAAGAATTATACATTATTTCAGTAGTCCATCTTATGTGAGGATTCTGACCGACTCAGCCTTTGATTAAAATTAAGCAAACAAAGTACCTAAATTGTCAGCAGTTTATAGACCTTTAAAAACGGCAAGTTAAAAATTTATAGACTCAATTCATAAAATTAAATTCAACTGGTCTGGTGCACAGCTTTACACCCAAGTTGTATGTTTGAAACAGTACTACATGCATCAATAAGATTTACTGAACTCGTTTACTTTTAATGAAAATGAGCACTCACTCATGTTTTGGTACACACCTGTGATGACCCCGGGTGCCTGGGCAGCCATAACAGCCTGAGGTATTCCCATTTGCTGACCGAGAAGCTGGGGCGCAGCTAACGCCCCCAGGACTGATGCCCCGGCTACAGCCTCCTTAAGAGAGGGGGGCCGAAGACATTAGGTAAGGGAAACACACAGAACACAGCACAAGGCAGCACAGTCAACGATCACACAGCATGGCACAGCGTGAGCTCAACCTTGCCTCTTTTGAGGAGAATCAAGGTCACAAACATTATTTCTCAGTACAGATTTGCTAACAAATTCAATAACTAGTCTTAGCAAGTCATAAATGTACAGCATTTAAGTGTTTATAAGTGTAATAATTAAACATTCTGTAAGGAACACAATTGTCTGGTTAATCATAGCGACTTCACACTGAAAAATATCATATTTGTGCTTACTAAGAGAAGACTCTTAGCTTGCACACCCAATCAGTGAATGGGAGGAGCTTTGCTTCCTTATATTACTAAACAATGTCGATCAAATGAAATTAAATCTTACATTGTGTGTCTTCCATCATCTATTTCTTGTATATAATAGATTCTGTTTGTGTTTTGAACACATTAAGCTGAGTAAAATTGTTCTGAAATGTCTCAGAGTTTTAAATTGACACTGTGTCTGGGCAACTAATGTTTACATGTGATATGTAAAAAAAACTGGCCTTCTCCCAGTCACCTCAATAAAAATTCTACGCCCATATTATCTGTGCTCGTGTCAATTCTAGCTAGATCTGGGTTATATTTACCTGGAAGGCCATTAAATCCCTTTGGAAGGGATTCATACTTGCCTGGGCCGTTATCTTAGCGGTGGCTGCCGCTGCGGCCACAGCTGCTGCAGGCGGCAGACCACCAGGGGTCGTGGGGGTCAGTAGGGGCATAGGCGGAGTCACTGCTTTGCCAACCCGTAGGTACTGACCCCCCAGGTCAAAGAGGTTCATAGAAGACACAGCATCCAGGGCTGACTGTGGCTTTTCATACTCTGTAAGTGAAAAAATAGTAGTTAGCAGCAGAGCGATGACAACACAAGAGCGCCGAGCGAATGAGGTCCCTCCAGCTCACCGATGAAGCCAAAGCCTCTGTGTCGTCCTGTGGTGGGATCCCTGGCTAACGTACAAGACTTGATCCTTCCGAAGGCCTCAAACACACTTTTGATGTCATCATCTGACAGGTCAGGGTGGACGGATGCCACGTAGATCCGGTTAAAAGCGCGCGCCTCCTCTGCCAGCTGGTCAATGATGGGTTGCGCCTGACCGATGTTACTTGGCCGCCCAACCTATAGCACAGATCATACCAGCAGGGCTACTGAACAAGTGGTTCATTATACAAACCGAGAACGCACTCTAAATCCTTGCCGCGCATCCGCTGGTTATGCTTAGGTACATGTCCATGACTATACTATTTAAATCTTATAATATACAGTACCAGTCAAAAGTTTGGACACACCTTCCCATTCAAGAGAATGGGAAGATGTGTCCAAACTTTTGACTAGTACTGTATATCTTTCTACCAATCTCATCCAGGCCACCTGGTACCAAATACACTAGCACTTAAAATTCCATCCTTTCAAAGCGGAGAGGGGTATAAAAAAGGTAAATAAATAAATAATTAGCAAAAAAGTAAAGCTTTGAGATAAAACATGACTTGAGCACTGAACTGTGGACAATGGTCCAAGTTTGCTCTAAATCATTTGCACGTTCCAGTGACTGCTCATTTAAAAAAAATACCACAAATTCAAAACCAGTCTCGCTTTCAAACAAACAGGGTCTGCTGAGCGGACCACTTAACATAAATCTGATAACTGTAAGAAGATTTAAATTCATGATAAGTTTCTTTACATGAGTGGAAAATACAACTTTCCTTTTTCTGTAGTACCTAATATCACTTAATTCTGAATGCAAATACAAAATTGATTTTACTGTGACACTATGAAACAAGGGTCAACAATCATTTCAAAACACTGGATTCTTGTATAGTGTGACTAGAGGACCGAAAGGGGAACGCAATGTCTCAGCGGCTTCGCACTCTAACAACTTCCTCTGTTTTTCAAAAGAACTAAGCTTCCTATATGACACGACAATCTTACAAAGGGTACTGGGATCTGTACTACAGATGGGGCGGCCAAGCAACACCAACCAGGCGCAGCCCATCATCAGCGCACCATGGAAACAGAGCGACGCCACGCGCCACTGGGCGTCGTACTGGAACTGGTCACTAAAACAGCCTTGACAATATCATGGATGCATAACACACAAGACAGACAATACACTAAACATACACACACAACACACGCACCTGGAAATCAACAGACACAGACAAGCAAAGAGAGAGAGAAATTAGTGTGTCTTTACATACTGTCAGACACTGAGATAACACATTTGAGCAATTTCATGAGTCATTCAAGTAACAACCAAGCAGTTAATTAAAAACTGACTCTGTATTCCAAATACCAGGAAGGAATCCAAATCCCTGTCTCACAGACTACACAAAAAAGACATCGTTAATGGAAAAGGAGATATTAGGGTTGTTCCAATTTGTCCTAGTGTCGCTAAGGCCTCGAGAGACGCCCGTGTCTCCGGACAACTCACCTTAATGTTTCGCCCCCCCAACATGACTGAGTTCATCTGCTCCAGAGCCAGCTGAGCAGCCTCTGGCACATCATACTCCACAAAGGCAAACCCCTGCATGGTAAGAGAGAAAGCAAGAAAAACAGAACATTTACAAATGTTCTTTGTAGTTCTGGGCAGTTTAATCAAAAAGGAACTAGAGAATTTATACAGTTTTTTGAAAAGATTATTATAATAGATTTTTGGCATTTTTGCTTTTATTGATAGCGGAGAGGCAAACAGGAAACGAGGGAGAGAAGAGAGAGAGAGAGAGAGAGATGGGGATGACATGCAACAAATGTCCCTGGCTGGGATCAAACCAGGGACATTGCGGTTATGTGCAGTAACCATTCGGCTACCGAGGCAGAATTCATACAATTCTTAACACTGTGAGAGACACTAACCTTGTGTTTCATTGTTACAGAATCCCAAGACATATCAATGCTCTTGATTGGGCCGAAGGGGGCAAAGGCCTGTCTGATGGTGTCCTCACCAAGCTCATAGTATATGGAACCCACATACACCCGACACATGATGGCTAGAGCACGTTGCCGCTGAGCTGCCACCTACCAACCGGGGAAAACAACACATGATAAGCATTAGAGAGTAAAAGAAAGGAAGACAAAAATACAAACACACACACTAATAATATATGTGTATTTTCTACTGTGCTTGCTTTCCCCAGAAATAGTCAGAGGCCAATTCAAAGTTAAGGGGTCTGGAGATAATAGGGTAATAATGGGATACAGTAATCAAAGGACATAACTTTGTGAAAGAAATACTAACACATATAAGACTTATAAAATATTTATGTCACCACTTGTAATTACTATATGGCCTCTATTCTGTTACTATTGAACAGACATATGGAGGAAAACACACTGAAGTGATTGACATGCACAGCCCTCACAAATATTTGGCTTCAGTAACTGACCTGTAGTCCAGGGATGCAAGTAAGGTAACAAAAGTAATCGTGGAGTTCAAACGAAATCCAAACAAAGTCTTGATGAAAGCATTTCACTTTCTTCTCAAGTCTAAGGGGAGGGATGGTTTAACCACTGAAAGTTGCTGTGTTTTATGGATGTCTTTAAGTCACTCTGCTTCTTTTAATTTTATTCTATCACCAACAAAATATAACAAGTGCCTAATTCATGACGTAATGGGGAAATTACTTGTTCATTGACAGAAAAAAAAAATTGACTTTAAGATGGACACAAAGATCCCTGTTCCAGCAGTTCTCTCATTTTAGTCCATTAAAGGGATTGCTGTCCCTCTTTCGTCCCATGCCAAGGGCTTTGTTTTTAAAATCAAGCAAATGCATATTTTTCAAAGAGATTTGACTTTTCTCACATTTATAAACCCTTAATAAAGTCCTTTAAAACACCCCTAAAAACAGCCAGAGAGCTTTGGCTATCTTCTTGTTTAAAAAAAAATACTAATGCAAATTATCCCACTGCGATTCATTAAAGCAAAAAGCCAAGTGCCTCAAAAAATTAATAACAGTCATTCTTCTCACAAGGATTTCAGACATGGTCGCATGTACACTAGCTGTAGAAAAGCAATTTTTCTTACAAAATATGCATTCTTTGATTAGATAAAATGGCAGGGATTGTTGCCAAAGCAACCAATACAAGAAGGGTAACAGTCCTTTTCCATTGGGAATGCGCACAGAAAAAAATTTAATAATCTATTGACCGATTGTAAAGGTGAGAGAGGATCTCCAAAGCCCATTGTCACTGCTGCCATCTGAAAGACAGTAAAGATGAAAAAAGTGCTGAAAAGTAGGTTAGATATCCCTTAGCTTTGTTTTTCAAAAAGGTCATTGCTTTGCTAGATAGACAAAAGTGGTTAGGCTAACACTGTATTCAGACCCTCCCTCTAAACAATATACAGTTTGGGGAGTTGCCTCCCCTGTCTAAATTACAAATCACCACAAAGCAATTAACATAAACAAGTCCCCTTCTAAAATGCAAAGCATTTAACATTATAACCAAAGGCTTCATGATGATCTTCTCCATCTGAAAAAGAGCAGAGGCAAAAGCAAGGGCACATGGTCTACGCATGTGGTCTTTTTCACAGCATGGTGGTGAAGGGAGTAAGATTTCCAAAAAAAAACTTTATCAAAACCGACTTCTGAAACAAGAAAATTACTAACGTATGAAAAGATATTCTGTCTAGAATCAAGACTTCAACGCCGACACGTGCATTACAAACTTTTTCTTTTGGCGGATTAACAAAAAAAAAGTATCACATCTCACCTGCAGGTTGGTGAGCTGTTGTTGCTGATGGGCAATGGTCTGCTTCACCAACACACTCTTAATGCTTTGTTCCATGGCATACTTCTTTGCCTGGAAAAGGAGAAAAGTAATTACATTTAAATTCCTCATATGAACATACACTTGTTATAGCATTATTACTAAGACTACTGCAAACAAGAAGGGTTACTCAGAAATCAGATATTCAGGAAACTGGAAAAATGTGTATACATGCACTGTAGTAATCTGGTTACTGTAAATCCATGAATACACACAGCAGGTCAATATTTTAGAAGACTTCTAGAGGCTGTTTACTCTGCCTAGAGTATTTGTCATGCACACGCTTACATGTAAAAAGTTAATTAGAATCTTACTTACACATGTATATGGCCAAGAAATTGTCTTTCTCCAGGAGAAATCATGTTTCTCTAATCCCTTACCCCAATTATGGAGGCCAAGTTTCTCATACACATGATATTTAAGAATTTTGTCACTGCAGAAAACCAACCGTAACCTGATTATTTAAAGTCCCCCTCCACTCGAAAATGTGTTTTCTTCCTACAGTTGAATGTTTGGGCTGCACTGTGGAGAATGATGTACGTGCAGAGTTTAATGCTAAAAAGGCTGTTTTCACATTCAGCTACTGAAAGTGGAAAGTTCCTCTGTGCTCACTGAAAATCTAAAATTAGGGAGTTGGCCTCCGAGCACAATTCGTGACATCACAAATAGTTTGGAAGCCAATCCTGGTCCAATATTGAGCTTACACAAGTGTGATGTGGAAACTTGAAGCCTCCAGTGCACAAACACTGAAAATGGACTTAACAGTGAAGTAGGAGACATCTTGTGTCCAACAGTTAAACTTTTTGGAATAAGAGATATATGCATATTTATAGATTCTGGGATTTTTAATGAAGGAGAAAATGTAATTTTAAGGATTTTAACAAAATAATTTAACTTTTTTTGTGGAGAACCGTGCCAGAAACAAATCACTATTCAGAGTAGAGCACTTCATATACATCTTAAAACATGTCTTGAGGGGATTTTTAAGTGGATGTAAACACATTAATTTTAACATGAATTCCTCATAAGCACTCTAGTTATAACATTTTTACTAAGGACATATTTTGGCAGATACTGCATGTCAGAGGTTTCCTACCCTCTGAAGTGCCTCCTGCTGCTCTGGGGTGAGTGGCGGCAGGCCAAGCTTGGAGCCTGTGCCCTGTCCATTCTCCATCGTCAGAGCTTCAGCTCCCTGCAATTCAGAAACAGCAATTTATACAAGAAATAATGTGAAACGAGAGTCTGGAGCATACACACCGTCCTCTTATGTAGCCATAACTATAATATTACCCTGTAAGAAAATTCCTGAATTGCAAAAAGAAGTCAAGTCACCTCACAAAGGATGTGTTATTATTAAATATGCTAGTAAATACAGCACATATACCCGGATTTACACCAGGTGGGACCGGACGAGCTCCTTACCTACGCAACCCTCTAATCGCTGGGTCCACCAGACTGAGGCAGGAAAGCCCCCAAGGGGAAGATGACTGACGGGAAGCTTTAACAATTCAACAAATTCTAGGGAAAATAAAAAATGCCTTCAGACTAGCAATAAGAGACACAGGCAGCTAGCAGTATTTTTACATTGCAGCCTACAAATAGCCAGCCCGTCTTCCCCCTTATTTCAGTCAGCTAACGTGATGCACATGAATGCTAACACACTGCAGCTCGGTAAAGTAGCAATAACGGGCTAAGACTTAAGCTTAGCCGAATGGTTGTTCGGCTAAAGTCGACGTGGATAAACACTACGACTTATCTTTGTTACATTTCAATGACCCCAAGTGCATAATTACAACAAAAAGCACAAAAATGATTAGCGGGGCCTGGTTTCTATTTAGCTTCGATATTAGCTAATGTTAGGCATTCATTACTATGGCGCCAGAAGCAAGCTGTTTTTAACCCCGGTGATAGATATATATTCACAATTTACCGGACATTTAATACAGCTAAACGCTACTAGACATCGCGCGTTATTTACGCAACGACCACTGCAGCTAAATAAAGTCTTAACGTGTCTATTTGTCAAGAAATTTAATTACCGCAGTCTCCGTAACCGCCATGAAGCACACCTTCTTGAAGAGGCCCACACACCATAAATATCGCGAGATTCTCCCGTTTTCAATGAAAGGTATCGCGATAGATCAATCCTCGCGATGGAGAGTTTTGAACGCAACGGAAATAAAACAGTCTATGACCTGATTGGGAATTTCAATTATGCTGACTGTGTTTTCCTCAAGTGCAAATGTTCTGGTCTTTTATTTATGGTGACTTAAATTGGAAAAAGGAATGAGGAATATCTGGCAAATGGTTTTAATAAAATTAAAGGTCTCATTTTAAATTTTACATAGAGCAAGTACATTCAGTGAAGGTTTAAACTGAATATTAATTATTCTTGTGATTTCTGTGGTCTAGACAAATAAGAAAATGTTTCGATTGTATGTAATCCAAAATATTTTTGGATTGATATGCAAAACTTTTTATCTAAATGGTCCATGCTTTATGTTAGTGATATTTTAATGTATTTTGAAAATAACTAAAAGAACAAGAATGTTAGCTTATTAATCTGACTATTTATAATTTTTGGCAAATTCCATATACTTAAAATGAAATGGACCAACAGAAAACCAAACTTTACCTTATTTATTCTTGATATTGAGCTCTATTACAATCCCCCAGTCCAGCTGCAAAATAAAAAAGCAACAAATACCCAAACAGTTTTTAAAATAATTACTTGATTATACTTGATTAATATAACTTGATTATTAATCTGTACCCCTTTATTTATTTATTTATTTTTCCTCATCCTGTGTATTATTTTGTTTTTACTGAATGTTGCACAATCCCCTTACCATTTTTTAAAATTATTTTATTATTTCATAATTGAATTCTCTGGCACTTTGTTTCCTCTTTTTGTTCTTCATACTTGTTTATATGTTACTGTTTTTTGAATTTGACTGTTTTCAATAAAGACGAGAAAATGACTGTGTTTTTTTTGGCACCCATAGATAACAGGAGGGGTCACAAATATTGATATCTATTACCAAATGTTGGTGAGACCACATGATATTTGGTAGAATTAACTGTGTAGATTTGGTCACAGAATCTGACACCAACCAATATCACTGATAATTAGTTTCAGCTACGCTTACGCCTACTGCAAAAAAAAATTATGGGATCCATTAAATAATATAAAACGTCAATCTTGTGATTATTTTATAATCCTCTCAGACTTGGTTTTATGCTCCATAACAGACTGAATCAAATTTGTTTTTTTGAAAGTAAATTTAAAACATTTGTTTTTGAGACTTCATTCAGCCCCTCGTTATTCTTCACTTCAAATCTCTCAATTTCCACTTTAAAAAGTTCCTGTCAGTTGCACACTTATTACTTACTTATATGAAATGTGTTATAATTTGATAACATTAAGTTTACTAGATGATACCACACTTTGTCTTATTATAATAACTTATAATGATTTGTAGATAGATTTAGGTATCAGAGAAATGTGTCTAATTTCCTTTGCTCTAACTTAAAATAGCAAGACCTACATGTTCCTATTACTAACTATATTTAATTTGTCAACATTTAATAAACAGCAGCTGTGACATTGTAACTATATGACCTGCAGGACAGATGTGAGATTTTGAGAGCAATTGTGTGAATTTTTGTGCACAGATGAAAAGCTTTTTTCTATTATAATAATTTGCGTTTCCAAAAACTTGCTAAATAAAAAGTTATAGCTAACTTTTCTCTTAAAAATGTAATTAATTTCTAGAAAAATTGTTAATGTGAACATCACAAATATACTGTATGTACGATAGGGAACGCTCCATAATCCACATTAATACATAAATCCTAATAATTTCAGACATAACCAACATGTCACATATTGTTTATTGTCATGTATTTAATTGCAGTAGCTACAATATTTAACAAAGGTTTAAGTAGAACACATCCAAAGGCAAGTTTCATTCAACAGATTCACAAGAAAAAGTCATTTGACATAAAATAAGACTGATATGGATGTTTGTTTTTTTTTTTTTTTGTCATGTTCGTACAGTCTAAACATTCATTTTCTTGGTCAGGTCCCTCCTGGAACTGACCTGTGACTGACAAAGGCAAAATGCAAAGTTTTGAATGGTTGCAGGCTTTTAAGACATGCAGCTTAGATCAAATGAGAGCAAGAGTGGCACTGCTTTGCACTGAAAGTTTGTCCAAAGTAAACCCCTTTAATAGCCACAAACAAATATGTACACCACAGCCTATAGTAGGTGAATGTCTGGGAAAATTCAGGGCTCCCGTCTTCAGAGACACACTGATAATAAGAAGGCTTGATGCAGAGTATATAGTAAGTAATTACTGTAAGCAATGACTGTACAGCAGCGTAACTGTTATGAAACCACGACCTTGCAGACCGGGGAAACAAATGAAGCCTAGCTAAGTGATTCTGACAAACAAGAGTATACTGCTGAAGATCGATCAGACAATTCACAATTGTTTTTAAACGTCTAGTTTTGTTAAGAAAAAAAAAATCCACCCAAATATTAAGTCTTTTCCGCTGCCAAGATTGGCTTCTTGAAGAGAAAATCTGCCAGAGCTGAAGGGATACACACTATTTTTGCGTTTGTGTGGGCTGCAATGCAATCGCTTCCAAAGGTCACTCTGATATTGTCTGAAATAAAAGTAGAGTAGATGTAGTTCTGAGAAATAAATATGTTTAAAGCAAAATGTTCCACTCTTCTGTCAGAGATTATGTTTTTAGTATCTGCAGCCCCATAGAAATCGACATGGAAAATTGAATGCCATTGAAATTTAATGACTACAGAATTTACAAAAATAATAAAACTATAAATATTCAAAAGTTTTGGGTACATTCCATCAGGCTTAGAAATCCTACTGGCCAAAAATGAAAACGTTGTAATGAAATGAAAGTCAAATCTCTCATCGCCAGTTGAATTGTGGCTCTCAGAAGTGAACAGGTGCATACCTCTGGAAAAGATAACCTGCTCACTAAGGAGTAAGATATCATTTTTATCTATAAAATATGGCAACTTTTTATCATCTACATGGAGAATCTCCCATCTCACATGATTGAATGATCATCTCTCTATTTTCACCACACTAGTGTTGTAAAAGACCATCCTATTGTGGTTAAAGCTAACCTATCTCTATTGTTTTACTTACTCTCAGTAGCTAAAATTTTATTTTAATTGTTACGTCTTAATCTATTTTTATCATCTGTTAATTTAATTTTGAGACGTCTCTAATGTACAATGTGTGGTTGTGTGGTTTATGTACTATTTGAAAAAACTAAATAGAATACTCCAAAAAGAATTGAGGGGTAGATTATTCCTTTAAAACACTTCTAGACACATTTACAAAATTTCGGTGTTAGAAAATATCCTCAGATGGTTTGGGAAATACAGCAAAAGGAAATATAGCGGTAATATTTATTGACAATATGGCAAGTCTTAAGATTACATCACCATCACCTTTTCTCCAATTTATATAAGGTCTACAATTTTAAATCACAAGCTTCCCGCGATGTATTCCAATTTTGTAGATGAGCCGCGACTGTTCCCAAATTCATATTGGCAACAGCAGAGACCATTATCACCCGATCCAGAGGCTGCAGCTCTTAATGGAGCCGCCATTAACTGGTGTCAAGCTGAAGTTGGTCTTCACATTCACATGGGACATGGGAACTGTATCCTACTCCGAATCAATGCATCTGGTTTTAGTGCTGTAAAAAGTCAGCCTGAATGGGATTTATTCCAATTTGCTAAGTTGGGTTTGATGCTGTTTCATTAGAAGTTTTTTTTTGTCCAAAGTACATTGCCATATGAGGCACTTTTGCAAGTCTTTGGCTTTCAGAACACTTTTGCAGGGAAAACCCTTTAAGAGCACTACAGGCTAAAACAGAGGCATCATCTCATTGCTTGTCACTACATTTAGGCGTAGCATGTTTAATTCTGGGAGAAGACGCCTTTAACCCAAGAGTGCAGTGTTACTTTGCAGGTCATAAAAATAAAGCAAAAAAAAAAACAAAACAGGCTTGTGCAATGCTTCAATGATTCACAGTTAAACAGAAATAAATAAGTTAACTGAACGAGTATAAACAGCGCATGTTGGACGGAATCTTAAATTCCTTAAACTGTAATAAACTGAATGTTCTGGCTAGTAAAGGAGGGAGTTTTTTAGTAAGTGACTGTATCTTTGTTTACATATCAAAGTTAATATTCACTGATCAAAGTGGACACTGGAGTGCAAACGAGGCTTATGAGCAATAAAACGTCCTTCTGAAAAACATAGCTGCTGCATTTGTAAGTTAAACAAATCCGTTCTGAAGAGTGGCATTATGGAAAACCTTAGTTGTCAAAGATAGCTTAAGGCATGATAGCCCTTTTTGGCAGGGAGTTTGTCAATCTTCCACTGCTTTGTGGGATTGCTGAACACAGCCATGATGTCTCTGGTCCTCCAACCAGAGGTGCCTTCAGTTCCTTTTTCATTGCTGGCGTTTCCTCCATCTCTCTGGGATGATTTACTGGCTGTCAAGGCCCAGCGTCCTCCTGTATTTGTCCCCCTTTTATCCCCAGCTGGGTCAGCTCCCTCTACTCCCTCTGCTCCCTCCGTTCCCGGCTGTGTGATCCTGCCTGTTGCCCTCTCCCTTTCTCGATCTGTGTGGTCAACGCCCCTGGCCCCTCAGTCAGGGCCAGCCGCTGTCATGATCCCTCCTCACTGTGTGCTCCCAGAGACGAGCGCTCGGACCCGGTGTCGACTGATGGCGTCCTCCAAAAACCCCGCAACCTTCTCACTGTCCTCCTACGCAGCACACAGGACATGACAAACATAAGACTGTTTGGTCAAAAGTAATTCTTCAGACTGGATAAAATGCTGATACTATGTCATAAATCCTTCTTTTGTTTAAAAATGCAAAATTTATTTACCTCATTTATGAAGGCATAGTGAACAAGTTCACTGGCAAGGTCTTTGGAGGTGTCAGCTGAAAGTTACACATAAAATATTTCAGTTTTATTTCAAAATCTGCAATAAAAATGAACCCATAGAGTACGGCTCTTTTGAAAGGATAAATATGGTGTTTTTTTCTATTTTTCATTGCCAACAAATTCCATGAAAAATCCCAAAACAACAATGAATTGATCCAACTGACAAGTATCGTCTGTGTAGCCAAAGCCTGATGTTTTATTTCTCTATGTCCTAGACCTCTATTATTGTCCAAAAACGGTTAAAAACACATAAATGAGTCATGCTCTTTCACTGAGCGACAAATACAATTAACATGGACACTGCAGTTTATTTTGAGTTCATTCCACATTCACTGTCCAGCTGCCGTAAAAATCAATCCACAGCTCAAAATAGTCCCAACCAATTTACTCCTATTGCTAAAATGACACTAAAAACTACAAGGCCCAGCTGCTTTATTAAAATACAAGCCTTTAAAAATCAGAAAATATACATTTGTCCCGTTTTTAAAGGTTTACGTCTTCAGCAGGAACCACTGAGCTTAGTGCTGAGAGCTATAGACAGGCTGTGGAAGTCAGAAGGTATTGAAAGACAAACTGACGCTTTAATGATTTTGGTCATTTCATGGGATTGTTGACAATAACAAAAACATAGAATAACACCAGTCCTTTCCTTTAAGGCACAGTTGTGGTCAACTTACTTGGAAGGATGTCACAGCTAAGCTGCCGATGAAGTTTATCATCCATCTTCAGAAATAAAGACAGCTAGGGAGAGATGAAAAGGTCCAATTTAAATCAATCATGGTTTTTAACCACTATAACTGACTTAAACCTCTAAATTAAATGTTGCACTCCACTGGTGCAGAACTGCTAGACCTAATCATCATATTCACTCAAAATATTATAATAAAATAAGTAAAAAAGCAATAATTTCAATTGTCACAGATACTGAAATGGGTAAAGTAACTCATTCCTAACCATCTGAGGGCAGCACTCAGGAAGGCTTTTTCATCTTAACTCGTTATTTGTATTAAATTGTAGTTTATGTTTTTAACACTGTAGCAGCTGAGATTCACTGTGGATGAAAAGTGCAGTACAAATTGAATGAGTTATTATTATTATTATTATTATTATTATTATTATTATTATTATTATGTGACTCACATGGGTTTTGGTTCCTTCTTCATTTGACTCCAAATTACAGTGCATCTGAATAACCTACGATACAAACAGACAAAATGTTTTTAGGTCCTGTTACATGTTGTACGACATGCAAAACAACTCAAAGGGCAATGCAACAAGATTCTTGCATAGAAAAATGTGCGATCAACACTTTAGTAACATCTGCTGCCATGACACATTTGATGTGGGTGAAATAATTTATGTTAAATGCCTATAAGCATTGTTTTCTTTATGTGTGTTAGTGGACAGTGTACATGTGTTTGCTGTGTAGGCAGCAACATTGATGATCTAATACAGGTGCGGTAACGTCTGAAAGGCTAACCTTCCTCGTCTCCGTCTCCTGGGGTTCAGGAGTTGGCGTCTTGACTGTCTCAACCTGCTCCTGAGACAAGGAGAGGGCGCGAGGGACGGGGTGAGGCCGAGATGAGGCAAAGTTCATCAAGGGGTAAATCCCATTCCTAATGGAGTGACAAAAATAGAGACAAAACTATTAAAGCAGTGTACACAGCTGTTTTGAAAATGTTTGCACAAATCACAAAATAACTCATAATTCCACTTACTTTACATCCTCCAGAAACTTGTCAAGTTCCAAAGGGGACACATGGGAATATCTGTGGGATGCCAAGAGATACAAAAAGAGCACAGTGAGCACTGTGCTCATCATGTCTTGTGATATTCATAAGTAGCCAAAGATACACAGTGGTTGATTTTACTTTAGCTGAACTCCTTGTCTGTCTTCATGTTTAATCTCTGCCATGACAGCATTTGGGTCAAAGGACTTGGTTTTCTCCTCTACACAGTTCTCTGGAAGTAAGTCTGTGGATGCAAAACAAGTTTGTTTATTAATAAATTGACAAGAGCTTATTATTTATTAGTGAGCCGCAGCCTTTGTCCAACATCTACCAGAAAAAATAATCTGCTATTTATTGGATGCTGTTTGATGGAGTAAACTTTTACAACATTTACTCAGAATTACAACTCATTTTTCTTTACAAAAAATGCCCTTTTCAAACTTTAAAATGACTCAACAATATGTAAACCTAAAAAACATATCACATGAGAAGTTACACTGGACAATCAACAGCATAATTCATTAATAAGAAACAATTTTGCATGAAACTGTAACAGACGTTTGATTCAGTTTTAAAATCTGCCTTGCAAAAGTTTGACAGTCTTTGCAGACCTGCTGCATGTAGGAACGCTGTAACTACCATGATGAACGACACAAGAAGTGATTTTCACGCACTACGCTCAGCGTGTGGAAGTGAGAAACTCACACTGGTTGTTGATGAGGCAGTGGGCGGCCAGCAGTTTGAGGGAGTGGACCTCGAACAAGACTCGGTGGAACAGAAGGTCATGAGCGGTAGGACGGTGCTTGGCTTCGTGACGCAAACAAGACTGGGTGAACTCCTGCAGAAAGCAACGGGACGCCGAGGTCTGAGTCCAACACGTAACCACATGACTGTACTGTATGACCCCAGGTTACTGAGCATCACTCTGTGTTCTAGATTTGATTCTTGGCATGTGTTACTGAAACATACACTTCGAAACTGTACAAAGTCACTGTATGTGGTCTCAGATAAACCTAGAAGCAGGACGGTGTGTGTAGGCGAGTGTTAATAGAGTAGTGTGGGACTGTTTGTCTTTTTCCTCATGTTTCCTTGGTTGCAATGATGGTATATTTAGGACATTTTTGAGACTCACTCTCATGAGAGGGTCTTCCAGAGATTGACCTGCATTGACGATGGCCTCCTTGGACACAGCAGTATCTCCATTGGCCTGGATCTCCAGTACTGCCATCTAGGGGTACAAATAATCTGTTAACACACACACACACACATACACACGCACACACACACATACATACATACATACATACACAGAGAGAGATGGGTATTTTACGGATCTGTTTCTCTCACCTCTAGAGCACAGATGCCAAAGGAGAAAATGTCTATGGAATAATCATCTTCGCCAGCTAGAAACGGAAAAGGAGAAGCACAGAAGAGGGAGGTGAGGGGGGTTGACATTCAGGCATCTTTAAGTAAAAGCTTACCCAAAATGAAAATATAGTTTGTATCTTACCACTGCATTTTACAGGATCATGAAGCACAGAGTGAGTTAGTATTTGTAAGTGAGGTTTAGCTTTATTACAAAGACACAAGTGACCAATCTGTCTTTTTACTGCTCCAAAAAGCAACAGAAAATATAATTAAATGTCTCCAAATAACTTGTGCGGAATAATACAAATGTTTTGTGGCTAATCGATTGCACTGTGGCTCCACTGATTCCAGCATTTATCTCATTATCTCCAACACTTACAGTCCACAGGTCACAAACTTCCCACAGCTTTCAAGTGGAGGACTTCGCTGTCGGCAGTGATCTTTGCAAAACATTTGGATTTTGCAACTGTGCGCAAAAATAATGGACATCTGATGCTTATTTTGGAGCTTAAAACAGATGATCGCGTTACTAGAGATACTAACTTACTGTGTGTTTGATCATTTTATCAACTTCAATAGATTTTAGAGTCACACAAGGCTGAGAGGTAATGACTGAATTTTCACTTTGGGGCAAATCATTCAGTTAAGAATGAAAAAAAAAAGATAGATTTTAGAAATTAAGATGATAAAAAAGCTATGAACAACCTCTGTGCACAAACACTTACCACCATATTCTGGAGCAAAAAAATGAAGATTCCTCTGCTCGTCGCGATGTTGCCTCCCTTTACCGCTGGCATCTGGGAACACTGGTAAGAAGAGACACATAGAGAATAATAAATAGTTCAAATCAAAAAAATTGATAGACACCAGTGAAAACATATCTACAACAAAATTATCTATTTCTTACCATTAACAAATAGCCGATGCCACACTGTGGAAAGAAAATTAAGCATAATTGAGATATTTTTTTTTTGTTTTGATAAACTGCAGAGATTAATTTAGTAAATCCAGCAATCCACAGTCTGTCACACACAGTTACAGTATGGGTAGCCATACTGACATAGATATATGTCTGTAGTAACATAGAAAGCCCTGCAGGAAGCAGACCTGAGCCGATCTTGATGAGGCCGTTGTGCTGAATGAAGATGGTGTCGCACGTCAGGTTGCCATGGATTATTGGTGGGTCACAAGAGTGCAGATAACTGCCAGTGAAACATAAAACATTGCAGTTTTATTTTAATCTTATGTGTGAGTCTCAAGACATCTCTCATGTTAAAATCCTGGGGAAGAAATCAGTCAGTACCTGAGGGCAGAGAGAATCTGGGTGCACCACCTCTTCCAGGCCTAAAATGTAGTGTAACAGAGCAACGTGAATCCTTTTGAAGATACTAATTTGCTCCACAGAGGGCAACTTGGCATGGTAACCTGTTGAACTACACTCAAATACACAGTTTTCCTGTTATTCTCAGTAATATAGTTGTATAATGAAAGCCACATGCAGCACTGTTTCTTTGCAACTCTTTTTCAATTCAGCAAAAGCACACAAAGAAGAAGAAGAAGAAAAGGGTGATAGATAAATTGCATGCTAGTTTCAAACCCACAACACCCCGAGGATAAGATATATGTCTGAGCAGACTGAGCCACAAGGGTGCCCTGTTACATAATCTCTAATCCTGTTGGAAATATGGATCTGAATAGTGATTGGACTGCAGTACCGTGTGCCACCACCAAGGGACAGACTCATGACACATTCATACGTGACCAAGAGTAAAAACACTGACCTTCACATTCATAGTCTTGTGGTTCTTCTTGGTTTTCTTCAGAAACTGCTTGAGACTGCCCGATGACATGTATTCTGTGATGAATATAACCTGGTGGAGGGATTTTCTGTTAATTTACAAAATGAAAAAAAAAAAAAAAAAAAAAGAGTGGAGCGAGGGAAAGAAAGACCAGAGAGGATAAAAAAAAATCTTACACGAGCATGAGTCTCCTTCATGTCCAGCCAGTATTTGTGGAACTTGACAATGTTGGGGTGTTCAACCTGCATCAGGTTCTCAAACATCTCCTTGATCTTATCCTAGAAAACATCGGAGGTGTTTCACATCTTCACATTACTTCATTGACAAAGTAAGGTCCTTTATCCCTCAGGCCTTTAGCAATAGAGCTAAAACTCGTTGTTTAATTGATAAGACTATTGACAGAAAATTAATCAGCAATTCTTAGACTTGTGTCATAAATATCTGAATACCTTAAAGATGTTTGACTCTAAATTGGACAAAACAAGCAATTTGAATATGTCAACTTGGGATCTGGGAACTTTTGACTTGAGTGCTCTTGTAGCCTGGAGGTTAAAGTGCCAAACATGAACCGCAGCATCCCTTGTCCTCTCTCTACTGTCAGCTTTATACTTAAGGCCCCAAAGAATATTTATAAAAAATACTTTTGGCTGCTAACAAGAAAGCCACTACATGGAAATATGAGCAGGCAAACCCTCCAACAAAGGATAACAGGCCTGCAGTTGTCAGTGAAATATGCTCTATGGAGATACTGTGCTTTATCTTAAGCCTACAATATGAACAATTTGTAAAATACTGGGAAAAATAAGACTTTATACTGTATACGTGCTTAGAAGATACATGTTCCTGTACAAGTATTTTGTGTGTCTCATTAACACACGTTTATTTAGCTTGAAAATACCCAAATTACCAAACTCTTCCCACTCCAAAACCACAAATTAGTTGAATAACCGTTAATACAACCTGTATCTAAAGGTAAAAGGTACCACAATACCTCCTGTGCTTTGAAGACCTTCTTGTCAGAGAAGAGCACTTCGTTCCAAACCACCTCCACGCCCTCCTCTGTGTCCATGGCCAGAGATGCACTTTCCACACCTGGGACATTACCTTGGCTCACCTGCAGAGGGCAGACAGATACAGATATTGGATTTAGCATCATGCTAGCACTAGCACTTTCATACATTTCATACTATAAAGGCAACTTTAAACCTGCATGAACAGATTTTTCACCACTTTGAGGCAGCAGAAAGAAGCAACATACACTTATCACCTTGTGTAGTTGATAATGTTAACTTGTTAGCAAACAGTTTATCAAGCAAACATGGAACAACATTAGCATTCATGTGGAGTTAATTCACTACTCCTTTAGCTTTGTTTTGGTCTCCACCAACTCCTGAGAGAAAATATCTGTCTCTTCAAACGCTAAATGCTCCACTATGGTGAGCAGTAAAGAGAGGTGGGAGGATGAGTAGCAGCTTGTGTAAAGAAGGAAGAAGTGGATTAGCAGGAAACAGAGAGGGAGAAGTGAGGGGATTGTGGACGAGGGATTTAGAGAGATGAGACGTGGGTCACAAGACGGAGGAGGTGGGAACGGGCTCCAAGAAGAAATGCAAAGAATAGTTAGCAGAGTGGAGTGAAGAGGCAGCGGCCCGGTCTATAATCTGGCAGACGCAGACACCCTTGGGGTATCCATCACTGCATGAGACAGCGCTTATGCAACAGCGGCAAAGAGCTAAAGACTGCTCATCGCAGGATATTGCTGCATATTGTGAAGCCGCAGCGGTGGTGCAGTTATTAAGGAGACTGGATTTGGGTTCGAGGTCCAGGCTTAATAAGAGCTAATCATGATGCAAGAGCTTTAATTCCTTCTAATCCCACATCTCGCCAAATTAATGGAGAATTGTTTCTACTTAGAAATCCAGTGACGTCATTTTCAGAGGCCGCCTCAGGATTTCCAGGATTTCCATGTTCTGTTTTAATGACCAGTATTTTTCCTGCTTTGCATCTGACCCCATTTTCTGACCTAATTGAGATTTCCTCCCAAGGATCAATAAAGTATTAACACTACAGTTATAGACAACATGGCATCATTGATCTCAGTATTGATGCACCAGACTGAAAGCTTTTACACGGTCAAACCTTTCTTGAAGGTTTTGCTTCCATGCAAAACCCTTCAGAGTGCCGCGATGAACACTACAAATATTCATATTCATACCAGCCTGCACTCTTCTGGGAATGCTTTGAAAACTTAACTCTTTTTTTCACTCAGTTCAGTTATTCTTGGTTGTTTTTATCAATCTTTTATTGAGTCTTCTGATGTTTTCTTTTACTTGCAGGTTCTACAGCCTGTCGGTGACAGACAGAAACAGCCTGAACCACATTCTTAAGATATGATCAAATGAAAGTGGTGTCAAACAGAAGGATCTGAGTGTTTCTGTGACCATCAACTCTAGGAGACATCTTAGCAACTGAATTCTCACTGCTGCTTTAAGGACGTTGCTATGCTCTACCTGCTTAGAAAAGTAAAGGCTGTTCTTTAACCCTTCTTTATCTGTCTTATGAATTATTCATTTTTTATGGATTTTGTACATTTATCTATTAATGTATCTATTATTAATGCCACATATAGTTTTTAAGCTTATTCCCTTTGATTGTTTTAGCTTTGTAATTACCATTGTCTTTATTGTGTGTAGGGCTGGAACTAAAGATTATTTTCATTATCAATTAATCTGCAAATTATTTTCTTCAATAAAATGTTAGAAAACAGTAAAAAATGGCCGTTAGAACTTCTTAGGGCTCATGGTGGTGTCCTCAAATGTCTTGTTTTGTCCGATCAATAGTCTAAAATTCAAAGATATTCAATTTTACTGTCGTGTATGACACATAAAAGCTTCAAATCCTCACATTTGAAAAGAAAACTGACCTCGGTGGCGAGCTGCTTTATACAGTTGTCCTTGCAAGAATGAATAAAGTCCCAGTGAATTAAATTGAGCTGAACTGAATAAGATCCAGCTCACAGATAATGTTTCAATTCATCCCAGAGATTCTGATAAGGTTGAGGTCAGACAAGTTCTTCCACACAAAACTGGGAAAAAAACATTTCTTTTAAGTCTTTGTGCACGGATACACTGTCACTTCAGAACAGGAAAGGTCCATCCCCAAACTAACACCACAAAGCTGGAAGCACAATATTGTCTGAAACCTTCAAGAAGTTCACCTTTTTAGAACTGTTTTAATGTAAGACTAATGTCCTGTGCCACATAGGATATTCTTTTTACTTGTTGTGAGTATCTTGAAAAGTAAATAAAATGTATTATGAATAATTTTAATTAATATCTAACAGATAATGGATCTGCATTAACCAGTTGTAAAGTTCTGCAACATACTGCTTGTTGAAACCTGCACTCAAACAACTTCCTGTTGTTGAATTTAATTACATGTACTCCTCCATGTTAACCCTGCTCTACCCTGAGGCCTTTTCTCATCATCTCTGTAGGAAGACACATGTAAACTAGTTAAAGTTTGAGACATTTAGAGAATAAGCAAGCACACCTGACACTCCTCTATCATCATCATCATCTCTGTGGTCTTAAAATGTCAGCTAGGCGTCTCTGATGAACAGCTGTGAGCCTGACGACAGGGCTGAATGACTATTATTTAAGCTTGTCTCTACGCCCAAATGACTGCTTATTAAAGCTAAATGCTAGCCATTGATATATTCTACAGAGCTCCACTTGTACCACGCTTCATGACATCATCTTTGACTCGGCGATGAATGGAGTCAAAACGGCTTTCAGTATGCGGCTCAACAGGAGGAGGTTTGTTAAACGAACCAAAACGAGCAGAAGACAAACAGCAATCAGAGCAACCAAGAAAACAGCTATAAATATTCTTATTTTATATTCGGACTTTCTAAACACCACATATTTCTTGGTGTTCATGAAATAAACCAGAGAAAGAAATGTTTCTCGGCCGCTGTGGTTGGTTTCTTGCTTGACCTACAGTACCCTGTCTGGAGGGTAGGAGGGGTTTCCTTTACAGACAAAGTGAACAGTGCAGGAGACCTGACATATAATCTCGCTGCTCCCACTCTATGGGAGATGATAATCTGATTACTTGTATTACAAAACTGGAACACAATGCTCCGACTCGCTGACAGCAGAGGGAATTCCTTTGCTTCGATAGCTGTCAAGAAGGAATCATGTCAAGTTTCTCTGCGGCCTCAGGGTTCGGCTGTTGTTTACTTTCTCCAGATGTTGAGAAACACTCGGTCCCCTGTCCCAGCGTCCCCGTCCCAGGGGTATAGCGGGGTCTGATGCTTGGTCATGGTAGCGTGAGACTGGTAAACAAGCACTCTGGATTCTGGGCTCCAATTGGCTGTGGGAAGGGAGGTGGATTTAGGGTGCGGAGAGGGATTTAGGGATTGTGTGTTCATGTCAGAACAACACCAACTTCTATTCTGATGTTTGCTAAATCTTCATCTGAGCCGGGTAAAACTGGATCTGTCACATGAACCTCTCCATTATCCCACCACACAAGTTATTCCTGTGCATCTCATTTTACACTGGCGTCTTCACACTCTATCGGATCCTGCCAGATTCTTATTAATAAGCACAGCAGATTACCCACAATCCACTGGGATGCCATGTCATGTGTATGGGTAAAAGATAAATGTCACACTTAGGGACATATGTAAGTTCAGAGTCGGTCATTTTAGCTGCTAGCAGCCCGACTCCTGAGATGATCGGCCGGTTAACGTCCATCGTCATCCCGGGGAGAACATGATCCGATGAGCTGATCTACACAGCTCTTTGGTGATTTACCGCCGGCTCTAATGTCTCCGTAGCGTTTTGCTGTATGATATGATTCCTTTTGGAAGATAAATGTTGGTTTCACAGATGAAATCTAACAATTGCAGCCTCTGGGGCTCTATAAATGTATTAAAAAGGAACAGATCAGTCTAAATTTAATTTCATTTTATTTTACTAAGCTACATAACAGTTAAGATTTTATCATAGCTACATTACAGACTGAATAACATAATTTACTGCATCTGTCTGTCAATGAGGTTATTTTTTTGTGTTACAGGAGCTTTATAGCTGAGATTATTTTGTCACAGTACAGTCGGGTAGGTGTGTTGAAGCTGAGCTGCTGCTGTCAGCAAGTAATCTGCCGTTCCAAATGCAGAATGATCGCACCGCGTCCTCCCGTCCTCAGAAGTTCGTGTCCTGAGTTGAACTTGCCATGTCTGAACTAGCAAATACGCAAGTTTGAACTTGGTGTACTTGGTATTGAGAAAGGCCCTCTGTCAAATTTGTTTCAGTCAAAGCCTGGCGCACTTCCTGTATCTGTCGTTTCAAATTGAAAGCCCTCTAGCGTTTCATACATGATCCAGCCATATATTAGGTTTTGACCTAGTCTTGTTTATTTGAGATATTACAATAGACAGTTCACAGGAAATGAGAAGAGCAAGAAAGAGAGATGGGGAATGATATGCAACAAAGGACACCAGCTGGATCTGTTTTAAGTACAGAAGAGCAAAATGTGCAGATGTTTCAGTAAGGCCATCTTCTTTTTATTGTTTATCTATATTAGTTTCTGCTAATGTGGTTGCTTGTCTTTCTGGGGTCAATAGATACACTGAGATAACACGTGACAAAACTATAGACTTTAAAAGACACAGAGACAAATTCACATGAGGAAAATGAAGAAAAAATAAGAGAAAAGAAAACAAATTAGTAAAAAAGACTGAACTTATATTCAGTGTTACATACAATACAATAGAAACTGAAAAAATTTGAATTAAAAGAGCATTTGGATGTACAAATATTTTGAAGCTTGCATTTCATATACAGTAAAGTACATTCAGCTGTACCTTCATGAAGGTTAAAATGTCCAGAAACTGTTTTAGAAAGGTGTTGATTTAACTTTGTGGTCATTTTGGAGGCTGTGGTTTGTGGTGCTGTTGAACTGTTTTGCATTATACTTAGAGGTGTTTCTAATATTATGTCCACCCTATTTATATCAATGAGGGCACACTTGCAACTGGCTGTTTATGCTGTATATTGTTAACGGACACGCCATGCTTTCTGTGCAGTGCTGAATTGGCTTTTCTATAAGCACACAAGGAGAGCAAATCTTCGCCGGCTGGTCCATCTGCAGTGGCAGTTTTATAGCCAGGTTTCAGAGTGGGATCTATTTTACATGTGGCACAAGGCCAGCGAATTATCTCAAAATGAGAAAAGGTGCCTGATGAGTCAGCCAGAGGGAGAAAGGACAGCGGGAGGATTAGCAGAGAGGTAGAGGAGAACTGAACTACAGTACCGCAGCTCTTTCAGTGCGATTCTCCCTGCGGAGGCATCTTAAATGAAAGAGTGCCTTTGTCTGAGACCGTGTGTGGGTCCAAGTCTGATAGCGACAAAGAGCTTTGTCTCCTACTCGTCGGTATCTCGCCTCTACCGGGCCTCTTCCTACACCTCATACCTCCACAATGAGCTGATACGCCGCACCACATAAATATTTAAGAAGTAGGTCTGGTACAGAAACAGCTACACCCAATTAATCTGCATTACGCTGTACTCGATGCTCCCTAGGTTGGTGTACTGTATGTAAATGAGAGCAGGCTTCTTTCTCTGTCGCTTTGTGCTTTCTCTCTCGGAGATTTCACAGACATCAAAGAGGAGCAGCATCAAAGAGTTGGATCAAAATGTTGTGGAAAATGCGAGAGGAGACGTAGAGAGAATCATTTCTAACTCTGCGATGTGGATGTGCGAGTGAGGAGAACAGATGCACCCTTTTCAATTTAGACACAACTGCATACTGCTGTTACTGAAAAAGTAATGTGTTCTGAATAAAGATACTTGTGAATACCAAAAATTTGATGATGACAATTCTGAATGACTCATTAAGTGTTTCTCATTGAAGTGAATGGGAAGGTGTGTCTAAACGTTTGACTGGTACGGTTGGTGTTCTTATGTCTTATAAATAAATAAAATACTATAAAAATGTTGTAGAATCTTTATGCAATCTTGAAATTTTCATTTCTTGAGCTTTGTAGGCCAACATTTTTTTCCCTGCAAAGCCAACAAAGTCAGAAGTTGTAACAGTGACATATATTATGTGGTTTTGGGTTATTTGACACTTTGCATTTTAGATGAAGTAGCAGCTCAATGACAATTTACACCTTAATGATTATAATTATAATAATTTTAAAATAAAACATAATCAGCACTGATTGGCTAAAACTTTGAAATGTGACAATTTGCCTGCTTTACTTCATATCACATCATGATGAATTGAATACTTTGAGTTTTAGTGCATGTTGGCCAGAAAAAACAAGCAATTTAAACACTTTTTTTTAAAAATATTAATCAACAATGAAAATATGTTTTGTTTGATTCGAGAGCTGCAACGATTAGTCAATGGACAGAAAATCAATTACCAACTATTTTGGTAATCGACTCATTTTGAGTCATTTTTCAAGACAAAACGTTAGAATCATCTGCTTCCAGCTTCTTAAATGTGAATATTTACTGGTTTTCTGGATGAAACAGATTTTTCAAGATTGCACAAGCATTGGCAAGGAAGGGGTCAAAGTCATCGACAGTGTGAATTTACTCTCTATCTGCTGATGAAGACCATGAGATATTGTTGGAAGCACTGATAAAAACTAGTAAGTGGACTACTGTCTCCAATGTTAAAGTTGCAGTGTGTAGAATTTAGTGGCATCTAGCGGAACAGACTTGGCAGAAATGGAATATAATATTCATGAGTATGTTTTAATTAGTGAATAATCACCTGAAAATAAGAATCGTTGTGTTTTTATTACCTCAGAATGAGCCCTTTATATCTACATAGTGAGTGGGTCCTCTTCCACAGAGGCTGCCATGTTGCACCGCCATGTTTCTACAGTAGCCCAGAACGGACAAACCTGACACTGGCTCTAGAGAGGGCCTTTTGCGTTTCTCGTAAGTTTCATGGCCACCGTAGGTTCTTCTTCACACTTGGAGGGGGAGAGAAGTCGTATTCAGTCGGTTGTAATCTGCAACCTCACCACTAGGTGCCACTAAATCCTCCACACTGGTCCTTTATAGTCTTGCGATACCAGACAATCGCAGATCTCAGCCTACTGAAGTCTGGGGATTTCTAGATGGACGGTAGTTGTTTGAACAGCTAATAAACCTACACCCCTTACATTCTTTCAAAGACAAGCCTTACCTGCAACGTCACCCCTCAAATACAAAGGGCCGCCTTAAAGACTTTGGATTGGTTCTGCAATGCAGCGGTTTTTTTTAACTCTCTAATTGTTCCTGCCAGGTTTTAACCACGAAACCTGGGAGATCATCCACAGTCTCTCTGGAAAAGATTAAAAAAAAAAAAAACATTTTGCTGCAATATGAACTAATGATTTGAACTTTTATCTTGTCTCATTGACATACTGTATCTTTACCAGCCCTCCTTTATCATCTACAAACCACTGATTCTTTACACCATCGCGCTACTCAGCAAACTACAAAGCAAACCAGACTTGACAAGCCGATTCTCACTATCCTTCTGTCCCGTCAGTATCAGGGCCTTGAGCCACTGACCGTCTGCTGACCTTCACCAGCCACACGAACAGCTGCACAGTCTGCCTACACGGCTCGCTCTCTGTCGCCCCAGGGTGTCACATGTGCAGCACACAATCAGGTCAATGTCTCAGATGGTGTGCGGTGTGTCCGCTCAGCGTGAAGAATAACGTGATGGCACCGGCCGTGACAGGAAATGTGCGACTCAACCTTCTCTGTTCCCCTTTAAGTGACAGTATATCTTAATGTGAGTGATAAATAACCAGAGAAAGCCATGCATTTCTCAGATTAACGTCCTTTATATCTCACATTATCTAAATTAAATGACCTGCTCTGCCGCCGGGATCTTGACTTTCCAAAGTATGAAAAAGGTTCGACCTCTTTCAAAGCATCAACAAGGTCGCACGTGGCTCACGAGCAGATATTAGACAGATCAGCCCTCATCATGTCTCACTTGTTCATTTTCTCATGGAACAGTTTAAGCTTCCCACAAAGAGGAATGCAGGAGAGCAAGGCGGGTTAGCAGCGAGGAACAGATGGATACAGAGAGGCAAAACAAACAGCAACAGGACACAACATAGTCTAAACATGGTGAAAGCAGGGAAAGTTGTTGAGCCTCTTTCATAAGGCTCTGCTGATAATTCAAAAGCAGGAGAGAATAGTTTTATTTCTTACTGTCGTACCAAAAATGAGGCCCAGCTTTTAATAAAAAAAAAGCTTGTATCCCAGCTAAAAAGAAACTCTTCAACAAAGAGGAGCCAGCCTTGATCGAGTCCACAACCAGCCTGTGTTATTTTTTTTTACGTAACTGGAAACATGATGAACATTGTGAGGCCTTCACAAAAGATTAGAAAATGTTTGGTTGCTGCAGATGTTGTGTCTTTCAAATTCAGCATTCGGTTTTGTGCTTGCAGTCGAGAGGTAATCATCTGTAGCGTGCTTTAGTCTGCACCAGGGCTTCAAGATTACACTAGCCTTACTGTCCTCCTTCCCATTGTCAATGTGACAAAGCTGCAAATTTATAAGGCCAGCGAGAGAGTGATGCCAAAGCCACAACTGCATTCAAGAAGTCGGGAGCTGCCCTGAGCGGGACGTGATAAGCATGGGAAGTGTTGAACAGCCTCATTATATAAAGCTTTTACCATTTATTCTCTCGTGTTATGTTAAGGACGGAGGGTTGGTACAGGTGTGAACACATATGTATAAGTGTTATGTATTACACACATGTGTCTGCTGATGTGTGAAGAAGTTTCACACTAATTTACACTTTGAGTCCGACAATCCAAAACATTTTATAAGCTCTGAATCCTCTTTAGGTTTAGTTTTCAATCATTTTAAGCAGGAAAAGTCTTGAGTAACTTACTATTAAATGGATAAAACATCATTCAAATACTTACAACCAAGCTGGGAATCAGTGGAAATATTTCAATACTGGTGCCAGTATGAGCCCTTTGGTTTGTACCAGTATTAAAACTGGCTCACTTTTTTCAATACTTTAGTTTGAGGAATTCAGACCTCTTATTTACAAAGAGTCACTCCAATTCAAAAGGCATGAATTCATTTAAAAATTGCTTTTAAAAGATATTAGGCTATTTCCTTGAACCACATCGAAGTGAAAATATATTGTCTTTCTTCTTCTATGTGCCAATGAGATACCTCAGTTTCAGTATCAACACAAAAACAGTAACGTTTTCAACATCTTGGTTTAATTAGACCTGTTTATTTACAAAATCCCTTTTTTTATTAACAAAATGTGCCAAACTTCTCAATCCATCTGTGTTTAATCTTCCCTGTTGCATTAGAAACATACATTTTCCTGATTCCTAGTTTAGATCATAGTTTAGAGGGCAACTTTTGACACTGAGTTTTTCCAGACATACAAACACGTTTGCCATTTAAGCATAACTCTGATGAATCTGTGCACTCCCATAAATCTGCTCTGAACTCTGAACAAAACCTCTTTCCATGCAAACCAGTCAGTGAGCTGAAACACACACACACATTTCAATCAATCAAACATTCCTGTGTTCAAGTGGACAGAAAATGCACAAGGTCAAGGCACTAAGAGCCCGTTTTATCTGCATACCTACACTGTGTGTTTATTCCTTTTCCCGCTCAACCTCTTAAGACAGATGAGATAAGAGCCCTTTGACTGACATTCACTACATCTATGTGCTTAATGGAGCACAGACAAGATTCATTTCCAAGCTGAGACTAAAATGATGTTTACAAAACAGAAATCCAATATCTGACCACAAGCATTTACCTTGTATTTATCATTCATGGGTGAAATGTGTAACTCTCCGTCTCATAATCTATTATGACGAATATGAGTAGTAGGTGTTATCTGATAAGTATGTGGACCAACATCTGGGCTTGCAGGCACATGAGAATAGTAAATAGGAAATCCCTATAGTGGAGAAACAACACCTTCACCGTATCACACCGCAGAAACCACCTGGTTCAATGTGTGTGAGGTTAAAACTGATTAATCTAGCGAGATAAATCCTATCTGACTCTGTTATCTCCTCAGCATTTTCTGTTCTGGCTTTTCTCACCTCAAATAATCACTGGCGGTTACCTGCAGCCGTAATTAATCATTTATCTGATCGTTCTGTCTTTCTGATGAGAGTTGTGCTGATTTTACAGAGCAAATGTAAAAGAGAGGGGAGGGCACGAAACAAAGGTCGACTGAGTCGAACTCACAATGTCACAATCACAACTGGATGCACCACAACTCAATAAAGTATCACTTTTATGTTGGCGCTGTTGTTTTTGCACATTTATAACCTTTTCTTTTTTTTTTAAAGTTATTGATTTTTCCTCCCTGTGAACGCATCATGAAACATTTAAAATTCACATGGAGAAAAGAAAAAAAAAAGTGTGTTACTCTTTTCCTATTGGAGCTATGATTTGCACTACCATGTGCTGGAAATTGGTACTATTTTGTCAACTCTTTCACACTGGTGGATTAAGCTCTAGAATAAATTATAACCTGATAAGACATTTCATAATATCAAAGATCAACCCCAAGAATAAAGCATGAGAGAGTTTTAGAGGCTGTTACAGCTATTTGAGAGTTCCAATATTCATTTCTTAACATCAACATAAACCTCGTCATGTACCTGATGAAGTGAGGAGTTTGGGTCGGAAATGTACTTTAAAGGAAGCATTTTAATGTTGCATGTTTACTTATTAGCAGACATATACGCTGATACTAATATATCTTTGATAAGCTAATATGAGGAAATGGTGTTGGTTTCCTGTTTGAATTTTGATGCAGGAACTATTTTAAGAGGAAGACATTTGAATCTTGATAAATATGGACCTTATAATAATAGACTTTTGTGTATAAGTTTATAATAGATTGTTTTTGTGTGTACTCATCTATGGGTTCCCTTTCTGAGACCCTTCTCATTGCAATTTGTGCTCAGTTTAAATGACAGACAGGCACTGGATATGTAATAGTTGTGTATGTGGGATGATATGTCCATAATAGAAAACTTGAAAAATACAATCTAGTGAGTTAATGATCCTTATTTCACATAGTATTATTTGAATTGTGTCAAATACTCATGCATCACTTCACATTAATCCTTCCAATAATCCAGGCGTTATTTGACAAAACACTCATCTGTTTTAACAAAATTAAAATTTCTGCCTGAATAAAACATTCAATTACTTATTGGGATGAATATTTATAATCCTGTGGAGAGGCCTGCCTTCCTCTCTCCAGGGGAGTCCAAGGTTAAAAGGTTGAACTGTTGTGTGCGTCATTTTTAATAAAGCAAACAGCCCTCAGATCAAAAGGGGGTCCTGTCTCATTAAGACTCCTATAGAGCAACACAGTCTGCCGTCCCCCATCTAAAATTTGTTTGTGCACGGATGAAAAGCTGCATATAATACTTCATGTGCTTCCAAAAGTATCTTATTCTGCTTTCTTGTCACTCATTTAAATGATTATGTCGGCTCTAATCACCTATTGTTTACAGGAAACAGTGTGATCAATCGATCTGATACGCTGGAACAGTCTGACTCTCACATTGCACATCATCAGTCCTGCAGGAGCAGCATGCAGATTCACTAAAATGCTGGAAAATTCCTTCAAGTTGCAGCTAATAGCCTGATTTACTCATTTTACAGCCTCTGCTGAGCTACAGATTCATGCGGAGTCATAATTGGAGAAAATCATCAATGCTTCTTCTCTTCTCTCCCTCCTCTGTGGGACTGATTGATGGTACAGCAGCTTATTGAATAACACTGACAGATTTTTCAACAATCCTATCTCTCTGCCACTGCAACCAGGTAAAACTTCTTTTCCTCCCTAACTGACGTCCCTCCCATCGTCCTTTTTGAACAGCAGGATGCTCTTTTTAAATACTGGACCCCTCTAAACGTCCAGACTTACAGACTTTGACTCAAGTCCATGACGGCTCTGAGTTTTCCCACAGTGCTCGACGGCTCCCGAACAGACATTTTGAGCCCTTCATGCATATTTTCCAGAAGTCAGCGGTAACTAAGTACATTTAATCAAGTACTGCACTTTTGAGGTACTTGTACTGTTTCTACCTGACTAAAGTTCCCATGTTGTGCAACTTTATACTTCAACTCCACAACATTTCAGAGGTAAATATTGTACTTCATACTCCACTATATTAATATGACAGCCATTGTATATAAAACATATGATGAACTTACAAAATATATATTCTTTCTTCATGTACTTTTGCTTTTACAGGTATTGCTTAAATTTGGGACTTTCAACTGCAATTAAGTATTTTTGCTTTATAGTATCTACTATAACTATATTCCTACTATTACTTAAATAAAGGATCTGAATACTTCCTGTAGACTTTGTTGGGGGAATTTAGAGCTTACTAATGTTCCAAATGGGGATCACAGGGGAAGTCTAAAATTATCAAAACCTTTTTTAAGGTACGCTTGTAAGCTCTAGGGATGTCAATGTCTGTCTGTGGGTCAGCTGGTCCGTCACTTTGGTCCAGACTGGAAAATCTAAATAATGCCAACGTTGGATCGATCGGCATGAAATCTGGCACACATGTTCATGTCCCCCCTCAGGGTGACTTGTGATAACTTTGAGGATTTCCTGATTTTTCATGTAACGCCATCATCAGGTCAAAATACCTGCAAATAAAATCTGAACTAAGATTGTGAACATGGTAAACATGATACCTGCTACATGTTAACATGGCAGCAGATTCAAAGTCTTGTTTTTTTTGTAAAAGCCTGAGTTATGTTGATATGTTTTCATCTAGAGCTGCAATGATTAATTGATTAGTCAACAGAATTAATTGGCAACTTGTTTAGGTCCTTTTGTAAGCAAAAATGCCAAATTTGATGGTTTTAGGTTCTCAAATTTGAGAATTTGCTGCTTTTCCTTGTCCATTAATTACATAAAATTGAATATATTTGGGTTTTGTTGATGTCAATGTGGACTCCAGGAAATTATGATGGACATTTTTCACAGTTTTAATGTTTTATAGACCAAAACAATTCATTGCTTCATCGAGAAAAATATGAATCGATTATGAAAACATAAGTTGCAGCCATATTTTCATCTGTTCAAACAACATTACTAAAGACAATATATTCAGACTCTGTTACACAACATATGAAACTTGCACTTCCACAAAGTGCTGTTTCATTCCACGTTGACGTTTTTGGAGCCCTGGCAGCTCCTCGCACTCAGGCACTTGATGACATCACTTTTAAAGTCTGTGAGCATTCAGTGTTCGGGCCAAGGCTTGACATTTGGTCTGGGCTGCTGTCTCACTGAGGCTTCAAAATCCAAACTGGGCCTCCATTTCCATTACGATCACTTTCACTTATAAGAAACTGACTCAGTCACACATCCGCAATTTTGGCAGCGGAGGACTTTCGGAGAGAGAGGAGAAGGTTTACAAAACAAGGATGGAGTGTTTTGCAATTGGGCCCTTTTTTTTAGTGCAGTTCCTTGAATACAAACAGCAGTTCTGACTCGGCTGCTAAAAGAAGTGTGATTGTGTTTGCCTCGACCTGAAACTGGCTCCCCGCCCCGTTTCTTTAAAAACATCTACAATTGACTGTGTTCTTGGAAAAGCTAACCGGGTCTGGCAGAGTCCGTCTGAGTAATAAACTTCTCCATAAAGCGGTATAATTTCTGCCCACTGGATTACCCAATTCATGCTAGTAAATCCACACACACTGCTTGCTTCATTACTACTACAAACACAGCGGATGTGTGTGTTATGCGAGCTCCACCGACCGCACCTCCGGCAGAGGTTACTGCAGTACAGCTTTCAGGCAAGCAAAAGAGGTGACTCAGGGTAAAAGCTCAAAACACTTGGCAAACAGCGTAAAGGCTTATTGAGTATTTGCCACAGTAGCCAGCGAGTAACAGTTAAAAGCTTCACCCCCCCCCCCCCCACCTATTGCTGAAGGCAGGAGCAAGAAAACATCATAGTCAAGCAGGAGAAAACAATTAAAGAGGGGTGTAAGAATGCAGTTAAGCAGAAGTTTTGTCTCTCTCACAGCTATTGTTGTGTTTATAGGCTTCAATTAGTCAAGTGGCTTGTTAAGAAGGACCCATGAGGAAAAACAGAGAGGAACGCTAAAGGAAAGTAGATATTAATACGATGACGGAGTAGAAAAGAGTTGTGTTTAACCATGTGGCGTTTATCTTGCAGGGGGGATTAAAGCTGGGAAGCGAGAGTCAACCTGAGCTGGCTCTTCAGCACGTGTTCAAACAAAAGCCTGTTGGCAGACATGCACCGAGACAGCAAGCTGCTTTTCTTTTTTGGTGCCCATTAACGGTTGTGTAACGTTACAGACAGAGCTCAATAGGAGTGTCTGTGAAAGCACCACGTGGGGGGGTGGGGGGGTGGGGGTTGGTCTGTCTACATATCAAACCCCCGCCTACCTGTCCACATTGTTTCTGCATGAGACATCAAGTGTGTGTTGAGTGTGTTGTTGTCACCGAGGCTGTAGACAGCATTTTAAAAATACCAGGAAGAAGGAAAAGTTTGTATATTTTTCTATTTGTTTCCCTTCTGGCTTTATGTTCCAGAGTTTCTGAACATAATGATCTAAAAGCTGTTTGTTGTCTGAGAGGTTTCTGCTCTCCACCAGGGATTAAACTGCATACTCAAAAATGACAGAAGTAGTTGGGTGAAGGATAAAAGAAAGAGAGACGACCCAGACTTTTCCAACTCCACACATCTGGTGAATCGCTGTATAAGGTCGACATGATTGTCAGTTTCACAAGGTTTCCAGAAATTTTCAGGCACAGTCCCTCCAACATGCACTTAGTTTGAATAACACTGTCCAGTTAAAGGACGAGTTCACAATTATTCAAGTTTGTCTTGAAACAGCAGTCAGGAGCCCAAATGAACAGTGATACATGTTTTTCTTGTTGTAATCATTCCTCCTGTTCATACTGATCCCCTCATAATACACTTATAATGTAAATAATGGCGGCTAAAATCAAGTTTATCTGAACCGAATATGAAGCTTCAGCCATCCAAATCAGTTGAATCCAGTAAACATCTTTCAACGTTACTGTTTTTTTAGTGTTCCTCTTTTTTTAAAGTTCCTCTTTTTGTTACTATACTTCCACTGCAGCTCAATAGGGAAACAGAAAGAGGGAATTTGATGTTAAAAAAAACTGTAAATGTGTCAGATATCCACTTGATATGACTAGCTCAGTCTGTTGAAGTCTCATATACGCTTTAGATAAACTTTTAAATGCATTTTTGTACAAAATGGCTGTGTGGACACACTGTGGATTTTGGCCTCCATCACTTACACTGAAAGCACGTTTGAAGGGGATCTTTTAATAGCCAGTATGAACAGGAGGAGGAATGATTACAGCGAGGAAAACCTCTTTCAGTGTTTATACGGACACCTGACTGTTGTTATAAGACAGACTTGAGAAATTGTGGCCTCTGGATCGCTCCCCTCACCTTACAATTTCTTCAAATAGGTTCCCTGGTTGGAAAAACAACTGCACCAATAAGAGCTTTGACTGTGGGACTAAAATGTCATCTTCCTGTGTCAGACACACATACTGAATGGCAACAGATGAAAAGCAACAAGCGCACAATCAACGAAGTTGTACAGGTTGTTGTATGCCGACTTACAAAAATAACAACTCTTAAATCTGCATATTTCTTACATCAACGTCATAAAAAATGAAGTTAACTGCTCCTAGCAACCACAGCTCCCGTGTCGACTGAAAATGATGTTGACAGGACAGATATTGCACATCACCCCCTTCCTACAGATAGAAAACCGATGACATAGACACAATGTCTGACTAAACGATGACGGGATGTCATTCTTCATCTTTCTGCGCTTAAAAATAGTCAAATTTAGTTGACCATGCTTGCAAAATATGGCATCTGTCTTTCAAAACTGCATTTCAGGTTCCCGTACTCCCAGAGAAAGAGACAGAGGACATGACCTCTGTGTGTCTTCAGTGGCAGCTAAAGCCCCAGATAATCACTGTGCAGCTCAGGTGTTTTGGGGCTTTCTATTCACCGGCTCCATCTTTAATTCATCAGGCATCTTCCTGATTGACGGCTGCTGGGACGTACTTCTAATTCTATTCTGTGGCTCCTGCATGAGAGTAACCTGCTTTACTTTCAGCCTCCCGGACTGCATAAACAACACAACAAATTCAAATTCTCAATGCAAATCGGGTTGTGTCTGCCCAAACAGAGACAACGAAGCATAAGTTGGATGTTATTTCAGCTGGAGAGGAGAGGAGCTTTAGGTAAATGATGAGGCCTCATGCAAAGACACTGGACTTCACAAAACCCAGGACTTCATGTCTGCTCATATTTGATGTGAATATTTTTACGCAGGACTGTTTCCACGCTGCATCTTCCTTTCAATAAAATCGTAGGGAAATCATAGGCAGCACTTTGTTTTGAAATAAGTGTCAAAGTTACTGCGAATTTCCCACATGCATCTTCTCATTGCTTCACTGGTTTAGTACAGGGAGGCTATGAGCCGTAGAATAAAGATAGAAATAGAGATCATATCATACAATGCAATGACTTTTGGAGGGATGTTTTCACATGTGAGATAATACATGTTTTTCAGCCTTAAGCAAGTCTGAACAGCCCTGAAATAAAATGCATAGTTTAACTTTTATGCAAACTCCTATAACAAAATAAGGTCCAACACATTTAAACAAAAAATATTAATGTTTCTCCACGAGATTTATGGTTGCTATTTCCCTTTTATGTGCATATTTGACACACACACACACACAAAGATATCCATATTTGGTTTCAAAGGTCAAGATACGAGCCCTCGAAGTTGAAGTGCCGAGGAATGAATCTACACTTTGAAACCTGCAGACACAGAGAGTTTTCATATCAGCTGGTCAACAAAGTAAAGAAAGCTCCCTTTGAAGCAGTGGAAGCATGTGTATATGAAGCTTCAAGTAGTATCCCTTCTTTATTGGTTGTTAAAACAGAGAGGTCTTTGCAGGGATAGTCATGTTTATAAAGGCTTAGCACAACCTGTTCTCACCTTCCTGCAGAGGTTGGAGTGCTCGGTAGGGTTTGTGCAACGTTTTAGGGCTGATGTTCTTTGATCAAAGTGTTGACCCGCGCATATAAACACCGCAACAGCTGTTGTTGGGACGGGGAGGACCTTGCCCTTCGCCTTGGAGTAGGGGGAGGGTAACACACTCACATTCAACAGCAACAGCTACCTGACCAAAACTGTACCTTTAATGACTTTACAGCCTCTTCGCTTTGTGCAACAATCCTTTCAAATCAGCAGACTGTGTGGGAATCAGTCGGCACTCAGAGCAGACGGCGGAAGGCTAAAATAAAATATTTAAAGGCTTCAGATTACGACAAATGACAGGAACTAGAGTGGGCTTAGAGACTATTATTATAACTTAGAATATGAGTGAATCAGAGTCATATGACTAGATTCACAACACAGGAAAATTCCACCCTTGGATAAATTCCCACTGTTATGCATCATGTGTCATTCAAGAGCTGATGTATATATTTATATGCATTATTATATACGAAGCCGCTGCACTTCCCTTTGAGATTTCTTGCCTTAACTTGATTTCTCCCGATAATCTGGTGAATATGTATATGTCCATGGGTTGAAATCATAGACTGCACATAAATATATATACATATATATGTTTATGTACTGTTTTTGGTCCCTTTCTTATGTAGTGGTGAAGGCAGGGAATCCCGTTTAAGTGGAGCGAAGGCGGTTTATGAGGTGGCAGGTGTGATAATTAATATCTACCAGTTGATAGTCACACAGCAGCATGTAGTGGAGATACTGTGGTCAACGCTATTTTCATCTTTTCACATATTTTAAGTGTTGCCAGAGACACACAAGGCTGAAAGCACAAACATCAAGAAAACACGCTCCAAATCAAGAAATACTACAAATACATAAATACATACAAAAATGGAAAATGCTACAAAACCAATTGGTACAGCTGTAGTGCTCCAGGATGGTATGGAGGATAAGAAGCAACACGTTAAACCAGTTCAAACTGGCACTGTGCTGGTCGGGTTAATGAAAGGACAGCATTGGTTTGAGGAAGGCGGAGGTGGTGGTGGGATCTTTCATAAAGCAAAGCGAAAAGTAAGAGTGACAGCTGGCGGACGGGTATACAAAATAAGAACAGTTATTGTTATATGACTCCATGTGTTAAATAGTTTCTCCAGCTATTTAGTATCAAGCCTCCATAGAGTTAAGAAACAGATTTTTTAAAAAAGAGTGGTCAAAATTCAACAACATAAGATGAGATATTCTAAATTTAAGTCCTTGGTATCAGTAAAGCTCCAAAAACCACTGAATCCTACACTTCCCACAATGCAACTCACTTTCATTACACTCTCACTGTCTTTTACAATGTCTTTCACTACGACTGCTATTTCCACTATTCCTTCTGTTTGTATTTTATACTATTAACTTTGTGTTATTAATTTTTAGCCTCAGAGCTCAAGCCAAAATAACCCTGATGACATCACACGGGTTTGTTTTTTTTAGGCTTGCGTAACTTCTCCAGTATCACAGAGGACTCTATTCACAGTAGTTGTCACCATGACTAGTCAATTTAATGTGTGAAATCAGGGAAATTGCTCTCAACCTAGTTATTGTCATCCTTCTGATATAATAATAGATAATAATAATTAAAGAAAGCTGGTTAAAAAGCCGAAGTTCTGCAAGAGAAACCAGATTTCTAAGGCATATTTACACCTTTCATTCAACCTACATCAATGCCTTTTTATTCTTAATCCCTGCTGTGGTTTAGTTGTTGCGTCGTGGACTTTTGAACTCACTTCACCATTAATGATTTTAACACACTGTTGAATCTTTGCGCACAATGGCCAGTGTCGACAGATGCTTTTTAACACTGAAGGGCTGAAAACCGAAACCTGACATTTAAGTTTTTGTTATCAAGCTCCAATTGTTGCTGAGCTAAAAATACCTTAATGTGATGTTACACTGCCCTACATTTTGCCAGTTTTTTAAGAGTCTCAAAGAGATTTTTTTTACTTCATTTAACTGCAAGTGGAGAAAGAGACAGAAACTCTAGTAGCAGACAGTGATGAATGAAGAGAGATGCATGGTGATGATATTTTGTAGTTTGAATTATGTAAAATCCAAATGGAACTGTTAAGACCTCTGTTCTCTGTGTGATAAATGCCAGACCCTTCTCCACACTTTTTATATTTAAACAGTAATCATTTCCACACACTCATGTCAAAAGATGACTCGGGGGAAACTGTTGTCTCTCAAAAGATCTTGCAGACTGTGTGTAGACAACACTTGAACTGGTGCGACATGCTCCTCTGAGGCACGGATGTCATGCGATGTGAACTACTATGACAGCTCCGCGAAAGCCTCCAGACATGTCAGCCAATCCTAGAGGATTCCTTTTCATGCCAGCTCTCCGGTCCGACCGGCAGAAAGTCCGGGTGGCTCCATTTCACGCAGCTGGAGTGGAAAACGCTGACAACTACCTCTCTGTATATCCCGTCAGATCTGATGACCCCCAGAGGCCTCGCTGGCAGAACGGGTCACATTTCACAACCAGGTGATAGGTCACATTTCTGACATCTTCGTGAGCTGCATATTGATATATGAAAATGTTTATAGGCTGAATAACTCAGGTATAAAAGCATAATTTGTTGCGCTTCTTGGTGTGAGGCCTGTTCATGATGGAGCCTGATAGGTTGAACACCATCTGTTCTGTTGTTTGGCTTTAATTCAGCTCACACCACAGCTCGTAGCTCACAGGGATATGAGAATATATTTATATATATAATGTTTCATTGTGGACCTGATGCATTAGCGGATTTATTCTTAGTCTGTGGAAGGTTTCTGTCCATGCACAGCCACAGAAAAACAACTAGTTTAATGTAAAAATAAAAAAATATTCTAAATACTAACTTGCATTTCTGGACCTGAATAGTTGTTTCATGGTGTATTTGCCTCATGTGTTTTATAAAGGGGATGTATTATGCACATTTCCAGGTGTATATTTTTATTCTGGGGCTCTACTGGAATATCTTTGCATGATTTACAGTTTTTTTTTTTTTAAAAACTGCTTATTTATTTTATACTGGCTCTTTATGCACCCTGTAAGTAAACAGGCCGTTTTAGCTCCTGTTTCTTTAAGGCCCGCCTCCCAGTGAGCCCACTCTTTTCTGATTGGCCAGCTGAAGCCCTGGCTTTTGACTTGCAGAGAGTATTTAACATAGACATCTTACATCATAGCAGTATATAAATGACAGAAAATTACAAAAAGCATGATATGTCCCCTTTAACTGTCCAAACATTTCCAGTACAACCACTATGGAGTCTCATTGCAGAAAAAAAACTATAGTATAAAACATAAGTATGGTAAATGTCAGGTTTTGATGACAGTCCTTTAGAGCCAAAAGGCAAGCAATCATACAGTAAGAAATCTAGACGTCAACACCTCCTCCTATAATGAAAGGGGAAGGCGGTAAACCGCTTTCTGTATTGACAGATGCTGCAATAAACCATCATGTAATGCTCTGTAATCCCATGGATGTAATACAGGCCCAGAAGCAATTAAAGCCATCTATGTGACAGCTCTACTTAAAGACAACAGAACCTGCACCACAGGTTTCCTTTGTTGTTGTTGTTCCTACATTTTGTATAGCGTCCTATTGTATGTTTCACAATACTGGAGAGGAGTGTCAGTGTGGATCTGTTGTGACAAGAAGATCTGGACTGGATTCAGACAGTTCAGGTGCAGTTTTCAACCTGTCACAGTAAATCTGCAAAATGTTACAGTAAGAGATACAAAGTGATGTCAGGAGGGAACACTTTTTTAATAAATCATAATTCATTCCCATAGTTTTGTTGATTTTTTCTCCATTTTCTTATGTCACGCAGCGGTTTGTTAACAAGATAAACTAAATGGAAAATAGTGCAGGCTATACATCTCATTTTTAATTATATCAATTACATTACTGCTGATATATTATTTACATTCAACTGCTGATTACGGTGCCTTTGGAGCCATTTTGTCTCTGCTTTGTTTACACTTTTGGCATTTTGTTCGCCGAGTGAAAGATATGGTGGTCACAAATTCCCCATCTGCCCTGCATGTAATTGCAACTCGGAGGCTGACGTAAATGTTTCTTTCCCACTTGGCTGTTTGTATTTATAGTCTTCACAATATGACTTAAACACAGGATAAGCAAACGAGAAAACAAAGTAATTATTTCAATGGCACAAATTGGTAAATTGAGGGACTGCAGTAAGTATAAGACGCACATTTATTTATGATTTGAGGGCTTAAGCCAATAATCTGAGGGAACAATTTATCAATTTAGCTCTGTGCGGTGCAGCTGGAGGGCGTGTTGCTTTGAACTAGAGGTACAACGCAGGTTTTCTCGACTGGATTAATTTGCTAATGTGAGTGGAAAATTTTAACAGAGGCACGCTCTTTCCTTCTCCTTCCTCTCTTCCATCTGCATTCAAGTTTGGATGCCAGCTGCCACACTTACACTCAAATGAACTCAAGGAATGCACTCAATATCACAGGCTGATGATAACAGTATGTACTGTATATCAGAGAGTGGACGTTACCTTCGAGCTATTAGCAAGCTGGAGACTATATAGTAATAGCTTCCTTGTCTAGATGCTGACCAATGAGTGAACGGCACCTAAAACACATCATTCAGGTGCTATGCAAGTCCTGCCTGCTATTGTTTTGTATAAACAGGCTTCCTCCATGCACTAGTGATACTCTGTAAACACCAGAGAGTATTCAGCTTATCCCCAGTGTATCAGGAGTACGTCTGCTCTTTGTGTGTTCAAAAGCACAACGATTAGCTCATACGCACAACAGCGTGCCACCATTAATTTGCATTTCCATTTGAAACACCCCCACTGGCTGAGAGCTGTGTCGTGAAACTTTTACTACAACAGCTATCAAATACGTGGATGAAAATAGTGCGCTACCTTTACTTGATGTAATCTGGCAGGCAAGGTCAAAGACGCCCAGGCTGTAAAATACAGCACGTCATCACATATGAGAAGGTGAGTTACACGGTGTCATTAAACCATTCATAAATCTGATGGCGTGTCGAGAGGAGGAGGAGCTGCAGTTCGCTACTATTCCCGTACAGATGGGCAAATTTTAACCAGCATAACCTTTAATCGACACACACACACACACACACACACACACACACACACACACACACACACACACACACACACACCTGCGCCGACACAAACATGCAAATGTGTCCAATTCTGTAGCCGCAACAAGATACCACAATACCACATAATATCTTATTTTATTGCACAAATAAGTTTATCAGTTGATACTATTTTAGGTGTAATTCTCTATCTCTGAGGTGTTTTACATAATCAGATCTTTTTTTGTTAGAATAGGTTTAAATAATTAAGTGAAATGTTCAACAATCTTTGAACAAGACTACGAGTCTACAGCCATGCCAGCAGTCGACAGCAGTGCATGTTAAAGTCCCTCTACTCTCAAAAATATGTTTTTCTTCTTGTTCCTATAGTTTGATGTTTGAGCTTCACCTTGCAGAACGGTGAAGGCTGTTTTCACTTTCATCTGCTGAAAGTTTCTCTGTGCTTGTTGAAAATATGATTTTAAAAAGGGGCCTATGAGCAGGATTTGTGACATCACAAATAGTTTGGAAGTCAATCCTGGTCCAATATTCAACTTACACAAGCATGATGTGGAAACATGAAGCCTCCAGAGCACAAACACTATGAATAGACTTTACGGTGAAGTAGGAGACATCTTATATCCGACACTTTTTCGAACATTTGCATATTTATAGATTCTGGAATTTTTAATGAGGGAGAAGGAGCAGATGCCATTTTAATTATACTTTTTTTTGTGGAAAAAACATATCAGAGACACATTATTGATCCATGCAGAATATTTTTATATGTATTAAAACATGTCTGGAGGTGATCTTTAAGGTTTAGCGGACATATTTTTGTTTAGTGTGTTAGCTAATCAGCACTGAACACAAAGTACAGCTGAGGTTGGAGGTAGGAATACCTGCAAAAACGGTGACATTCGAGCAAAGTACTGGACTATAAAGGCCTCTTTACACTGCGTGATTTTGTCTGAGACAATTGTGAGAGAAACATGGTCGTCAATCCAAAACGGTGCTCCTGGATCTCACTGTGAGACACGTCCAGCGACAATCAATTTGGAGCTTTGGAGACAAAACACAGCCTGAGTCAGAAATTTAGGTCCAAATGTGACTGCTGCTATGACCCACGACTACAAACAAACAAAACAGAATACAACATGAAATGACAGGATACACTGGCCTGGCGTGACATTTCATGAGTGCAGTTTTTAAAATAAAGTTCAGGGGGAAACATACTCGTTCTCCTCCTTACGTCCACGGCACACAATGAAAAAGAGGTTTGTGTGACTTTGCCGCATTTTCAAAAACATCAAAAGCTGATGACGTGCCTCCGCTTTCATATACTTGGTTCTATTTACATCGTAGCGCTATGATTCACCACACATCCAGCAAACAATCTGACAGCCTCAGACTGATATTGTGCAGACTTACGCAGACTGTGACCAAGATTTTATCGTAGGCGTCTCACACAATGTGACATGCAATAAAGTCACATATTCATTGTTGTCGCACCGACTAAAGCTGCCTTAAGTAAGATTTTGAGCTGATTATGGTGCTAGATGAAAATTTAAAGGCTCTCCAAAGTTACTACACTTCATCCTGCAGAGATGTAGACATCAGCACCAAATTTCATGCCAATCCTCTGAGGACCATGAATGTCTGAACAACATGTCAGGGAAATCAGTCCAATAGTTGTTGAGACATTCAGTCAGGACCAAAGTCATCCAGCATCCCTAAAGGCATCATCTGCACAGATTGTATTTGTATTCCAGGGAACTGAGGGGGGGTCGATGTGTTTCCTAGTAAAGTCTTGAGCAACAGGCGCCGGGGACCGCCGTTGGCAGAGCGACTATGTTAACAGGTGGATCAAAGCTGACTGTCCCTGCTCTCAGTCCTCCCCCTGCCCCCCCGCCCCCAGGGAAATCTGAGTGGATGTCATTCCTCATAGGGCAGCTGTCAAACCAGTGAGCATGCCCACGCTGCTGGATTATTATGGAGTGTAAGTCATTAGGGGGATCCCCTCAGGACAGGCAGGGCTTAGTGCAAGCCACAACTTGACATGGGCTTATGAGGGGCAACGCTGTGTGCCGAAGGTTCGTTTGCTCTGTTTAATGGTTCGTCTTTGTGACCTTAGACATGGACAACATCCCGAAACTGCTTTGCATACATCATGGCTGCTTCTTAATCCAACGTGTGTGGCTAACCTCAGATTTTAAACACACTGCATTGCCTGACAAAAATTATACAGCTACTGCTAAAATTATTTATCATCAGCAAAAATGCAAAAACATACCCTGTTTCCAACTCCTCAAATGTGAAGATTTGCTGTTTTTCTCCGTTTGATATCACTGTGAGCTGAATATCTTTGGGTTTGGACTTTTCGTTGGTAAAAAACAAGCAATTAGAAATGTTACTTTGGGTTTTGGATGAATGTGATTTTCCACTTTATAAACTAAATGATCAACCAAAAAAATATGAAAAATATCCTCAGTTGCCGCACTATGTATAACCTCATATAACCCCTTATCTGACTTTTTGATAACTACTACAGTGTTGTAGTTGGTTGTATTTTATTAATAACTTTCACTCAAGTGCAGAAAATAAAGGAATAGTGACTTGTTAAAGTAACGCATCATGTGATGCTCCACACACCAGAGTGCAAATTAACATGACCACACAACGAATACAGCTGCTTATAGTACTTGTCTATTTTCATATAGATTTTCATTAAAAAACAGGGTTTTATGTTAACAAAATACAAAAAATAGCCTTTTCTCATGTTATTTATGTGGTCTACCTCACTGAAACAACCACCGTCTCTGCTTACATAAAAATGTATAAATTCATACACTTATACCTTCAGGGGGAAAAGCACAGAGATGATATTAAACTGATGCCATATGTTTAATGACTGTGGCTCTTTTCCATCATCTACTCACTAAATTGATTAAGAGATGAGATGCGTCGGGATCTGGGTGGCTTACCTTACCGCTTTGGATAAACACTTTTCCAGGGAAAACCCTGAACATCCTCACGTAATTACATGATGGACAATAATACTGTTATCAATATCAGCCTTTTTCACAGCAGACATTTTGATTTGTCACTGCAGGAAAAGCAGAGTTGTTATTAATAACATAAGCAGAATACAAGGACCCAGAAACTGAAGCAGCTAATTCAGCCATTAATTTAATTATTGACACCCATGAACCTGTGACACCGTGTCTTCTGTGAAAAAAGGCCTGTCGCAATACTGTCTGTATTTCTCACCTCTAGCTCTATGTGAGTCACTGCCTCGAGTTTCTCAGTCCTGACACAAGCATGGGAATTTGGGTTACACGCAAGTGCAGAAACAAGCATCTACCCGTCACACTCAACCTCACATATTCATCTGTGAATGTGAATTAACATCACGGTGAATGTGTCTGACCCTGAGCCGCTTCATTTTCACCTCACTATGAGCAGATGGATGCAGAACCTGGAAACAGAGGATGTGTCTTTCACAGAGCAATTACTAGAAAGAGTACTCAGAGTGAATTCACTTCCGGAGACCTGCCCTGCTGCATTACGGAGCTAAGATCACAAGGGTTGGCCAGTGATAATCTGTCCAGACCAGACTGTAATAAAATGAGCCCGGTGTGATGAGTCAGGGTGAAAAGACAAGGGCTGATTTTGACAGACTCATGCTTCAACAGCAACATTTTGTGAGTCACCGTATTGTCAAAAGTGCTGCGTTAGCCTGAATGTCACCATTCTGGGAAGGCACACGTGACTCAATCAAGAGGTTACGTGCTACCAGTCAGATACTGTACAGTATGTAAATCAAGAACTTGTAAATCATGTTGCTACTGACGCGCTAATTTCCTAGTAAGTTAACAAGAAGAGCAGCCAGATTTCATTGCAACATGTGAAACATTTGTCCACCCGGTTTAATTTCTTGTTCCTGGAAAGAAAATACGATAAACCATCAAGTTTAGTTTGAATAACATCTTGTGTCATCTTGTGGTGCTACTCAAGGGAACATTTTCTGCTTCTTTTCACACAAACATCAACAGAAACAACAACAACAAAAAAAACAAAACAACTGAGTAAGGAAAGATTTCCACTAATACAGCTGCTCGCACAGTTTTTTGCTTTCCAATCACAGCGATGCCGCTCGGTCCAAGAGAAAAGCCAAGACAGAGGGTTAAACTGACTTTGAAGGCAACACACATTAATGCAATTAAAAAAAAAAAAAGTCCAAACCACTTCGACTTCTCGCCTGCGCTGAGAAAAAACAGCCGTGCGGGGCAACAATACCATGTGCTGACCATGTGACTTGTATTTATTTTTAATGCCTGAGTTGAATAACAGATATGGCAGCGTGTATTCTCAACTTTCACCCACTGACTTATTTACCGAGGATTCATAAGCATTTCAAGGCTGCTCAGACACACCCAGGCCTGCTGCACAGAGAAAAAGAGAAGAAAAACAAGGAAACATGCAACACTTGTGCACCACAACAGTTTTAAAATGCATAGTGTCAACGTGTTTTTGACCGATTGCTTTGTTACTATTAAAGGTTTGATATGATCTCACAGACCATTTACCACAATTTGTGGTTTGACTTGAGGCAGCTGCACTGTTGTTAGTAACCTGTTTGAGCTGCTTTATGAGTTGGTTAGCAACAGCTATTATCACGTGGCTTCATTCTGTTTGTGATAGCGTGGATCAAACATGTATAAACACTGAAGCCTGGAAACTGGGGCAAATGAAAAAAAAAGGTCTATTCATAACTGAGGTTAGATGATGATTACGTCATGTCAAGGTAAGTATATTAAGACATAAGTGACCTATCCAACTAAAATTCTCTTTTTTGACTGGTGTGAGTGAGTGCACTTTTCTTTAATCATCACTTTTCTTTGTTTTATGTGATTGTAAACTGAATATTTTGGGGGTTTTGAACTGTTCTTTGGGGAAAACAAGCATTTTGGTGACTTCACCTTCACGTTTTCTCAGTTTTCTGACATTTTATAGACTCGATCGTCTCGATCAATCATGAAAATAATCAACATGTTAAACATAAATAAAAATAATCGCTAGTTGCAGCCCTAGTTTAAGGGCTGTAGGTAGGAATGTATCATGATGGTCATATCGTAGTAGTGCTGTGATGATTAATCGATTAGTCAATCAACAGAAAATGTATCTACAAAGAGTTTGTAATTGTCATTTTTGAGGCAAAAACGGTAAAAAAAAATTGCTGGTTCAAGGTTCTCAAATGTGAGGATTTTATGTTTTTTGTGGCTTTATGAGTTTAAAGTGAATATCATCTTGGTTTTTGGATTGTTGGTTGGAGAAAAGTCATCTGCAGACATCGCCTTGTGGTTTAGGGGGTAATGATGGCCATTTTTCACTATTTTCTGACATTTTATAAACAAAGAATTAGCCAAATTGACAGATTGATTGATTTTTGAAAATAACAGAGTTCCATATCACTGTTTTGTTTAGCAAAATTATGGATTCCAAGCAAATTGTGATTAAAAGTCAACAAAATTAGCTAATAAAGTTTCATGTTTGCTTTTACAAGATACATCAGTGGAACATAAACGAGTATTTTATGTTATTTAGCATCCACTTTTAATTTCATGATATATACTGACATCAAAAAATGACACCGTGTGTGTACGAGAGATATTCTGATATGGATTTTTTTTACTGTACCAACCAGCCCTTCATGACTGATGCTGTCAGTGGGGAGTAAATGGAAATGTGACAGTGGAAGCAACCCAGAAAACACCACACATACACACACAGACGGGTAATCAATGGGTGGAAAAACACTGGGGTTTGATAGCGGTGTAGTGTGTGTGTGTGTGCTTTCTAAACATGAAGAATGCTTAACGGTACAGTGTAAGAGAGGGAGGTCAGGTGGCTGCAGAGGACACCGTGTGTGTACGAGAGATAACCTTCAACATAAACTCTCCAGTCTTATCTGGAGCTGTTAGCGAAGGCGGCACCTGCTGCTTCACAATGTCTCGACCGTTTAGAAGAATGTTTGTTTCCTCTCTGATAATAACCAAACTTTTTTAGGGCGTTTCTGTAAAAATGCCTGAGGACGAGTTTCAGTCTCATCAGGGTGGCTGATGCTGTGAATGTCACAGATACTGTGCTGCGTTTCAGGTCTTTGATGTTGACATGAAACAAACGCGGCCTTATTGATGGGAGAGGAGGCTCCCAGCGCAGCCACTGGGTTATTTTCTGTTATGCTGCTGATGCTTTGTCTGGACAAAACAACTACTGCTGATCCAAACATAGAAATATGAAGGTGGCAGAGTCATAACAACAGCTGTAGATCTGAGATAGACGAGGAAATGCATCACTCGATTAGATGAAAATAGATTATTATTTCTGCCACAAACAACAGGAGCCTGCAACTGTTTTTCTTGCAAATGAGTTCTTCCTCGAGTTGTTTGAATCTGCTCTGGATGCCTTTAAAGATGCTGCAACAAGAAATCTGCTATTTTTTGTGAATGGAGGGTCAAAGCCGGTTTTGCATGTTGTTCAGAGAGAAATGTACGTGATGTATAAATAAAATTAGAGCTGAAACAGTTAGTAAATTAATGGATTAGTCTGTTTTGATGGTCAATTAATCATTTGTGTCATTTTTAAAGCAAAAATACCAACATTCCCAAGTTCAATCTCATAAATTGTGAGAATTTTCATGCTTTTTTTTTAATGTTTTCTGTTATTGAAAACTGAATATTTTTGTTTTTTGAATTTAATTTGAGACCAAAAAGGATAATTGAAACAGTCACTATGGATTTTATTCAATTTTGATGGCTGTTTTTCACAGTTTTCTGACATTTTATAGACCCAACAATCAATTTAGTGATTGAGATTCAAGAAAACAATCTGCAGAATGATCGGTAATAAAATGATTGTTGGTTCCTGTTTTGAAATCTCTAATTTTGATGAGCTGCACTTTGTATTACCTCACTCAGTTTTGCAATAACCAGTAATCATTACATGCTCTCTCACTGCTGCCTCTTTCCATGGTGCAACAATTTAATTTTAGCTTTATTTTTAGTGATGAGGTGGAGTAGTTAAGACTTGTTAGAGTATGTTTGTTTGATTTGAAACCTGTAATTAAATGTGCCAGAGTGACAATGTCAAGATCATGAACAGAGAACTGAGCAGAAACAGCAGAAGCTTCATAATAAAGTTGAATTTCTCACTGAAATAGACTTCATGTGGGCTATGTAGATCAATAGAGATGGAACTGAGTGAGGCTTGAGGTGGGATAGTGCAAAAAAAAAACCACACACACCAGTGCAATAATACATGGAGCTGGCTCAAACATTGCATAATACGGGGTGTCCAGCGTGCTCAGAGTGGGCAACTTCACTTATTTATTCCCTCATTAAAGAGCAGATCGCTTGCAATTCACAGAAACACACACACACACATATATATATATACACACACACAGACACAGACAATCGACCAACCTGCTCTTTTCGCTTCTGCCAGCGGCCGCAGGGGCTCTCCTCCAGGATTTCACTCTCATCCTCGCTCTCCTCCTCCTTCCCCTCGGATCCTGATTTCCTCTCCGGGACGGACATCGTCATTTTAACGCCGTATATTTCCAGGTTTTCCAAACACAGATCAAACCTTTATTTTTTTTTTCCTTTTCACCTTCCCTTCCTTTCCTTTCCTTCCCTCCCTCCTCTTCCTCCTGTCTCTTGTCTGTTGTGTTGTTGTGGAGGAGAGAGAGAGAGAGACGCGCAGTCCGCCGCTTGTCTGCGCAGTGAAGACGACACCAGCCCCCTTGGCGCTCAAAACATCTTCTAAGGGGGAAAAAATTTTTAGGAGATTGCTTAAAACAAGCGCAGGATGCCCTCCTCAGTCAGAAAGGGAAAAAAAATACAAACACTTCCTTTAGATAAAAACAAAGCGTGTACACATTGCAGGGTCGTTGGAAGAACTGAGCAGGGTGGAAAAATATATCCCAGACTCTTCATGCGCCCTGTAGGCTGCATGCAAAATAGGTTGCGAAATGTTTTTTTCCTGCTGGTCCGTTTCATTCACAGTCACGCCGGAGCGACGCGGGTGTAAAAAAAAAAAAAAAGCTCGAGTCGGTGAAGTGAAATGTTGTGTGACTCCCCCCGTGCGTCTGTTTTTTCACGGAGGAGAGCTCATTTTTCCACCGTCTTCCACACGCGTCATTGTCGGTGTTGCTGCTGCTCTGAAGCCGTAATCTCCTGCCAGGCACCGTGCGCAGGGAGATGGAGCAAAAATACCGTAAAGACACCAGCGAGTGCGCACAATATATTTATGTAGGCGTTAAAAAAAAACTGAGTCTGCGTAAAAGAAAAAACCGTAGCACCTTATCCAACATTATGTCTGTAATGTTGTGTTTTTATCTTGTGTCATGCTTCAGTTTATGCACAACACCTTGTTTGTGTTATATTTTATTTTATTTATTTCATGACTTCAAATGTGTTATGTGTGTGTTGTTTCTGAGAGAATGAAATCAAACCAAATCAAATAAATTCTGGATTTAAATAGGGATTACTGCAGCAGTCACTATCCATAAAACCAGAACCTGGACCAGCACAGGCCACCAGATGGGCCAGGCAGGTTTTATATGTTAATAAAAAAAGGAGAAAGGGCCTTTTATTCCCTAATAATAGAAGGTCTGTGGTCTAATGTGGCTCTGTTTTAGGAGTCATAACTCCAGTGGTGGAAAAAATCCACTTACCAAGTGAAAGTTCTGCTCAGGAAAAGATCCCAAGAGACAAAGTATACTGATTATTTACTCACCAGTAATTAATTGCCAATATTAATGTTTCATTGATTTATTGCGATGGCAAAATCCTGAGCAATAAAAGTCATGAATGGTTAGTATGAATTAGAATAAAAGAAGTGGGTCTGTAGATTGACATTTTCCCAAATTGTTCAGCAGAAGACGCTCTTGGAAAGCTGCAGCTACTAACACGAAACCTCCAGATTCATGTCGAGCCACAGAGAATAAAGACCTGTGATAACAAGTAAACTGAGAAAACCTACACTGTAATCCTTTAAAAAAACAATCCCAGCAATAGATTCATAGGCCTAAATCTGAACAAATTAGCAATGTAGCCTACATATAAAATCATGATAACATTAATAGAAAAATACAGTATATTATGTTAAAATGCAAGTATTGGCCTACAGTATCAGATATTTAAAACTAGATAATCAGGGTCCCCAAAAGCTGCACATTCACAGCGTCACAATTGATTTTATTGAGTTAGTTAATGGCAAACTTTTTTTTTTAAAAAGCTACTATATCAAGTAATGTGCGTGGTTGTGCATTATGTAAGAGATAATGTACAGCCAGTGGGTCTTTATTGTGAAATGAACCCCGACAGGGTGATGCAGGACCCCGACGTAAAAATCAATATAAAGTAAGGTGCATGGTTGTGCATTATTAACTGATATTGTGGCCTTGTCTTGTGGAATACATCTACATTTAAGGCTTTAATTATTTTAGTTTATAATTTGCTCACATGGTCCACATTCCTCAATAAAGTTGCGTTTAATCAAGTTGCCACAAACTCATTTACAAAAGCCAAGGAACACTGATGTCTGGGCATATGATGAAGATGTCACGTATAGTCTGCTGTGTTAACTGTACATGATATGAACTTGGATTTGAGATATGTACAAAGTGCTTAAAGGGCAGGAGGTGTGTGGCTGCAGGGATCAATAGGGGATCAACAGCAAATATAATAGATTTTATAATTGTATACACACATTTCTTTTACCATGTTAGATAACCAAGATTGAAAGGAAAACCACTAAGGACAATACAAATTGTATATATACAACATTTCAGTAAAGTTCAGTGAAATATTGATTTGGAGTGTCCCACTGTGCCTCTCTGGTGTTGTTTGTTTGTTTCAGGGCAGAAGTAGCTTCTATTAATTAGATGATTAGATGTTGATGAAAAAAAAGTTTGCAGTGTTAGTTCATTAAAAACACACTGAGGCTCTCATCTGTTTATTATGCAGGACTCTTAGATAGAAATCCTAAGTTAATTTAGCATCATTTATAATCAAATCTACTTTAAATAACTCCCTGGGAGACTTAAGATCTATTTGCATTGTTAAAGCTCCCAGACAACATTTAAACACAGTGTGAAGAATCACAACAGATTTAAAGATGCATCGCCCTCAAAAATCATTACCCAGCCCTTAAAACCAAAACCTGCAACAGTACTGAAGGTTTATAGTTTGTATCCTTTTGAGCCCAAACCAGAAAGAATACGGTAACCAGTCTGTATCAGTAAGTATGAAGCAGAGGTTTAGATTACTGCATGAGAACTGGTTTAAATGTAAAGCTAGTTGGCCATCTAGTGGTTCAGCTTTAAAACTCCTCTCTGGCCAAAGCCGTGACACTAGTCAGTGTGTGTAGGAATGTAATTTGCAGGAATACATACATTTACTTAATAATATTTGCATTTGATGGCTTGTTTAATGTGTAAAACAATCTGGATTTTCTATATAATCTATTTGCTCTTTATGTGTCATCGTTCACATAGCAACACTGTCAGCAGCTCGGTGGAAATATTACCAGACTCGTACTGGTTAAGAGTTCATTTGTAATCACAGATCTATACAGTAATCACCCTCTTCCTCTATTTTTAGCACACACAGTGCTCACAAAGAGCCTGAGTGAGCCGCTGTTCTGCCAATCTCCTCTCGCCGTTAATGAGATTTACTCTTGGCACAAGGAGCGGAGGAGACGAGCCTCGTCTAGGGCACAAAATGGTGTTTCAGAAATGGCAGCAAATCACAAGAGGAGGGCGCCACCAACATAATAATGACTAGTCAACATCAGGAGAACTGTTGCAGGCACAATTTGAGCACAAAGTGTCAAAATTGTGCCCTAAATATTTCATCTTTTTGGAGATATTCCATGTTTAGTCTTGATCATATTTGATTTTGGCAGATTTGTGTAAATATTTTTTTGCCTTAAATCCAAGAATGATTCATTCAGTCTGGTTGATGGTGAGATTACAACATAGAAAATGATGAAGAAAAAAAAAACAAGCTCTTATGTTTACTGTCTACAGTGCTGTTAATTCAACAATGAGTACTGGAAGATAATGGAGATCCTTGCCCTTTGTGCCACTGTATTGGAATAACTTCTATTTTCTTCTATTTGAAGCTGTCGAGGCACCACAGTTTCTCAGGTTTAAATGCATATTTTAAAGCCAGCGGGTCATCATATATGCATGACTCTTTTGCGTGACGAGGTTGCAAATCATCCTGTAAGAGTAATGACATTAAATATCCTATGAAGTAAAGGTATTAGAAGAATCCAGTTTTAATTCTACAAATGGGGAATTAGCTTCAGTATGGAGGGAAGAATAATTTCCCATTAACATTTTTTGATATGCAACTGTTCCACATAACCACAGACACGAATGTACATGCAAAATGAAGCAAATATATGTGGATACAGAGCCTACAGTGTGTTTAGTGTGACATTGTGTTGTGTGATTAAATCACTTTCAGATCATACAGGTCATTGAGTTCTTGTTTTTTATAATCTAACATTGACAAAAATTTGAATTAAAAAAATGTCAAAACTCTTAAACAGGTACTGTATTATGTATTCAGTTACTATTTACTCACTAGAGGTCACTGTGGACCACAGGATGTTTTACTGCATCTAAATGAAATCGAGGGAAGAAGAAGCAGAACAGAACCAGAGTCAAGATAACGCAAGTGTCTCGCTCTCTTTCTCTTTGATGTTTTGTTGACTTGGGCCTATAACGAATTGGCGATAAGGATGGTGAATGTCAGTGTGCTTCTCCTGCCATGCATGGGACAACCCGTGATTCCTTTTGATATGTGGATGAAAATGTTCAAAAATTATCTGCTTGCTATTCACACGGAGGGGGACGACTGGCTCCACACTGTCTAGGTACTAAGGCCAACGTATATTTTATACACTTACAGATGAAGGTACAATGATTCAGCAGTGAAAGCACTGTGTGCACATTTCAGCCTAGTAATAAATGTTGTGGTGGGATGACAAGTTCAGAGTGCAGAGACCGCATGAGACTGTTAGCGAGTACCAGACATGTGCACACCAAGCAGCAACCTCCAGGGCTGAAAAATGAAGCCAATGCGGAAGTGCCAAAAACTGCAGTTCCTCAAATGGCCACTTGAGGCTGGCTCCAAAAGCGAGTCAATCCCAATAGACCCCCACCTGAAAATGCCCAACTTTACAGCAGAAGTAAACATGTTTAAAGTCTGGTACAAAACAGTTTTGGTCTCTGTAGCTATTTCCATGTCTGTTACAACTGTATTGGGGGTGAATTTTTATACAACTTACCCATTTAAATTTTATTACAGCTTAAAGTAATGCATAATTAGGGGTGTGGCCGCTTTGAGTGACAGGTGTGACCACAGCAACAGTGGTTGGGTAACATAACCATGGTGTAACCCTGGATTCTCAGAGTACAGGCGTAGCGATAGCCATCGCTACTTCAGTGTGTTTTCAGTTCATGAAAGTTAATTGTAAAATCTTGGTCACCTAAAAAGTCTTGTTCAGCATTTGGTTGTACTAAAAGACCCTTTAAGGAGCAGGATGTTCAGTTTTTTTTCCAGTAAGTACATTTTTTTTTCAATGGTTGTAAGCCTGTTTTTCGCTAGTGAAAATTAGCATTAGCATTATCACAGTTAACTGTAAATGCACTGTGCTAACCAACCTAGCAGCTAGCCATTAGCATTAAGGTCAGCTCCACCCTCTCGTCCAAATATGGTCACTTCTGGCTCCAAGATGGTGACCATCAAAACGCAAACTCGAGACTTCAAAATGGAAGTCCACAAACCAATGGGTGACGTCATGGTGGCTACATCCATTATTTTTTACTGTCAATGCTGTTACCCCTCTTTATCAAAGAGTAAGAAGCTCCACCTAGTGGCGTAATTGCATACTACAGCAAATCTACAGAACATTTTCTGACAGTTACACTGCATGCCCCTCGTCTTCTACGTTACCAGGTAATATATTTTTAACCGGTTAAATTATTGACAGCAATTCACTGATAATTGATTAATCATTGACATCCCTACTCTCCATCATCTATTTTCTCTGTACTAGTAGGCCCAATTTGAAACATAACTAAGCCTATGTGAAATTTCTTAATAACCTAAATGTGGGTGTAGGTGGATGTGTTTTAAGGCACCACAGTTGAATAGAGACAAAATAAATCTTGTTCTTCTATCAGATTGAAACTTATTAAAATACATCCACATACAATATATTTCTATATTATAACCTTTATTTTTTATCATGAAATTATGCAAATTAGGCAAACTGAAATAAGTCAGAACAAATAAAGCAATTTCAGATGTATTGTCTTCCCTTAATCTTATGTGAATAATAATAATTAATTAATTAATAAGAAGAGAGACAGCTGACTGGAGGTCTGGCAGGCGGTTGGTGGAGACAGCCGACAGCAGGGGTTCAGGTAGGATGTGGAGACTCCTCAGTACCCCATGAAAACGGCGATGTGAGTTCCTTCGAAGGGGGACCGCTGGATGTCAAGGTGGCTCCTCAGTTGTTCCATATAAGGCTCCTGGGGTTCAGGGAATGCAGGATCAGGACAGGCAAGCTGCAGGCTCACGAACCTGAGCCTAATCGACCGGGGTGCAGGCTGGTTGCAAATAGTCCGGGGGACAAGTTGAGAGCTAGCAGATCGGAGTGCAGGCTGAAGTGCAGAGGAGGCTGGAGTGACAGGGTTGGGAGAAGTGTTGGCATAAAGCTTCCACCTGTAAAATGTCACAAACTGCGAGGGACTCAAGGAAGCCTGGCTGTTCATTTACAAAAACATCCTGTGTCACTCCAAAGTCATGCCAAGAAAAAGGCAAGCTGGGCTGGTGACTGTCTGCCGAGTCCAATTTTGGCCAGTTTGTTAGTCACAAATGAGTAATGCAGACAGACAGGCACAGGTTTGGACTGGCAATCTGGCAATTCTAGCAAATGCCAGATGGGCCAGTCCTCTTGTGGGCTGTAAGGCCACCATCAATGTGGGAAAAAAAATGTGTGAAAACAATTCAACCTGCCGGCTGCGTCCCACCTGATGTTGGAACAGCCCATCTGATTGGGGGTTACATAGTCCCAATTGTCAGTAGGCTACCTATACTGTAAGGCAGGTGCAGGAAGTGCTGCCATCATCCTCCTCCCACCCTTTCAAGTGGATGCGTCCATCCATGTAATGTCAGAGGTCAAGTGAAATAATCAAGTCAAGACAAAAAGAGTTTGAATTGAAAATGATGCTAGCCCATACAAATAGTTAAAGGTCCCAAAAAGCGAAATGGTGGAGTGGAAAAGATCAGAGAGAAAAAAAAATCTTGAGGCTGATGCTGCAAAATGTTTTAAGTTTACACATTTATTCAAAATATTGATGCCACTGCCACGCAAAATCCTGTTAGCGTTAGCATGCCTCGCTGCAGTGATAAGATTAACAATCCACTGCCAAATGAAGAGGAGGAGGAATGAGTCTGGACAGATTAGCAGACTAATTCCAGCGGAGAGAAGGAGCAAGAAGAGTAGGCCGCTGCTGAGGACGAGTGGAAGGTGCGTGACAACCTCCAGCAGGTGATAATGCTAACGTTAGCTCATGTAGTGACGGCGGAGCTCCAGACCTGACCTTCTCCGTTACACAAGTGGCATGCGAGTGCACCTTTTCAACTTTAAAATAGATAAAATAGATTACAGAGTGCTACATCTTGAAGTATCCATGCTTATGGCTACAGAAAAAGACATTCTTATAGCTTTGCTATGATCGACAGGATGGCGAGAGAAGAGTGCACTGATGGGAAGTCTTCTCACCGCCTAAAGAAGGACACGATATTCTATTCTATTTGCTGCTTAAGGCCGCTGTGCTATGCTGTTTTTTTAAATGACGTCAGATGATTAGTCACTCTGAGTCCGCTCCAATAGGGTGCAGGCATGCTACACTTCACAGCTTAACAATACCAGTGCATGAACATTTAAATAGCGTCGTAGCATGAAATCCTGACTTGTTAAGCCTGAAGTGTGACTTGCATCAGATCAGCTGCGACCACAATGTCTGATGATTGACTATAAATAGCTCTCACATTTCCAGACCATCATGGGAACGCTTTTGTCCAGTGCGAAATTTAAGTTTTGGCTATTTTGTGTCAAGATGACAGAATTGCATTGTGTCATAGACTACATTCAGGACTGTGACTATGTCATATTTGTTTTATTTGTGAAGTGTCGACTTTTCCTCTAGGCTACTTCTTGGCTATTTATTACATTATTTTATGAAACCCTGTAAGTACACCTGTTGTTAAGATGTAAACTTGATATCTATTGCTTAGCCTTTATGTTATAAATAGCCTGATATTGCTTTATGCAACTCATAAGTGCGTTTGTTGGGAAAAAAATGGGACTGGTCCAGACAAAAATTGCCAGGGCCGACAGGCAGGGGAACGAAAGGGGCTTTGATGATCAAAATCAAAAGTCGGGCTTACATCAGGAAGGCAGTTCAAATCAGGCGAACAAATCCAAAAGGGGAAAAGGCAAGTAGGCAGGTCAAAAAAACAGGCTGAAGGTCTAAACCACAGAAACAAACAGAACAAGGTTGAATAGAACCGATATATCCATGGAACCGACAACGACGAACTGGCAGAGGAAATGGACCAGTATATGTAGTGAGTGTCTGATGAGGGAATGAGTTGCAGGTGAGGAGTATGTGGAGTAAGCCAGGTAACTGCAGGAGTGATGAGAAGGGGGAACTGGTGTGTAGATGGGGAAAGGAGAGAAAGTCTAAGGGCATCTAGTGGACAGTTTTAGGATGGCATGGCCTAGAAGAAGTGAGCAGTGGCCCGAGACAGAGGGGACATCTCACGTCTCTTATTTGATCTTTCCCCTCTCCTCGCTTGAAATGGAAGTTGTTCTGGTCCACTTTGACAAGCGTCCCAAGTCTTTTATTTCTGCAGCAAGGAGCAAGGAAACATGAGAGCAGGCTTAACAGAAGTCTTTTACTGGCTGTCTTTTACCCCCTTATTGGATATCAGTTATTGATTGGATGCTGCAGCTGATCGGACTGATCTGATACATCACAACATCACTGCAGTTTCATACTGAAGGAAAGACAGATGAAAGATTAAAGCGTATCACTCCCAAGTTGTATATTTTATTTGTTTTCTGATTCATCATCTAGTTAAAAATCTGTGTTAATTGTAGGTCTGATCAACAAAAAACCATAAACAACTTTCTTCATTTATTAAAAAGATCTTTCTTTTCATGATCTGCTTATTTCCCCCGTTAGCTTTTATCACGGATAAAATTAAAGTCAGGGCGAGTCTGTCTGTCAGCAAAAAACACATTTGAGACACATTTATAATTTACATAATTTGTCGTCATATCTATCCAGTCACATGTGAAGATGAAATTTCCTGAGTGTCTCGTTTGATATGAGTTACGTAACTTAATAATATAATAATAAATAATTCCCAGTGTTCAAAAGACACTTTAATCATAGTCTGGGTTATTAAATAATGAATTCATGATCAGAATATCAATTAATACAGACACAAATAATGAATAAACAATATAAACACATTCTGCCAGTAGAAAAGGTTCCTGTACCTCTGAGCAGGACACAGTATAAATACAGGATGCAGGTTTTTATTCATGTGCAGGTGTTTGTCAAACAGGTAACAGGCTTCAGAGAGAAAACAGCTGCCGGCAGTGACAACTGTGCACCTTTATCAGTATTGTCACAGTGCACATGTGTGCAGACGCAAATTCCACCAAAAGTCGCTACAGCTGTTAAAGCCGACTGACAGTTGAGCCAGCTGTCACCAGCTGCCACCATCATCAGAAACAGATGTGGCTTCATGTGACACTTCAGAGGACAGGACGTTTCATTTCTTTAAAAACATATTTCCTCGTTTCCTCTCTCCTTGCTCGGTTTCCTTGCATCTCTCCGCTCTATCTCAGTGGGAGGGACTAAGACGCAAGGAAAAGATGCAAGTGAGGGAAATGTGGATGCAATTAAGAGACTTGGGATGCGACCAGAGATGGAGAGCAACGCAGATGGCTGGGGATGAGATAGCGTGGCTGCAGAGAGGGACTGAGGAGCAGATTGTGGCGATAGTTTCAGTATAGAGGGAAGAGTAATTTTCCATTAACAGTTTGATATGCAACTTTCCCACATTACCACAGACATGAATGTACATGCAAAATGGGGCAAATACAGTTGGATACAGAGACTACAGTGTGATCAGTATGACACTGTTATGCTTTAGTGAAGCTGCAATGGTTGCTTTCATCGTAACTAGTTCCTCTGAAGTAAATCACTTACAGGTAAGACTTCAGTTACATTTTTGTTTTCTCATAATCTTACACTGACAAACATTTGAATAAAAAAATATAAATACTATTACTCTTAAACAGGCACTGGTATGTTACGTAAGTCACACCCTAGTAACACATCTGATGGTTATTAGACAATCATCCCTGCTTAATCACCATCAGATGTTTTACTAGGATGTGGCCTACGTAACATACCAGTGCCTGTGTCCTACTATTATTGTTGATCTTGAAGAAAGTCTGAGGGCTGAAATGGCATCTAAATAAAAGAGAAATGCATATGAAGCATGAGTGTTTGACACTTTTTTCCTACTCTCAAGTCTACTCCCAGTGGTCAGCACCTCACCGCAACCGTTGGTGTGTGTTACTTTTCCAATAAATAATCTTATACATACATATCTTTTTATACTTGAAAAGTTTATTAACCTTCATTCTCAGGTTTCTTACTTCTCACAGTATTTTTTCAGCATTTGCATCTTTATTTTGATGCCAATAGTAAGTAACTGACAATATTATTAGCGTAATCACAGAACTTGAGAAAATGGACGCTTTTGGGCCCTCAGACTCTGCAGGTTTTAGTTTCTATAAGTGGCTAACTGACAAATTTGGCCCCTGGGTTGCTACCATTGTTCAAGTGCTTATACCTGTTATCATTGTATTTGGTATTGTACTCTGCCTCTGCTCCTGTACTCTCGCCTGTGTCCATGCTTTAATTTACAGGCGGATAGATACCACTGTTGATGATCTGTTCCCTGCTTACACTTATCTCATGTAAGCAATATGTGTGACCGTGACAGTTATGAAAGGAGGATCAAAAAAGCTTTTTTCGAAGTACATCTGATACACATGATCTCATAATAATGATCTTTGAAGTCATTGTTATAGATGAAGTGAGGGAGAGTGAGGGAAGTGAGACTGACGAGGAGTGAAACAGGACTCAGACATGTCACACAAATATGGTATAAATGTAATTTACTGATCATGCTTTTATTCTTTGAAGCTTGCATTGCTGTACTGCTTCCCATGTGCATGGCTTAAAATGTACTGGCTATATGTCAATACAACTTCTTCTCTATAACTAGAGATCCAATACCAGTCTGCTCCACTGAACAATAATGGGATACACCATTAGATTAAACATTTAGTTTGGGTTTTTCATGTTGTTATAATTAAGCTAGAATCCCTCTGTATTTCACCGCAGCACAGAAGCTGTGACATTAGATATGATGGATGAAGCATATGTTACTTTATTTATGAATATGAGGCAACTCTTACTCATATTTCAACTCAACAACAGTTTTATGTTTAAAATTTTGTTCATAGTTCACTAAAACACTTGTCTATCATCACATAGTTCATCTACTTAGTATGTTAAGCATTCACTCTGTTTGAAGTTGAAGAGCCATATTTAATCCTTTGCCCACTACTTAACCAGAACCCACCACAAAGAGAAGGAAAACACATTTATGAATTGTAGTAAATAAGCTTTTATTTGAGCTCAGATTACATTACAGGGAGGTTTATTGATAACTCAAGTTGACATCCACAAAATGTAAAAAGTACTCAGTTTTTAAAAGCATCATTTTATTTCATGCCTTGGGAGTTAGCAGAGGTCCAAATCTGATCACCTTCCCTGTCCAGCACCAGTTTGCCGTCATCTGTCAGATGAAGACGGCACATGTTACTCTCAGGTTTGGCGGAGTTTGTGTGCCACTTGGGTTTATCGGCCTTGTTGTACATGACCAGGTTGCAGTCAGCCTGCATGCACAGGCGGTGAGCATCAGATCCTGCAGTGTCTGAAGCCCACATTGGCTTCCAGCCAAAGATGACAAAGTTACCATCATCCTGCAGGAAAAAACAGTGACCGTTAGTAATCAGTTACTTCTACATTTAATTTTACACTAATCAGTAGACATGTATCATCTTGCATCTTGATAAGTGTCTTGAGTGTCTTAATATTCTCACCTGGAACATAGCCTTCCACTGCCTGTTGTTGGAGATCAGATAGTCTCCTCTGCGGAGCTCATCATTTTTGGACAAGTAGTTCCTGCTCATGATTCTGAAACAGAAAGAAACTCTTGGTCAAATTCACAAAAGGACATTGTGGCATTTGCACAAATAGGACAAAAAGAAACTGTGTAGAGGAGAACGGGGTTGGTTGTCATATTCATTGGATGCCACTCCCTTTTCAGAAATTGGGATCAGAGGTCACCTACAAGACACTTGACACTGAAGTGAAAGGACTTGTAGTGTTTAATGTCAAAATGTAAATATCAAGCTCTTCAGTGTTTCTCCTCTTGGCATTTACACAATGGGTTTATAATAAAACAATTATTACCATTAAAAAGTATGAGGGGAGAGATATAGTTTAGTTTTTTTCTTAGCTACGCTACAAGCTTTGGGGATGTCAAAACTTTTAAAATTCATATTTAAGATTGCCTCCATTTTTTTTATTTTTCCCCATTAAAATAGAGGGACAACCAACCCCATGATCAGGATGGTTGTCACAAGTGCACAAGATGCACTTGACAGTCTACATCTTTTGAACAGAATAAGCTTAAAGAGAGTAAGATCACACCATTCTTATCTGACACTTTAGGCTCCCAATACACATTGACAGGGAATCTATCAAGGATACAGTTTTTGAGGGATTCAAGTGAAGGTAAAATGTGTGACTACCAACCCTGTTCTCCCCTAATTCACAAAGCACCACAAAGGGTGAAATGCAACCCTAACTGCGCTGCCAAGCAGCGTCTTAGTGCTCCTTTGCTGTTTGCACGAATTTAAATGAGGCACTATGCACACATTTGGTGCAAAATTGGTCCCTGTCCAATTCACAAAGCCCAGCACTAACAGCCACATGCAGTTGAAGTGAAATTATTAGTGTCTTCAGAGAGTTGCTGGAAACTGAAGCACATTTATAAGGGGGTGCCACGCCCAGACTTTCCAGTGATCATGGCATCAGGGATTGCAGCCAGGTGAAGGCATCATTATCATCACTTTTTGATTTAACTGAGACTGAAATTATTCGCAGATACAGGTTACCAGGTCAAACAATTCTTGCTATACTTGATGACATCAAGGATGACACTTAGCCAGCCACCCAAAGATGCCATGCAGTACCTGGCATTGTCAAACTGCTTTCAACATTTATACTTTGCCGCATGGATAATTGCAATCAGATGCAAAACAAGGTCAAATTGCATTCGGCTGTAAAACTTTATGGGTGTGTTTATGGGTCATATAATTAACGCAATATCTTTTGTGAATAGGACCTTGAGATAGTGATAGATAGACAGATAGTGGTTGCAAATGATGCACAATTCATGGTGCTATCAGCAGCTGCAATCTATTCTTTGTGAATTTACCGCTCTATGTTGAATCCATCTAAAAGACTGAAAATTCATTAACAAAATATGTTTTGTAAGTTTGCATTTCCTTTGTGCACCACCAGTGACCAGTGATGTGACTCTTTTCATGAATAAAAAATACCCACAATGAACCTAATGTACCTATTAGTAACATAATTTCAATAACACAGATTTAACAGTAAACTATAACACTTCTGCATTAAACTACTCTTGCACAGTAATGTATGAATCCATCAATCAGTGTAGAGGTGCACGGTACTTACAGACTCAAATGTTCCACACCTGACAGACTGCAGAAGAGGAAAAGAAGAGGTGGAGTGAAAGTAGTAAAATCCACTCCATTTTATATTATTTGATCTGGGGGTGGAGAGAAAATGGGGGGATGAGTGGGGGGAAAGAGGAGTGTCCTGCTCCCCTTGTTCAGGGGGACATTCAGTTCAGTTCTTTCATCCAGTTTAATTCAGTACAGAACATTCAGTTCTCATTCTGGACACACATTCTTTATGTTAGTGTCGTTTTTCTTTGGAGGACAGTCTCAATAAGCGACAAAATGCAGCCCTCCTTCCGTGCCAATGTATTTAAACATTTATCTGAAGCTTATATAAGGCTTCAGCTGTACAAATTAGTAAAATTAAGTCAGTGTCTTTCAAAGTTAAGGTCTTTTTCATACTAAATTCCCTCTTTTTTTTTCTATACTTCCACTGCAGCAGAACAGGAACACTGTCTGTTGAGACACAAAGAGGGATTTCTTTTTTTTACTGGAAGGACTGTAACTGTGGAAGACATACACATACACATCTCAGATAAACTTTAAAATAACGTTTTGCTCGAAATGAGGATTGTGGATTTTGTCCCCTGTCGTTTACATTGTATCCCAAGTTTTATTGCACACTTGCACAAACTGCATGAGAATATAAATGAACAAACTCATAATGATCTTAAAATTGTTTTATTTGTTGTTGTTGCAGGTCAGCAAACACAATGGACACGCCTGTGGAGAGAGGAGAGAACAGTGTTAAAAATTAAAACAGAAATGCTAAAAAAAAAGGTTTTAAAAAAGTTGGAAGTTAAAAGTTAATCTCAATTTTTTATTGCACACTGCACAAATTGCACAAGAATAGAAATGAACAAACTTATAATGATCTTAAAATTGTTTTCTATCTGAGCCAGAGTTATAGGAGAAAAAGGAATAAAAGTATTTTCTGTAGATACTACACTGCATTTATGCTACTGAGTGTAAAATAGGCAATATAGTTTAAGTCAAGTCAGGTCTATTTCTATTTATACAGCCCAAAATGTAAGCCAAAGAGTGGTTTTTAAAGCCATAAAACTAAAATAATGATAAGGAACCACATGTTGCCACAGCTGGCCTAATACCAGAAAGTAAACAACTATGTGTTCACATTTCCTTTGTCCATCTGCCAAATACTCATAAATACTTTGAATGGAAGGGATGTCAGTAGAAGGAAGTCATGATATTATTACAGTAGCAATCTTAATCAATTCCATATCTTATGTGATAACGTTGAAGAATATCTTTTCAGGTTTTATTACTGGTTGCATGCAAGTGATACCACTTATGCCATGCATGGCAAGTACTGGATAAGAGTGGGTGGGGTAGTAGGTAGCAGGCATCCATGACGAGGAATTCAGCCTATAAAGAAAATCTCTTAACAAGCACATGACCTGCACATGCACACAACAAATACGAGTTACATCACAGTCTTATTGGCAATGAATACACTTTCCTCTATTGTTGCTTTGCAGATAAACACCCAAATTACAGTAAATCAAATCTGACTCGGTTAGTTTTTTCTTTATATTTAGTAAACAATGTTACATCTGGAATAAAAGTGACTTTACGAGCAAAGTAGGATCTAAACTATCACAGCAGAGGAGACTGAACAGCATCTGAAGGCAGCATTATCAATAGTGACTCGTAAAGACATGCTTTAAGATTGTGTGTAATTTTTATCATCAGTGAAGCCTTGATGAGAAAATCCCAAGGAAAGGACACTAAAACTGGCATGTTAATTCACTTTAGTGTGATGAGCATGCAACAGGTTAACTGTGGGTTCTTCAGTGGCTTGTTGTTATGAAGCATGTTAAAATATTAAGCATGTTATTTCTATTATTAATATACTTTTTAACCAGTAGACGCAGCTAACAGTGTAGGAGCTCCACTGTTGTAGCTCTTTTTTTTTTGCAGTGCTCCGTCCTGCTTGTCTTCATTTCCTGAAATGAGGGAGGAAATGCAGTGAGACGAATGTTCAGGCATCATTTATGTACACAGTTGTTTGAACATTTCTGATTTTGGTGCTTCTGGTGGAAATATCAAAAGACAGGATCCAATCTGGGGCCCACTGAGAATTAAAGGATAGGTTCACAGTTTTTCAAGTCTGTCTTCAAACAATAGTCAGGTGCCCAAATGAAAACTGAAGCAGGTTATTCTTGCTGTAATCATTCCTCCTGTTCATACTGACCATTAGAAGATCCGCTTCAAATACACTTACAATGTAAGTGATGGGGAATAAATCCACAGTCCTCATTTTGGCTTCAGCCATCAGAGCTAGTCAAATATATGGATATATTCCAGAGTTACAGCTCTTTAAGTAAAAAATCCCTCTTTGTGTCTCAATGGACAGTGTTTCCTGTTCAGCTACAATTGATGGATTGTAACATAAAGAGGGAATTTGGCACCAAGAAGAACTCAAAAATTTGAGAGATATTGAATTAATTTGACACCCGCCCCCATCATCCTGCGGGACTACCCCGTCGACACTGTAGAGTTGTTCCACACACTCCTCGTTTCGTGCAGTCTGCTGTCCCCCCCAGGACTTGCACGCCTCCAAGACACTGAGGCGAGCAGGAAAGATCATGGCCGACCGCTCCCAGCCGGACAGTAAACTTTTTGAAACGCTCCCCTCCGGCAAAATGCTGCGGTCTGTCAAGACCAAAACCTCACACCACAAGAACAGTTTCTTCCCATCTGCATCCGGCCTCATTAACAAGGCCCAGGATCCCCACTGATACGGACCCCATCTTTCCCATGGACATTACACATTATATTAACGTAAAACCCTGTAGTCTAATATTGCACATCTGTGATCTTTAATCTAATATGGTGTGTTACATTAACACAACTTGTATTATTAGTATTATTATTATCATTGTAAATTGCACACTGCATATACTGTTTACTCCTGGTCAGTATTTTGTACATTTCACTCCATTCTCTTCTATTTAATATTTAAAATTTAAACCTAGGGCAGCTCTTTTCACTTGGAATATATTCTGCATATTTTTTTATTGTAAGTTCTTTCTTTTTTATATTATTTAGGTTTAATTATTTTTGTGTGTATTTCTGACTGTTATGCACCACAACAACACCAAGGCAAATTCCTTGTTTGTGCAAACCTACTTGGCAATAAACATGAAGCCACAAGGATAAAATCATTGCAATATTTTGAAAAAGCACAACTTCTTAAGCTGGGAAAACATGGTTAAACACAGTAGACTGTGTCTTGTTTTCAAGGTACTACACAATATGGCTCCTCCACCACTTTGTACTTACATCACATTAAAAACAAGCCAAACTACTAGAGAAACAACTAGAGGAGATTGTTTTACTCCAAGAAGACTAAGTAGTTTTGGCCAATCTGCTTTTTCTGTCAGAGCCTCTCAGAATTGGAACAACTTACTGCAACACATAAGAAACTGTGCAGACTACCATTCATTCTCCACAACATTAAGAGCCTGGTTCATTAAAAATCACTAGAACTAGAACAGTGAGGTGTTTTCATGTTGTTTGTTGTCTTACTTGTCCTTATTATGCTTAATGTAAGAGCTGCTCTTGTTTATCATAAGCTTTGTAGGTAACATCCACACTTTATCAGTCCTGACATTTTGCTGTCGTGTTATTTGTTGAATGTGCTGTAATCCTATTTGTTTATTGTTGTCATGCTATAGTTAATTTTGTGTGTCTTATTTATATGTACTGTCCCTGTCAAATAAAGTAATAAAATTAAATTAAATTAAAAATTAAACCTGATCCTGATTCTGAACAAAGTCAGAACAAAATCCGAGGCTGACAAAACTTGAGACGTGATTGACATGGTGAGAAACAAAAGAAGAGAAGCCGGTTCGTTCCTGATAACTGACTTGTGTGAGCTGGATCACACAGTTTTCCTAAACTTGAGCTGAAATAGGAATGTAAAGTCTGTAATTGTGATATCATCTGTGTCTTAAGTGGAGAGTGGAAAATCCCTGATTGTTATGCCTTATTTTTTTCAGTCAGGCTTTCTACTTTTACAAAGCACAACATATGGAACCAGTTTCCTGGAAACAACCTAGTCCTGGTCCAAACTACGTTTTCCCTGTTCGCTAAACTGACTCTGGAGGATATTCAATAAAAATTCATTGGAGTCCAGGACCAGTCTTGAGGATAAAAATGAACAGTGACTTTAATCATGAATGGAGTGTGTTAAGGAGGCATGTTCTCGCTCTACAATCAATTAATGTTCTCACAGAATGGAGGAATGTTTAAATTATACACTCACTGCTGCAGAACTGATAGGGTAGTTAAATATCAAAGACACAGTATCTGCAATCAAACTGCCTTTAATGAATTACACAAATCGTACATGTACGGGCCACACACGCACTGATCGCAATGAGAGACCCCGAATGAGATTACAGGATCAGTTTTACATCAAAGAGGTGGTCACACAACTATATTTATTTGGTAATATTTGATAAGGAAGCTTCTTTTCTACTGGGTACATGTCCTTTTATCGTCATCCACCGTCAAGGCCTTCGCAAACAGCTGAAATCAGTCTCCATAAATAGATTAAACACACATTTTACATGATTACACATATGTAGGTGATCACACAGTCACATGTTTAATGTAGTTATTTCTCTAACGCTACCATGCAAGTGCCGTCGAGACAGTCTGACCTTCAAAATGTTGTTTTCACAGAGATACAACTGGATCAACCCTCCAGCAGCAAGTTTCTTCCAGTTACTGTTCGTGTTTGAAAAGTAACTTGGGGTCCACAAAATATTGTTTAGAGTGGGTGCAAACAAAGTTGAGTGCAAAATGTGAGAATTAAACCTGTGCAGACCCGTCTTCAAATCAGAGAGCAGAGCAGTATTCATCAAGTGGAGCATTGAGTGACAGATAATCACTGTAACGTTATGATATAACATCCAAGAATGATGCTCCCGTTCCTCAAAGCACGACAATATCATGTCAACACTATAAATATAGTCATAAAAAATGTTAAGACAAAATGCTGAAAAACATTTTGTACCTCAAATATATTGTTCTTTTATGAGGAAATGTTCTTCCACATAATCTAATGAATATGACGGAATAACTTCAGAAAATTTTAATGAACATTTTATGAATAATCTGCAATTTGGTTTATGGCAAGAAATCCCAGGAAAGCAATGACCCGCTCACCTGTTCAATCTCCACCTTTTATGCAGTTTTTCTCAAGAGTTGGTGGAGTTTATATTGAACTTATATCCATCTGGTGGACACAAACACTACTCCAGAGGGATGATCATGTCGCTCTGAGTCTGCTGGATGTGGAAGTTTCAAAGCTGGGGCTATTTGTAAGATCTGCATCAAAATTTCTAACTTTCTGTTTGCACATCTGCCAACATAAATGCTGATACTGACAGATCTATGATGAGTCTATATCAACTGATAAAAAAAACTTGAATTCATTAGATTTCTTTAAACTAACAAGTTTGACTGGATTAATGTTATCCAAATGATAACAATTATGATGTTATGAATACATTGAAAAACCTTTGTGTGGGGTTTTTCTGCTGGACTGAGGACTACTTTGTCTTTATGTGAGTTTTTGATTTTGTTTTTGTTAATTCTTTGTGTTTTTTAGGCAAATTGTTTTGTTTTTTTATTCCTTAAATTTTTTCCTGCATATTTTCTTTAAAGATCCTGTATGTTTTACTGTTTAACCCCCCCAAATTTTAAACTTGACACTTTTCACACAGGTTTTTGAGAATGATGACAAGCCTCTAGGTGAAAACCAGTTGATATTGGGAATGTCTGACCAGACAACTTAAAAACTAATATTATTTTCCAACACAGTCAAAATGAAAAACTGTTGAATGAAGACCTGTAGGTTTTCTGCTCAGCAGCTGGATGCTGTTGGTGGTTTTGTTTTGAGGAGAGCTGGTTTTGTATGTACATGGAGCAGGAGGAAGAATATTCATTCCTTCAGTTGTTCTCAGTATCGAAGGTTTCTTTGTATCTTGAGAACTTTTGATGCTGACTGAATGCAAACCTGCACTGATTGCAATCAAATGTTCTCACCATTACCTGAAAATAAGAAACAGAGTCACAGTGGTGATAATTTGGGATATAACTGTGATTTTATTAACCCTGAAAGTTTCAGCATTACACATATTCAGTGATCATAAATCCGCATATGTTTCAGTATTCAATGAGTAAAGGTGGGATATCTTTCCAATCGTATGTGATTAATTTACAGAACAGAGCACAGGGAACCTCTAGCACCTCTAAAAGAAACGATTGTTTTCAAATTCTGAGGTATAAACACTACTACAGAAGAGTTAATTAGTGGTACAGTAGAAAACACAGACTGTATTTGTTCAAGCTATTATCTGAATACCAGCTTTAATAAGAGAATTTGTGTTTCATACAGATACTCTTTCAAACTCACCAAAAGTCTTGACTTCATAGCCTGAACTCTGGTGCAGCACAGTGTTGTGAGTTTTCAGATTCTTACATAATGTTGAGAAACTATAGAGAGAAACTTGGGAACTGAAGATGTCTTGGTGTGAGACTTTCTGCTACAGTAAGTTCAGCTCCGTTGAAAGACATGAATCCACCTCACAGAGAGCAGCAATCAGAGCTGAACTGACTTTTGTTCTTTTTCTTCCTATAATGTCGATCGCTACAGCTGCAACCCAACCACCAGAATAAAACGTTGGCATTGTTTCTACAAACCACGGATACGTTGAATCTCTACGTTTCAATGTTGATCACCTTTTAAGTTTCTTCATGTGTCATTTAATAGCACATTAAAGGTTCTGTAAGTTGGACCTTTGGACTACCAACAGGAAAACAAAAGGGGTAAGCTATGTTCTGCTATCAATCTGGAGCTTGTTTTCTGCTCCTTTGTTGACGAAATAATGTTGTTTTAGCTGTGTGTGCTCAGGAGTGGGCGACTTGTCATTGCAGGGGTGTTTTGTGTGAAATGTGTAGTGGTTGATGGAGGCAGCTAGCTGTTTCATTAGCTGGAGAGCTAATATCTGCAGGGTGTTTCTAGTCAGTTAGCACCGTTTTTGTTGTGTCGTTATGCTGGTCGTTTGTTGACGTTAGCCGGAGAGAGGCAAATATGTCACATGGGAAAATCCAGCCCAGGTCCTTCACATAGAAATCAGTCCACAAGCTGTTACAGACAACCGAGAAAGTCTGGAAAGGGCTAATTTTTTTACATTACATTACTACCCATTCATTCATTGGCAATAAAAAACAATTAATACATGTAAATTGCTTCACAATTCTATATATAGAACCTTTAAATGGCCGTTATCAGTTGAATAATTATGTTTTATGCTGTGACAATGCTGTGGTTAAAGGTGCAGTGTGTGGAATTTAGTGGCATTTAGTGATTTGGCAGAAATGGAATATAATATTCATAAGTATGTTTTAATTAGTGTATAATCACCTGAAACTAAGAACCGTTGTGCTTTCGTTACCTTAGAATGAGCCCTTTATATCTACATGGAGAGTGGGTCCTCTTCAATGGAGGCTGCCATGTTGTACCGCCATGTTTCTACAGTAGCCCAGATCGGACAAACCGAACACTGTCTCTAGAGAGGGCCTTTCGCATTTTTCATGAGTTTCACAGCCACCGTAGGTTCTCCAACACACTTGGAAGGGGAGGGGGAGGGGTATTCAGTTGGTTGCAATCTGCAGCCTCACCACTAAATGCCACTAAATCCTACACACAGGTCCATTAACGTTTGGTTAGGTTAATGGGTAATACTCACTTCCTATCACACGCACGCAATTGCCTACTGAAATTTGTATGAATGTAGCCAGCCAATCAGGACGTGCCTACTGATTATGCATGTCTCGCACACTATAGCAGCGTCTCACTGCAGCTTACTATCCTCTTTTCTTCAGCGATGGCGAAATCAGCTCACTGATGCTTCCTCTCCAAGGATGTAGTCGCCGCTCCCAGCTCATTCCTGCCCGTCGTGCCCCAGTCTCTTCACCGCCGCCAGGCATCACTTCTGCTTCTAGTGCCTTGGATGGGACAATGCAGAAAGCGGCATAATGCAGCCACCACCCTGCGTGCACTGCCAGGCACTCCCTCCTGTTCAATGCCAGAAATGGTGGGAACGTTTCAGCTGTATGATGTTTCACTCTGCTGCAACGAGAGTGAACCAGACCTCGAGATTGATCTCCACGGCGAAGATGAACTCATCACTCCATCTGGCCCCCTGCTGCCACCACTGTCAGATGCCCCAGCTGAGACTCTCTATGTGGCTTCTTCAATGGATAACGACAACAACACTAGTGCACCGCTGCATTGTCTCGTCAATGAGGTATGTTTTTGTCCATGAATTGTATTGTCATGTATTGCTTGATTGCAGCTCTTCGTAGCACTTTTGCCCCAAACAAATTTCCTTCGGGACATTAAAGTTTATCTCATCTCATCTCATCTCAACCTCTTCCTGGGTGAGGCCTTGGAAGAGGCCTGCACAGTCCTCCTGTTTCCCCACTTGACTGGTGGCCAGAAAGTGAAGAAACTTCACTGATGCAGGACAGAGAAATGCTGGAATATTTTGAGTATTACCCACAGAGTTCAGCAGAGGGCTCCACCTGTACTTATAGAACTAGAGTTAAAATATCGTAACCTTCGTTCTAACCAACCACCCACTATGCAACCCGCCTCATATAGTGAAAGTGAGCTCATATAGATATCACCTCAACTATCAAGTCACTTTTTCTATGATACATATTGTAGAAATGTTGATATGGTACATATTGAAATGTAGAGATTCAACGTATCCGTGGTTTGCTGAAACATACATGGACTGCGATCACCACTCGTACTTTCTCTGCTCTGTTTGGTGTTCTGGCAAACTCTATTTCATCATTGGTTATGACCCCATGCCCCAGGAGTTTATCCAGCAGCTTCTGTAGACCAGGTTCAGACTCTCTTGTGAATTTCTGCGGGGACACTCAGGAGCCTCTGCCGGACCAGGACCTGGAAGATGAAGAAGAAAAGTACCAGCTCTCACTTTAAAGAGAGCCCGTAGAGGTGACAAGAACAGGATCAAAATAAAAATGCTACGAGATTTAAAGTGCACCCACAGAGCAGCAGCAGGAGCTCTGATTTAGAGCTGCAAATGACAATCATTTTCATTATTGATTATTTTCTCAATTAACTGATTAACTGTTTGGTTTATAAATGCCAAAAAGCGCCCAGGCTTTTTGGCATTTTTGGCCTTTACATGTCTGGTTTTGTCCAAAACCCAAAGATACTCAGTTTACAGTGATAGAAAAAAGAGAGAGGCAGGAAATCTGAGACATTAGAGAAGCAACAACTAGGTAATGTTTTGCTTTGATCGAAAAAATCAGTTTTGATTAATTTCCTGTCCATCAGCTCATTCATTAATTGACTGGTGGTTTCGGCTCTATGTTGTTATGTGTTGTTGGAACTTGTGTGTGTGGTGGAAAAAAAACATTAATTAGTTGCATGAAGCCACTGTCACAGACAACTTTATGTTTTATTCAATATGAGTTTTTATTCTTTAAACAAATCAGCTGTTTTTCTGTTTTTTCTCCCTGATGCTGCAACTTCTTTGTTCATCAGTGATGTTCTCTCTCCATCTAGTGGCTTTAATCCTGTTGCACATTGTTTTATTTTTAACCCCTTCCTCTCCTCCTCCTCCTCCTCCTCCTCCTCCTCCTCCTCTCCTCATTTGACATCAGACCACATCATTTTGTGTTTGTGTAAGTTTAGTTCAGAGCAGCTCTCAGCTCTGAAGAGCATCAGCGGTCCATATGTTACTTTGTGATTCGGTCACATAAGGCTCTCTAACCTCAGGGAGAAAAGTCTAAATCTTTTTAGTCATGTTAGAAGCTTTATGAGTGGCAATGTCAGCCTGTCTGTCTGTCTGTCTGTGGGTTGATCAGTCCAAACTGAAATATTTCAACAACTATTAGATGGATTGTACGGAGCCCCCTTGAGGTCAGCTGAGACAAAATAGATCCATTTGTAAATTTGTAAACCGTGTGCTCAAAAACCGCAGTGAAGTTCATTTTAAGTTGAATGTTCAACAGACATTCACTCCGGATCCAGCTGCTTTTGGTAATGTATGTGTGTTCTAATGTGTGACAGCTCTACAAGTGCTTCAGTCAGGCAAAAATGTGTGGAGGGGCATGGATTGTGCAATAAAAAATGGTTATTTATAGGGTTTTAGTCTTCTAATGCATAATTTTAGATATTTAAGGGGACACTCGGGCAAATTATATTCAATAATTGGGGGTGGCTGCATCTCTGTTAGAACGGTATGAGGGTTGTTGTTTTTTTTTGTGGTTTTATGTATGTGTACATGAAGGGAGTACCCTCGCCTTTTTAAAGTCAATGATAATGTTAGTGATAAATGTCTAACTTTAGAAGATAGTAATGAATTTCAAAAACACAGATATTCAAATATTCATAGTAATATAATAAAATCCTTCCACTTAAGTCTATGCATATTATTGATTAAGTCAGTGGAATGTATTTCAGATCACAATGGCAAAGCTGTGCATTTAATTCTGCTTTCTCTGCATGACAGATATGATAATACCAGTCTGCTCCGCTGAGCAATAATGGGAGACTCCATTAGATTAAACAATTAGTTTGGGTTTTTCATGTTGTTATACTTTAGCTAGAATCCCTCTGTATTTTACTGTAGCACAGAAGCTGTGACATTAGATATGATGGATGAAGCATGTACTACTTAATTTATGAATATGAGGCAACTCTTACTCATATTTCAACTCAACAACAGTTTTATGTTTAGAGATTTGTTCATAGTTCACTAAAAAACTTGTCTATCATCACATAGTGCATCTACTTAGTATGCTAAGCATTCACTCTGTTTGAAGTTGAAGACCATATTTAAACCTTTGCCCACTACTTAACCAGAACGCACCACAAAGAGAAGGAAAACACATTTATGAATTGTAGTAAATAAGCTTTTATTTGAGCTCAGATTACATTACAGGGAGGTTTACTGATAACTCAAGTTGACATCCAAAGATGACTTTCACAAATTTTAAACAGAACTCAGTTTTGAAAGCCTCATTTCATTTCATGCCTTGGGAGTTAGCAGAGGTCCAAATCTCATCATATTCCCTTTCCACCACCAGGTTTCCGTCATCTGTCAGATGAAGACTGCACATGTTACTCTCAGGTTTGGCGGAGTTTGTGTGCCACCTGGGATTGTCGGACTTGTTGTACATGACCAGGTTGCAGTCAGCCTGCATGCACAGGCGGACAACATCAGATCCTGAAGTGTCTGAAGCCCACGTTGGCTTCCAGCCATAAATGACAAAGTTACCATCGTCCTGCAGGCAAAAACAGTGACTGTTAGTAATCAGTTACTTCTGCATTTAATTTTACACAAATCAGTAGACATGTATCATCTTGCATCTTGATAAGTGACTTGAGCATCCAAATATTCTCACCTGGAACATAGCCTTCCACTCCCTGTTGTTGGACACCAGATAGTCTCCTCTGCGGAGCTCATTATTTCTGGACAAGTAGTTCCTGCTCATGATTCTGAAACAGAAAGAAACTCTTGAGCAAATTCACAAAAGGACTGTGTAGCTTTTGCATCTGCTAAACCTGCACAAATAAGTCAAAAACAAACTGAATAGGGGAGAAAGGGGTTGGTTGTCACATTGACTGGACATTGCTCCCTTTTTAGAATTGGGATCGGAGGTCCCCTAAAAGGTAACCAAAATTATTCGCAGGTACAGGTTACCAGGACAAACAATTCTTGCTATACTTGATGACATCAAGGATGACACTTAGCCAGCCACCCAAAGATGCCATGCAGTACCTGGCATTGTCAAACTGCTTTCAACATTTATACTTTGCCGCATGGATAATTGCAATCAGATGCAAAACAAGGTCAAATTGCATTCAGCTGAAAAACTTTATGGGTGTGTTTATGGGTCATATAATTAACACAATATCTTTTGTGAATTAGACCTTGAGATGGGACAGATAGCGGTTGCAAGTGATGCACAATTCATGGTGCTATTAGCAGCTGCAATCTATTCTTTGTGAATTTACCCCTCTATGTTGAATCCATCTAAAAGACTGAAAAGGCATTGACAAAATATGTTTTGTAAGTTTGCATTTCCTTTGTGCACCACCAGTGACCAGTGATGTGACTCTTTTCATGAATAAAAAAAGTTATTCTTTTCCTTCTTCCATTGGTTTATACCCACAATGAACCTAATGTACCTATTAGTAACATAATTTCAATAACACAGATTTAACAGTAAACTATAACACTTCTGCATTAAACTACTCTTGCACAGCAATGTATGAATCCATCAATCAGTGTAGAGGTGCACGGTACTTACAGACTCAAATGTTCCACACCTGACAGCAGCAGAGGAAAAGAGTAAGTGGAGTGAAAGAAGTAAAATCCACTCCATTTTATATTAACTGATCTGGGGGTGGAGAGAGAATGTGGGGGGTTCTTAATTCAGTTTAAGTCAGTTCAGAACATTCAATCCTCATTCTGGGAACACATTCTTAATGTTAGTGTCATTTTTCTTGGGAGGAAAGGCTCAATGGGGGACAAAATACAGACCTTTTGTGCAAATGTATGTAAAAGTTTATCTGAAGCTTATATGAAACTTCAGTCGTCCACATGAACTGTATCATTGCAGCAGGGTGGGAGACCAGTTGGTTGTTCCCAAGATCTTGAGACCCACAGTCTTGCAGCTAGCTCATTCTGTACATTGGGCAGGTCACTTAGGTCATCTCAAAACTTTCTCCAGAATGACAACTCGTTTTTATTGGCCACAGCAATTTGCTGACACAGTTCAGTTTCACAAATCATGTCCACAGTGCCAGTTAACAGCACCAGGTAGGAAGGGTGACAGGGCTTCACTTATCACCATGCCAGTTATAGACAACCCTTTCTCCCGCATCACCATGGACATTTTAGGCCCACTGGAGAGGAGCAGTGCAGTTCACAGGTATAAATATGCTCAGATACACAGTTAAAATACTCTCATATATTATTGTGAAAACATTTTAAACTGTTGAAAAGCATTCATAGGTACTATTGAAAAACATAATTTTGTATGTCATTTCAATATGTTGTAAGAGAGGATTTCAGCATGTTGTAAGAGAGGATTGTGAAAACATTTTAAAGTGCTGAAAAGCATTTATAGGTACTATTGAAAAACATAATTTTGTATGTCATTTCAATATGTTGTAAGAGAGGATTTCAGCATGTTGTAAGAGAGGATTCCAGTTAAACAGAAGGTGTTTCAGTCGAACAGGAAAGCGTTTTAGTTGAACTGAAAGGCGTTTTAGTTGAACCAGAAGGTGATTGAGAAATTGCACTCCCTTGTTTCTCCAACAATACACCTGCCAAGTGTGAAGTAGATCAATGAACGGTTTTCGAGATATGCAAAGGACAAACATACATAAACACATACAGACAGACAGAGATTCCATGCTTTGTATAGAGATATAGAGAGATACAGAGATTGACCAGTCAGTGGTCTGCAGTGTTTTCACATCACCTTTTAGTATCAGCTCAACTTGAGAAAAGTTTTTTCAAATGGCGTGCTCTAAAGAGAACAGTAGACAGCATAAACAGAGCTTTTAATCAAGAATGGACAGACTCTCAGACTGCTTCCCACAGGCAGTTCCAAACCAGTATGTCTCATATAAGCACAAATCTTTTGAGCAAACATACCCACTCAAATGATCCGAACTGAAACCACAAAAAATAAACGATCAAAGAGCCCAATATGATCAATTCGCTTTATTTTAGGGTGAAAATTTTTTCAAAAGCTCTCTGTTATGTATTTTATTTTTAAATGCAGCCCTCATTATACTTGTAATGAGAAAAGATTCACTAATACAGTACTTAACATCTGTAAAATGTTAGTTTCTTTCATGTTGTTGATGTATATACTCATTCACACTGTGTTGAAGCAGCAATACCAGAGAAATCCTGTTCTGACCAGGCACGTTTTGAACAGTCACTGCACTCTGCTGCTCTGCTGTGGCCATGCAGCAGAACGATCTCCCTGATTCCTCCTGATGCTGCAGCTTCTTTCTTCTTTCATCAGTGATGTTCTGTCTCCATCTAGTGGCTGAAACAAAGAACAACACACCGACCTGCAGACAGTCTGTCCTTTGTTTTTAATCCTGTTGCTCAATGTTTTATTTTTAATCAGTCCAGACTGAAATATCTCAACAACTATTGGATGGATTGTACGGAGCCCCCTTTGGGATCAGCTGAGAAAAAAAAGAGTGTCACATAATGCATTCACTCTGTTTGAAGTTGAAGAGCCATATTTAAACCTGTGCCCACTACTTAACCAGAACCCACTACAAAGAGAAGAAAAACACATTTATGAATTGTAGAAAATAAGCTTTTATTTGAGCCCAGCTCATTCTGGACACATATTCTTCATGTTAGTGTCATTTTTCTTGGGAGGACAGACACGATAAGGGACAAAATGCAGCCCTCCTTCCGTGCAAATGTATTTAAAAGTTTATCTGAAGCTTATATAAGGCTTCAGCTGTCCAAATTAGTAAAATGAAGTCAATATCTTCCAAAGTTGAGGTCTTTTTAATACCAAATTCCCTCTTCTTGTTATGATCCTTCAACTGAGGAAGCAACTAAAATAATGATAAGGAGCCACATGTTGCCACAGCTGGCCTAATACTAGAAAGTAAACAACTATGTGCTCACATTTCCTTTGTCCATCTGCCAAATACTCATAAATACTTTGAATGGAAGGGATGTCAGTAGAAGGAAGTCATGATATTATTACAGTAGCAATCTTAACCGATTCCATATCTTATGTCACAACGTTGACGAGTATCTTTTGAGGTTTGATTACTGGTTGCATGCGAGTGATACCACTTATGCCATGCATGGTGAGTACTGGATAAGAGTGGATGGGGTTGTAGGTGGCAGGCATCCATGACGAGGAATTCAGCCTATAAAGAAAATCTGCGTCTCTTAACAAGTCCGCAAACAACAAATACGAGTTACATCACAGTCTTTTTGGCAATGAATGCACTTTCCTCCATTGTTGTATTGCAGATAAATACCCAAATTACAGTAAATCAAATCTGACTCTGTTAGTTTTTTCTTTATGTTTATTAAACAATGTTTAATAATATCTGGAATAAAAAGAAATTACGAGCAAAGTAGGGTCTAAACTATCACAGCAGAGAGAGAGGAGAGCTCAGAGTGGAATCTGAACAGCATCTGAAGGCAGCATTATCAATAGCAAATAACAAAGAGACAATTTAAGATTGTATGTAGTTTATATCCTCAGTGAAGTCTTGATGATAAAATCACAAGGAAAGGACACTAAAACTGTAGTGATGAGCATGCAACAGTTATTAAGCATGTTATTTCTATTATTAATATTCTTTTTAACCAGTAGACACAGCCAAAAGTGTAGGAGCTCCACTGGTGTAGCTCATTTTTTTGCAATGCTCCGTCCTGGTTGTCCTCATTTCCTGAAATGAGAGAGGAAATGCAGTGAGACGAATGTTCAGGCATCATTTATGTACACAGTTGTTTGAACATTTCTGATTTTGGTGCTTCTGGTGGAAATATCAAAAGACAGGATCTAATCTGGGGCCAAATTATTTTTTTATACATACATAAACACAAAAATAGAGACAAATACTTAAATAGAGCAGCTCAAAACAGAACAATAACTTTTTTCTGCAGTCAGAAATAAAGGTGCAGTAACAACATAATAATAACAACATATCCTGTACCCTGTCCTTCTTTGCCAGTCTGTCTCTCTGATTGTCCATTTCATATTTTTTTAATATGCAATTTTTAAACATTCATGTAAACTTACTAAATGTTTTACATGTTTTCAGTTCCTCACTACAACTGTTCCATAAATTAACTCCTTTGACTGTAATACAATGATATTTCATATTAGTCCTCATTAATTGTTTATTGAATGTACAAATTCCTCTCAAGTCATGTTGACTTTCTCTCATTTGAAACAACTTTTGGATACTTTCAGATACTAATTGATTTTTAACTTTGTACATGATTTGAACCGTTTTAAAGTTGACCAGATCTTTGAATTTAGAACTTTTAATTTAATAAAGAATGTGTTTGTTGGTTGTCTATAAGTGTTTTTGGGGGTTGTACACTTCTTATGGCTCTCTTTTGAAGGATGAAGATTGGATTATTGTTTGTTTTATATGTATTTCCCCAAACTTCCACACAGTAGGTTATGTATGGGACTAATCAAACTTTTAAATACATTTTGCACAGAAGGAAGTCCCTCATCACTAACATTGAAAGTTCATTATGAAGGGATCTTCTAATAGTCAATATGAACAGGAGGGATTATTACAGCAAGAAAAGCATGTATCAATGTTCATTTGGGCTCCTGACTATTGTTCTAGGACAGACTTGAAAAATTGTGAACCTATCTTTTAAGGGGTGAAAGCAACACATAGACTGCACCTAATTTGTCTGCATACAAAAATGTATGTCTTCAGAATAATTTGAAAGATGCTGTAATCACATAAAAACTCTATAAAAAAAAGAGGCTTTAAAATAGATATCCTGAAAGGGTAAAAGCTGAAAAGCTCCAGGTGTGTGCAGAGAAACTTTCTTACCATTAGAGATAAGAAATAACAAGACAGGACAAAAGTAACAATACCTCTGTGAGTCTCGGTTTCTGGATGCAGTGAATGTACGGCTTGGGGTTGGTTTCTATTTGGTCTCCTGCTGCTTTGTAGCAAACTGCGCAGTCCATCAGTGGCTGTAAAGTCATTGTAAACATTAACAACATGCGGTTGATGTTTTGGATGCACTATAAGGTTGAAAAATGAACGGAGCAAGTAGAATTCACTCACTCTGTCATTCCTGAAGGGGCATCTCTGAGGGTCTGTCTCAGTTGTGTGTTTGGAGCACCTGGTAGGTTTCAGGTAAAAGTGGTGGTACAGGTATTTCACACCAAATCCAGACTGTAAGAAAGCAGAGAAGTCTGTGAACATCCTATCTGATCAGCAGGAGTTTGTTTTCTCACACTTATGTTTGATTGCAACTGATTAAAGCTGCACCACTTAAGTTTTTAATGTAAATATATTTAAGTCAGGGTGAAGCATAAAGATGGGAAGAATAATAAATCTATCAATAAACTGAATTTCAAATAATCCATCAAAACAATTTATTTTTAGGTATGCATTTTGACCTGTTGATGTCTCTACATTAAAGATCATTAGGATTCAAAATGTGTCACTCCCCAATCCCTCCCAGTGCTTCCTTATGGGGAGTGATGATGACTGAACAAAGATGAAAAAATTTATATTTTGTTAGTTTTATAAACTACAGCTTCCATATTTCTTAGCCATAAGTGCGCCATCACACTCTCAACTTTTCAGAAATGCTGATTAAAGAAGCCTTCCTCAGGGAAATACTTTCAGAAGTGAAAGTTAGTTTAACAGAATCTAATGCGGAACTTGCGTAACAATCAGAGGACTGTGTGCAGTTTACTGGCATCACATCACAGGATAGCGGGGTAATGAACAAGCAGCAATGACCGCGGCTTGAGACCGAAGCCAAAATGGAAGTACCTTAAAGTGCAATGCCATCAACAACCACTAGATGCTGGATCCCAAAAACCCTGGGTCCAATAGACTCCTATTCAAAAATCACCAGCTTCTCTCTACATATACTAAATCAATATGTTTTTTCAACGAATCATTATGGTCACAATCGCTGAATTTGGGCCCTCTAATAAGTGTGCTGGTGGTCATTTTGTAAGTTATTGCTCTGTTAATAAGATCTAAAGACTTATAGTAGCTTTGATTTCTGCCATGTGGTCGTTGATTGACAGCTGTGATCGACAGGTTTAGTGTTTCTTGATTATGATACTGGCCATTTTAGCACAACTTAGCTAGGAACCCTCCAAAAGGAAAAGATGGAGTTGACCATAAGCAGCAACTCTGGACTTCAGACCAGCTCCAATGTAAACGAAACGGGTGTCGTCACACCTCGCTACATCCATTTTCATATACAATCTATGGTAATGAAGTTTAGATGTTTCATGCAGTTACTTCTCACAACCTTGTGGAGCCGCCAGTGTGCATGAATTTTATTAAACTTTTAACAAATAAAATGTTTTAGCACACAGTAAATATCAGTCACATAAACTATATGCACAAAAATGATATTTAACGGCTGAAGTTTTGACAAAATACTTTGATTAAGTGTTGATCTTGGATGTGTCTTGAATTCTGGACTGTAGTAGTTTCTGCTTTGGATGTTCAGCTCACATATTAATGACTTGTGTAATAACTGAAAGTACTGTGTGAGCTACGGAGCAAAAATGTGATGATTTGCAGCTGTTTCATATTTCTACACGCCAGCTCATCCACTGAGTAACAACAGATGAGACCATACAACACGAAAACCATACAAGCTGCAAATTTGCACTGGTAAATTTCACAGTATTTCACAGGTGGAAGGACGATGGGGAAAAAAAATCTGTACATTGAGAAAAGTATTCCAAGGAAGACACACTTAACTAGTTTTTTGTTGCTGTTGTTTTTGTTGCAAAACCAAATTCCTGAAAACATGTTGCAGGTGTTTAAGACAAGTATGAACCTGAATTCCCTGAAGGCAACGTGAGAGTCTATAACATGTTGATCAAGTATCCTGAGTCCAGCCTTCCAGGAGAACATTTTATAAAATCTGCTACAGTATGACATATTTACCAAGCTGCTATAAATCTGCCTCCTGAACAACACCATTATGAAACAGATAAGATGTTGTAATGCAAAGTTTTCATGCTAAAAGGTATATAAACAGAGATATCCACCTTAATTCTTCAGATCAAGAATCATAACAAATGATAAAATAAACAAATACTTGCTTTACCTCGATCTCTGACTTATCCAGAGTTTTTAAGAAGCGAAAATGGTGGTGCACCCCGACATGGGAGTTGAGTTGCTCCAAAGCCAGATCTACTCCCTTCCTGTAGATGTTAGAAAGCTGAGTATAAGGGTCCTGTGCCTCGGCAGAGTACAGCAAAGCTCCAGCACAAATCAGCAACAGCAACGCAGCAGCCATCTTCCTCTGAATGTGTGAGGAGAGCAGCTCGGCTCAGAGGGTGAAACGCCTCCTCTCTCTAGGAGATCGATACTAACATCAAAAACAAGTCCTATTAAGGCTTGGAAACTAAACAACCTGACCATCAACAGGCCTCTGCGCCAGCTATTTGCTCTTCTCTCTCTCAGTTCCCAAAATGCCCCAGGGGACAAAGATTAAAGCTTGTTGTAACAAAAAACACTCTCAAAGGGGAGTTTCCACAGGATAAACTGCTTGCCAGAAGTGGAATTACAACAATGTCCTTAAGTGTTGCAATGGAGACCTGGATTAGTAATCCAACTTCTGGTAACAAGCCCAGCATGCAGTGAAAAGATGCTGGCTCCAGGACTGGTGTAAAGGTCAGTTGTGATCAACGGGTGAATGGCCTCTTGGCTCTGCTTAGTTATAAACAGGAAAATGGGTCACTTATTGGAAATGGGATTTCCTTGAATTGCTTGAATGTATTTGATGGGGTGAGTAATAAAGCAACTTAATCACTGAAAATGAAATTCATCACCATGTTTGAGTCAATAGACAATAGTTCTTATATAAGACAATAAGTTCTTACGACCACTAAGCCACCTGTGATTCAGCACATTGAGCACATGGTTCCCTTTTTGCCTTGTGACCCCTGAAACCAGGAAATGATGTCTAACTGTCAATAAATCAATCAATATAGATGTATATATATATATATATATATATATATATATAGCCTATTTATAATTTTACAAGACAAAAATTTGTTTCTTCTCTCATAACCATCCTTTTTTTATCATACACAAATTATATTTTCAAGGTATCTTTAAATTTAAACAGAAAACATCCATCAGGTTTTTAAAACAGGTCCTGTCACGCACAGAGACGAGTACGTCTACACTCCGTATGTGGTCACCTGAACATTGCACCCATATGTGATTGCTGAATATGCTATAACAACCTCCCCTCTTCTGGAAGGTTTCCTACAAGATTTTGGAAGCTGGCTGCAGGAATTTGCTCCCATTCAGCCAAAAGAGCATTATTGAGGCACTGTTGTTGGGCAACGAGGCTTGGCTCGCTCCAATGCATCCCAAAGGTGTTGGATGGGGTTGAGGGGTTGGATGGGGTTGAGGGGTTGGATGGGGACTCAGTGCTCTGAGCAGGCCAGGAAAGTTATTCCAAACCAAACCAAGAAAAACATTTTTTATGGACTGGACTTTGTGCATGTGGGCATCTTCATGCTAAAACAGCAAAGCACCGTCCCCCAACTGTTGCTACAGTTGTTGTAAGTATGCTATTGTCTAAGATATAATTGTATGCTGCAGCATTCAGATTTCCCTTCATTGTCTCTAAGAGGCCAAACCCAAACCATGAAACAACTGCAGACAAAGAAGTATGCAGCACTAAAAGACAGAGCCACAGGATTACGTTATAGTGCATGACCCACTTTTGTTGATGTTGTACTTCATGATGCAAATTCCTTCACAAATATGTAATTAATCAAACTGAATCATGGTGAAACTGGAGTTATTGGGCCACAGGGCAGTTTCTCACTGTGCCTGGTTGTTAGTCTTGTTGCTATTAAAGGTCCTGACCTTTGTGCAAAACTTTGTTTTTTCAAATTTCCCTTTAAAGAATTTAGTCAATAAAACTTTGGACATTTTTTAAAAAGACTGAAATGATTTCTGCACTGCCTTTGACTCAGGCGTGCTCAGGGGTCACTGTGTGTTTGGTGAACATTTGAACTTCAATAGAATTTTATTTTACGTGAAGGGGATTGACTTTTATTGTGAGACAAAACAAAATAAGGCTGGTGTTTTTCTATATTTTTCTCATTTTCAACAAATTCCATGAAAAGACCACATCCAACAATGAATTCATTCCCCTAATAAGTGTTGTCTGTGCAGCCAAAGGGTGATATTATTCCTCTGAGTCACAGACCTCCATTGTTGTCCAAACACACATTAATGAGCCTGGACTGTTGCACCGGGTGACACGGTCACTCATTACCATGGACGCTCTGTAGTTTATTTTGAGTCAAGCCCACATACATCGTCTTGCTGCTGTAAAAACCCAATAAAGCACCAAATGTGTATTAATCTAAGGCTGAAAATAGTTCACAACAAATGCACAATCAACTCCTCCCTGAATGATGTTTGCTAAAAACTACAGTGTCCAGCTTACTTGGCTTTGTTTGAAAATGTTTATATTTATGTATATATATAAAGTAGAAAGTAGGAATGAATGGGCTTGAAGCTGAGTGCCACAGACGGTGTAGGGAACACATTTTATACATTTTTATGGAATTTACCAGCAAAAAAATGTAGAGTATCGGCAGCTGTATCCTCTCAAGTATTGACCCCGGTCAAATTAGGCCACTCACACCCTCTGGAAGAAATACAACTTTTAATAGTTCACAAAATGAAACTTTATTATTAATTTTGTGTGAGTCAACATTCTAACATTTTTGCATAGACATAATGATGTCTTTAAGATGAGAGTAGTTATGAGGTGAGGTATGCATTAACAATAATGTAGCTGTATGGTTTTAGTTTAAAAGAACTTAATAAAAAGTCAAATAACGCCTTTCAAAAAGCATAAACAAACCCTGAAACTTATCTACAGGCTGTTAATTCACATTCACTTTGTTCCAGTTGATGCAAGAAGAGTTGGGGCTCCACTGCTGTAACCCATCCTGTTGCAGTGCTCTACTCTGCTGTCCTTCATCTCCTGCCATTAAGAAATAAGTGAACATGATGAGGAAAAAGTCCAAAACAAGTTAACTTTCTTGCACAGTTGCTTTGCATTTGTTTCTAATAAAAGCAAGACTGACCTCTGTAAGGGCCGGTTTGTGGACACAGTGAACATACGGTATGGGTTCTTGTTCGATGTTTCCTCCAAATGTTTTGTAACAGACTGCACAGTCTATCAGTGGCTGCATGAACGCACAAAAACAAAAAACCACAGACATGTTAGAGCAGGCCTCACATTCCCCAGTTCAAAGATGACCTATAAAAATCAGACAGCACTTACTCTGTCGTTTCTGAACTGGCACCCCGTAGAGTCAACTGTTCCCTTTGGGCACTTGGTGGCTTTAAGATAGAAGTGGTGGTAGATGTAGGTCACATCAAATCCAGGCTGAGGAGAAAGAGGAGGAGGAGGATTAGCTCTGAACAACAACTGCCCTGAAGATTCCTCTCTGATAAAATTACCACATTCTTTGACAATTAGAGCTCTTCCTGAGGATTTAACTCACAGAAAATCACAGGAAACTACTCAATAATGAGTCACAGCCAAAACAAATGATGAGCACTGATTCTTTCATGCAGGCATGCATGTACAATACCTCAATGTCTGACTGTGCGATACTTCTGAAGAAGAGAAAATGGTTCTGGACCCCAGCATGAGAGTTGAGCTTCTCCAGGGCCAGATCTACTCCTTTCTTGTAGGTTTCAGGAAGTTTTTTGTACGCCTCTTGTGCATTAGCCGAAACAAAAAAGGCTCCAAAGGTGAACAACAGCAGTGATAAAGCAGCCATCTTCCTCCCTGTGTCTGTAACAGTGGGGGTGACGGGACTGTAACAAACCACCCACTCTGTTTTTTTTCCTTTTTTTGAAAAGGAAAGAAGAGCCCGCCCTCTTTTCCTGGCAGACAACAGGAGACTGGAGACTAAGATCACCATTTCTTTTAGACACACCTCAGTGTTTAGATATCAACATGAAAATCTGGGAGAATTTTAATGATATCTTCTACTTTCCTTTCATCTCTCTTTCATTGGTAACATCTTTGGAAAAATAGTTTACCAGCAGCTTAATAATTATCTAATGACCTTTATGACATTGTAAAGTCTGGATTTCTGTCACAGCGCCGAGAGAGCTCTTATTAAAGTTCAAGATGATTTTCACATAAGCTTAGACCAGTTGATACCCCAGAGCTGCACTGATAGAGTGGATCACAATATAATGATGGATAGACTGGACAATTAGGTGGAACTAAACTGATTTAAATTATATTTACAGAACAGAAACTTTTTGTCTATATTGGAGAATCCAGGTATAAACAATATAAGACTTCATACGGAGTTCCACAGGGTTCGATTCTTGGTCCCGTTTTATTTAATCACCATATGCTTCCTAGAGGCCATGTAATTCACAAAAACATTATTTCCTAATGATACTGATACTCAACTTTATATATCACTCTCTCCTGAAGACTTCCAGCAACCTCTTTAATGACTGGATGTCCCCGAATTTTCTCGAACGCAATAGTGACAAAACTGGAGTAAATGTTTTTTGGTACTCAGTATTACGTAGGCAAAAGATAAATACTCATTTGACCTCCCTGTCAATTAAAGCCTAAAATTATGTCAAGAATCTGGGTATAGTCATAGACTCTGATGTGAACAGAAACCACATGAAATCTGTTTCAAGATCAGCCTGATACAATCTTAAAATATAACAAGAATAAAAGAATCATTCTGAGTCATTTGTTTAGGCTCATTCAAGACTTTCCGCCTTCATGCAACACCGTGAACTTCTTCAGAACTAACACTGGTTTCCAGTATATCAGTGTGTGGATGAGTAAGTCTCCTAATGTTATCGTTTTCATTTTGTTTTTATGCCTTCATTTCTTTCATTTTCATTTCTTATACTTTCAGTATTGCCTTAAAATTTATCATGTTCACAATTCTGTTCATTCTTTCAAAGTTTGTTCCTTTTGAAACTTAAATGTCTATACATAGAAAACACAACTGAACAGCAGCCAGGATAAATAGAAAATAACTTTTATTTGTCATCAATATTTGAACCATCAATGTACAAGGGAAAATTAGCAATAGCCTCTTGGACTTTGTATTGCTTTTGAAATGGAACAACATATCGTATCAGCATTTCATGATTTTGACAGATACTTTGACATACACAGAGCACCTTCATTCGATCCACAGGCACAATAAGCAAACATAAAACTGACACTTCTTACTTCTGATAAATATCCCCTTCATGTCCATGGCCATGGTGCAGCCAAATGTGTGTGTACATTTAACAATTCCAAATAATCTTTTTTTAAAAAAAAAAAAAAAAAAAAAAACAGCAATAATGCCTCATATTGCAACAGATAAGTAAATGGAGAGATGTTTGATTTATGAGCGTCTCAAAAGTGCAAAATATTGTAACACATGTGTCATCCTTACAAACACAGCAGACACTTGTAGCTGATCACTTCATGGTCCCACAGGCACTTGAGATTTTGTGCCAACTTCCGTGACACCAAACAGGCACAAGATCACAACGACAAGTCAAGTTCAGGCTGAGATGGGACAGTTCAGAGGGAGAGGTGAAAAGTGGTGTCTGAGATACAAATACACACTTGAGAGTAACAGAGGACCGAAAAATCACGTTTTGTTTTGTTTGTTTTTTTTTGACACAGTCAAAGCTACCGATCCATGTCACACTGACACAACATGACATAAAAACAAACACACACACACACACACACAAAAAAATACATATTTATACTTTTAAAAGCCTTCCCTCTCAGCAATGCATGAATATTGAGATTGTCTACACAGCTTCTGTTGAAAATTTGGTCGACCAAGTTCACACAAGTGTAAATGACATGTTTTGACGACTAGTTGCTGCCAATAAAATCAGAGGAAATTTTATAATAAATTGTGGAATGTTGTATTATGAAAATTTGTTAATTTAGGCTGAAACACCTTCAAGAAAATACAGTTAGGAGACGTGAGATGACTGAACTGCAGCTTATTGTTTTGACCACAAAACTATTTACATGAGACATTTGGCACTTGGACAAGCAAACCAATAAATTACAGCTATTCCCATAAACCAACCACACCAAGTGAGGCTTCAAAACAAACTCTACATTAGTACATTAGTGCCCTAAACATGTGAGTGGAGACATTTAGAGTATATTTATCATGCCACTGTGTTAACGCTCTACTAAAAAAATGTGTTATGATAAGAAACATGATACCATGGCATTAGTGTAATGAGAAATTGCATTTTCATTTTCTTTTTTGGTACGTCATGACAGATATCTCCCTCTGCTGGTACCCTTAATTCACTACAGGTACAGAATTCAATTTAAACTGCTGCATTTGAGGACAAAAAGGCTAAAAATCAATCACAATTAGTCCTTTAAGAAGCAAACTAAAGCAACATTGATATTTAAGGGGACTCAAGAGGGACTAAGGAAATAAAATGATCACATAAAATACAGTCATTGTTCAGATTTGGTGTCTTTTAAAAAGTGCTACGAGCTTCGGGAGGCGGGTAAAGTGATCAGCTGTCTAAAATAAGACAGAATGAGGGGAAAACACCTCTAAGAATACCTTTTTATTTCCTTCATAAGGCGCTTGGTGAGCTAAAAAAAAGAGCAAAAACATGAAAAAAGCGACAAACTTAATTAGCAATAATGCAGTATGTTAATATAAAGGAATGTATCCCATTATATCCTCCACATATTCAATGTGAATCAGAGCAACCTTTCAGGGCTAAAAATGAATCAGTTTGCACATCTATCTACTGTAATCATGTTTAATTATGAGCTCGAGATCATATCACTTGATTTGGAATCTCTTGTCCCCTGAAATATATATAGTTTTTAAAAAAAAAAGTATATTATGAATGAACACATGATAATGACTGTGTGATCTCCTCTGACGTTCATTCTTTGTGCCACAAAGTGCTGCTAACCGGCAGAAAAACCCAGAAGTGTGTTATGTCACCTGCGTGTTATGAGAATAAACACAGCTGGGCCACGAATCTGCCAAAAAAGCTACTTAAATAGTGAAAAGTTTGACCAAAGCGACAACCGAACAGACCTCCGACAAACGTCCGTGTCTTGGTAATGATGAAGAGGGCCAGCTAGCTGCGCACAGTGATGTGGCATCAAATAGCTCTGTGAGTGTTTCAAGTTTGAGGGACTCCGTCGTCGGATCTCGTTGGATGTCATCGGTTGGTGGTAGAGTGATTGAGGGATTTTGGTGTCCACTAAGAGGAGGTAAGTGGTAATACAAGGGCGTGTGGTGGCTTACACGGGCATGTGCATCTCCGAGTACTCATCGTGACACTCGCGCTCGTCGAACTTCGGCTCTGCGTCGTCCGCATCAAGCTAGAAGAGGGGCAGAGACATCAGACTTAGGACTTTGAACACGCATGAGGGCTCCATTTTCAGGTAATTTCTCATTATAAATATAATATCTTATTACAATAACAGACATTTTCTTAAAACTATGAGGCATCAACAATGAGTTATAATCCTTGGAGTCATTTATGATGACATGTGGGTACTAGTTTAGTTTCTGTAGGTTTATAGTGTTTAGTCTATTAAGGCAATTTCCTACATTTCCCAGAATGCCTCTCTATGACCCCTACTTGAGTAGAAATGAGCTTTTGTATTCTGACACCACTACAGTCGCACAGAAAATATCTGCTTCACAATGTTTAAATGTTTGTAAAAAAACAGCCAATGGCGCCCCCCTGTGGTTGACTTACACAAGCCATCTCTCTGGCGTTGAAGATGCGGCGCAGCAGGAACATCTTGACAGGGACGGTGAGGATGAGGACAAATGGGAAGGCCAGCGACGCCTGAGTCGACATAACGGCCCAAAGAACAGCTAAACAAACCACCTGGATGCATGTGAACAGGTGCATGCGCAGCGTACGGACCTGGACGGAAAACAAAGTACATTCATGTGATTCTCGACAGCATTAAAGTGAGAAAAACAAAAACTATATTTCAAAAGGTTTAGTTTGATTGTAAAAGCATCACTGTTGTAACTTTAAATATTATAGTGCTGTTTTAGGAAGAAACAAATATGAGATTTTGTGGTTCACAATATAATAAGAATGCTTAAGAAGTTTACTACAGCTGAAACGATAAGTCGATTAGTCAATGAGAATAAAAGTAATCATCTGTGATTACTCGTTAATGTCGTTTAGCAAGAAAAAATGCCAAACATTTTCTCAGATGTGAGGACTTTTCTCAGTTTTGTGTCACTGTAAATTGAATATCTTTGCTTTTTGGTTGGACAAAACAAGCAATCTGAAGATGGTAACTTCAGCATTTCCTCGCCTTTTTCTGACATTTTATGATTATTCAGTTAATAAAAGAGATTAATTGATGATTAAAACAATCTTTACTTGCAGTCCAAATAAAATATTTTCATATATTTTATTCCTCCAGGACAAATTTCTCAGAATCCTGCAAATGATTGTTGGTTGTCATTGTTTCTTACACCTGAAACCTTCAATGCTTCAAAGCACACATCATATATCAGCATTAATCACAAAACGAAGGGGAGAACTTCTCACCTTGCGGACGTAGGTATGGTCCGGGTGGTACTTTGGTGGCATTAGCAGCAGCATCATACGCTCTGTTAGCTGGATACCATTGAGTGACATCACACCCATGTAAAGGAAGATACCGAACAGCACGGCCAGGGGGATCTGACGCAGCAGGTCAGCGATCACAATGGACATGCCTGGGAGAGAGAGGAGAGCACACGCGGTTAAAAATAAAACAGGAATGCCAAAAACAGCTGGAAGCATACGGGTGATGGAGGATTTTCAAAAATATTTTGGCTTCATTAATGGGAAACAGCAGTAATGAGATTCCAATGTCTGACACTCACCGACCATGATGGCCACCAGGAGCCCCGTCACCCTCTGCTCCTTCACCTCTTGGATGCGAGGCTTGTCTCCGGGGGCGACGGCTTTACTCATGACAGTCAGGGCGTTGACGTGGGTCACTGAGCGGACGGTCGCGGCCGCCATCCACGGCAGGCCGAACAGAGCTGAGCTGCCACCCAACACCACGATCAGCATCAGGTCCAGATGGAAACCGGATCCCTTGACGAGCATCCGCTCCTTCTTACTCACAATCAGGCTGCAGGAAGTCAGAGAAACACGCGGTTCACACGTCTTCGAACGGTGCGGCTGACTTTGTTGATGTGGTCATAGCAGACAGCCGTTTAGTCAATTAAGTTATGCTCTTTTAGATTAATGCCCTCCTGGTTTCCATCAGTGTGGTATACATTTCAATTAACACTTTGAAAAAACTCCAAAGTCATACTGAAAAAAGTAAATATCCCAACATGTCATTACTGAAGTTAAGATGATTTGTCGATATTCTATTGATGTTCAGTGTCATTCAAAATCTAAACTAGAGGGAGGTGAATGGTACTGGGGATATAATGGCAAATCGGGGATTATTCAGTTATATCGGTTATTCAATCAGCTGATAAAAATTCTAATTAGTTCACGTAATTGTATGATTCTGCTGTAGTGTAGCCTGTATTGCATATTTGGATGTAAATGTTATAGCAATATAAACTTTAAAAAGCAATTTATGTCCATTTTCAGTTCTCTGGAAGCTGAATGTAACGTAAATGCCCCTTAAAATTGATTGTAAAATATAGGAAAACTTGCAAATTCCTGAATTCCTGGCACTTAGTACATCATAAATGATTTTATCTGGTAATAACACCGAAAACGCTGAATTAATTATTTTATATTGTTACATTAATTGCTATTATGTCATCAAATATTGCAATGTAATTGTCGTTAAAGTATATTGTTCAGCAGGTTGTTACATACTATAAGAGTTCACATTAATCAAGTATTGCATCATAAGAAGCGTGACATTCACATATTCTGGGACATTTATAAGATTATCTGTCTCTATTTATCTATATTATTACATAATATTATCTATAAATTGTGAGAAGACTACTGCACAGTAAATATAAATACTATATACTCTAAAAACATGTGACATCAGTTTCAGGTTGTGCAGTTTAGATACAGTCAGGTTTGGTGAATGATAACTAATTTCAATCAACACAAACCAAATTAATCTTTGACTTAATGACCCAACTATCTAATAATTACAATTATAATGTTGTGTTGTTCTGATGTCATTCCTGCGTGATGTAACCGCAGCGTTACTCACGTGGTGATCTGGGTCTCCATGAAGATGAGGATGAAAACCAGCAGGGCGGGCAAACAACAGGCAAACATCATCCAGATGGGGAATTCACCGTCGCTGCCCAGAGGACTGATGATCCAGCCACGTTTGTCGGGACTCGTCACAGAGAAACCACTAGGAACACTCAGTTTCTGGACAGGAGACAAGATGATGAAGGTTTGTATTGTACGTTACAGTAAACATTAGGTCAAAGGAGAAAACATTAAGTGTGATTCAATGAGTCTTACTTGTGTGTATGTGTCTGATATGCTGTAATCCACCAGGACCATGATGAGGATGGCAATGGGTACCCCAAAATCTCCAATAATTCTGCGAAGCTGAACACCAGAACATGGGACAGTTTCAGCAGAACTGGCTGCTACATACAGTTTATTATATCCAAAGACAATCAAAACAGTCACAAATCTTTATTTGTTTATTTGCACGACACATTTCTACACTGATTGTGAAGAGCGACTGTAATTTAAAACTAAAATTGGAGTATTTTAAGACTGAAAGTTCATTCCTAACTTCTGCAACACTAATTCCCTTTTGGTAGATGTACAAACTTGTTTATGTCACAGGAAAGGAGGAAGACAGTACAATGTGATCAAAACCTCCAGAATAGTGACTAAATGGACTTTATGGTGAGATCGTTTTGTCAACTGCTTTTTCCAAGGCCAAGAATGAAATTTCAACAAACATGGACGAGAAGTCCTTCAAATGCTTTGAAAAATGGAAATTTGAAGATCTACGATATCATGACAATTAGTCAAACTCCATCTGCTGAAGAAGATGACGTGATACAATCAAAAGCTCCAGAACAGCTACTAAAAATCGACCTTTTGTCAAAAACTGTTTACAAGATCAAGAATGAACTTTCAATGTCAACTTTCAAGTCCTTAGAAAAAATGTTAATTTGATCATCTACAAAGCCAAACTCCATCTGCAGAGGAAGATCATGTGTTATAATCAAAGGTATCAGAGCAGCAACTAAATGGACCTTGTAGTGACAATGTTTTGTCAACTATAACATTTTTAATTGCATGATGGTATAACAGGTGGCTCAAATAAGTTTTGATTGATTTTTCTTCATCACTTGGTTTTCACCACTTCCAAAACTTTTATGATGATGAAGGGTTTAAGGACAGTTAAAAAAAATGATATATACAAGAAGTAATGTTGCAGGATTAGTGTGATAAAAGTAAATTTACGTCCTCACCCTTCCAGGAAAGAACGCACTGTTCTTGAACTTGCGCAGGTAGAAAGCAATGAAAAACGTTGAAGCCATGAGCACCAGAGAGAGCAGCGCGGTGTTGGGTTCGCCGATGACCTGCACCGTCACAGGAACGGTGCTGTTGCTCAGCACCACTGTGATATTTTCTGTTGAGACGTTCTCGTCCGTGCCGTTGACGGTTTTGTTAAGCGAACAGCGTTTCAGAGGGTGGTCCTTGAAAATCTGCCCGGCGACAAAAAAAAAGGTTCATATTAATACGCGACAGTTCAACGACAGCATAAACACACAAATATGTACAGGAGGCAAACACAAACACCTTCTGCGATTAGTTTCCTTAGAAGGATTATCATGAATCACACTTTTAGGTATCACAAACACACTTGAAGGAAAATTAGATTAGCCCGTAGCCAAACGCCTTTCAAGTCTGTGCCATAAAACTCTACAAATACTGTAGCAGGCCCTTACAAAATCATAAGCCCGGATAATAGTTTAACTCTCAATCCATTAAACTTTCAAGGCCAATCAATCACAATAGATTTCAGGTTCACTTGTTAGAAAAACATACTCATTTCGACCCCGAGGTTTGAATATCATCCAAAGATTAGTCTGTTCAGTTTAGCGTCAGGGACGCAAACCCACGAGCGTGCCAACAAAAACTTTTTGTAATCAAGAGTTGTTATTTCAAGTCTCAGGCGTACCCTGCCGAGCTTGATGAAGGTCTCGCAGATGAAGATGAGGGAGATGAGGAATGAGAAGATCTCCTGGGTGAATCGGGAGACGAAACGGACCAGGAAGCTGCCCTCGAAGGCCACTGTGACGATCACGATGACGATGAGCCAAAACCCGATCCAGACGCGGCCCGTCAAGTACTCCATTTCGTTCGCTTTGCAGAACTGTGAAGACACAGAGCCAAGAAACATTATTAAAAAAACAGCTTTAATAGTAATGACGTCAACTAGATTTTTAAAAATTAAGGCTGCTGTTTTTATCCAGAAACACTCAAAATGAATCGACCTTCAACTTACGCTATAAAAGGCTTCTTCAAAAACCAACAGGGGTCCAGAGAAGCCCACAACCAGTAACGGCTGCGCTCCGAGCAAGCAGAAGATCACACCCTGCACTGATGTCGACACGATCAGCTCAGAAACACCAATCAGACCTTCAGTCTTCTCACCTAGAAACAGACAGCCACAACAAAGTAACACCACAATGAACACAATAGGGTTTAAAGGTCCATCAGTAGTTTGTCAGATTAACCATCATTACAAAAACATGAGAAGGGTTTGACTCACCCAGAAGGCCTCCGAATGTTATGGCTGGAGAAAGGGCAGCAAAGTAGATAAAGATAACAGCAGCCATGCACTGACTGTTCAGGGCATCCTTGAAGTCGCTGATGTACTTCGGGTAACGGCGCCGTACGTCTCGTATCAACCCACCAAAGGGGCGTCCGGTGCGCTCTAAAGGATCATCTGACTTTTTCATAGGTGTGAGGAGGGCCACTGGGTGAGAGGAAGGGGGTAAATCAGGTTATTAACCACATTTCAAATGACAGGAAGTCATGTAACAACAGCTCAATTTTCCTTTGACAGGCCCAAAGCTTCAGGAGGAAATGATTTACCTTTTTCTTCAAGGCTCTTGGGCTCTTTGGCCAACAGTTTGACCTCCTCCTCCTCCCTCTTGCGCAGCATCTCCCTCTGAAAGCGAGCTACAGAGCGCAGGAGCTCATCGCCGCCCATTTCTGAAGGCGGCAGCACGATGCTGCAGTCCAGGAAGCTGTTGATGGCGTTCAGCAGGTCCTGCCTATCGTCTGCCAGGTAGGCTGCTTCGTGGAATTGCTGAAAGGAGTAAAAATAAATATAAATGTAATTCTCTTCTATACTTTTGTTGTATATCTCTTGTATGTAGGTCTGTTAGCCAGTTAATGTTCTATTCTCCTCTTAAACTGACTGATAAAATGACTTCTGGTGGATTTAGGACACAAGAAACTGACTTTCCTTCGATATCTGAGAATAGTAGGTGTTGGAGGTGTAAGAGAACATACAGTAAGGGACTTTCCTTTATGCTTGATGGGAAAATATAGTGAATTACATGAAAGAGGGTTTGGGGATATGGATCCCAAAGTGCCTTAGGTTACGTTTATTGTGTGATTTCTCTAATGGGCTGAATCAAATGCAGGAAAATCTATGAAGCTGGGGTCTTGTAGCAATGATTGAGCTGGTCTTTAGAGAAGGAAGAGTCCAAATATACCATAATTTAAAAACTGCTTAATTATGCTGACGTGTTTTTAAAAGAAAACAAGAAAATCAGGAGCTGTACTGGACTGTTACACCTCTGTGTCTACACCTTGCTCACCTTGTCAGACATGAGCGTGGAGATGGAGCGTCCTATCTGGTGGTAGTCCATGCTGGTGGTGGGGGGTCCGAGCAGAACAAACAGGAACCTGACAGGCACGGGGACCTCCAGGACAGACTCCAGCTCCACCGCCTCCTGCAGTCGCACAAACGCCATGGTGGGCTGCTCCAGGAAGTCCACACTGCCTGGAAGACCGCAGGAAAAAAACAAACAAACAGTCAACATACAAAACAGTGCTGCACATGCATTTAAAAAAAAAAAACAAGGTGTTTTGGTTGGAGATAACTCACCCACAAGGACAACAGTGGCCTCAGCATTTTCTGGAATCTTCTCCAGCAGCTTCAGCTCATGTTTTGACTTGGACCGATGCATGCCGGGCACCATGGTCGGCTCCTTCTGCTGGAAAGCAACACAGGAAACAAAATCAGCATAATGAAGAATACTTATACACAAACAGCATCTGTTAACTTCTACCTCAAAACCCGACTTACCTGTACCTCGTTCTTCTCCACATCGATGCGTGTGTCTGTGTCCCCCGCGGCGTGGACGGTGCCCATGAGGGGGTCGGTGACAGACGGCTCGGGCTGATGGGTGTGATTGGCACTGTGGTGGTGGGCCATCAGACTGCCCAGGCTGGCTGCTGAGATGTTTCTGGGGAAAGGGCTACTGTGCTCTTTCTCATCGCTCGGGTGACTAGGGGAGGCAGGGAGAGGTAGAGAGAGGGTGAGCAGGAGGAATAGAGGGAGTGACAAGGCATATAGCCACCTAGTAGCAGGAAGCAGCAGTGAGAGGGGAGATAGTTTAACAGTTGTTCATCCTTTTAAAGACAATGAAACACACATTAACTGCCAATAATCACCAGCATGAAGTAGTTTTAAAAGTGAAGTTTTACCCCTGTGTCAACATGCTCAGTGTTAAGGTTTTTACAGCACAAAATTATAAGTAGCTCCCAAACTTTTTGCACTCTGACCCCTACTTAGGTCTGACCTTAGTGTGGACATGAGTTGTGAGCAGTTCAACCAAGTGATTTTTCTTTCTTCGATTGTTTCATTTAAAGATAAAGGCTCAAAGAGGTGAAATTATCTGTATATCACAGAAAGAGGCAAAATAAAACTAATTTTGTGCATCAGAAATGTATTTATCACCTTGTTACCCCTGAGATTCATCCCAGGGAACCCTTATTGGTCCAAACCCCCACTTGTGAAATATTTATATCCTGCTGAGTTGTTGATCAATAACAATGATGCCATGACGTCTTTGGCAGCTGCTGAGATTTCTTAAGACTCTCCCTCCAAACTCACCATTACAACTGCATGGACGTGTTCTCCAATGACCAAGAAATAGTTGTTGCCAAACCTAAGACCTAATACCTGCTCAAATCTAAAAGAGCAAAATGTAATAGTGCTATTGTGACTAAATATTGCTTCATAAACCTGGATGGAAGAGATAAGTTCTGTGTCCACAATCAGAGGGAATTTCAGCAACATGCGAGCTTGTTTGTTGTAGTCTGGCGCCACCAGTCACCTGTGTTTAAGCAGCAGGGCCCTCAGGACGTTGGCTCTGTCCTCAGCTTTGATCTGATCAGAAATGATCATCTGCTCCACCACCTGGTGGGCGATGCCAGGCAGGGTTTTCTGGTCCAGGTCCAGCAGCACCGCACCTACACACACACACACACACACACGCGAAGCTCAGTCATCTATGAACTGCATCATTTACTTTTTAGCTTTCCAAAATGATACGTGCAAACTTAACTGTGTTTCTCTCTCTCTCTTACCATGCGAGATGGCCTTCCGGAGCTCCAGCAAACTGCGGAAAGACAGCGAAGCCACGTGAGGTTTCCCCCAGCGGTCCGTCTCCTCCTCCACGTCTTCCTCAAACTTGATCCATCGAGCCGTCTCCTTCCACTGCATCTCCTGGTTCTTGTCCATAGTCAGCTCGTTCAGCTCCACAAACACCTGGTAGGAACATCACAAGGAAACGGGAATAGGTGAGATGAGGCTGACGATATCCTGAGACAAAACGACATGCACGTTCAGCGTGTGCCTGATATTCAACTAAATAGCCAAAGCATTTTTGAAACTGGTCAGCTGGGACACTCTTGATTAGTGGTGGAGCATTTTGCATGTCGTCATGAAACAAAAAAACAAAAAAACAACAGGCTCCATGCTTACCGGGATTCCAGGTGAGTTATTTAAAGCACTTCAAACAAAAGACTTTTCAACATTATTACCCTAATGTGTTAAACGTTGCAGAAAAACAGCAACTTAAAATTTAACCAAAAAATCTGAGGAGAGACAATCAACTGCTGTGCATCTCTCGGCTCTTTTAGCATCCAATATTTGTTAAAAGGCGATTTTTTTAAAAAAACACCATGCTTGTCTTAATCCTCTGTGAAATGACGCTGGGAAATATGCCCTTCTTTAAACAGCCTTGTGCCTTAATACACCTGCTGCATGCCTGTGAAAATCACGCTCACACGTGTCAAACCTGACTCTGGCCGGTCACCCAGCCTCACCTTCTTGTACTGAGTCGTTTGACTGGAGTCCATGTCCAGTACGAAGCCGTCTGGCCGTGAGGCAGAGCGGTACAGAACCACCGGTAACGGCTGGAGGAGCGAGACGGTGCAGGAGAGGATTCAAACACTGATACAACCGACAGCGGCACAAACGAAGCGACCCTCACTTTTACACACATGCCTCACAAGTAATTCCTTCTCATCACACACGCACACACACACCTGACAGGGACCTGTTGTTTACCCCGGGCTGCTGGGGGCTCGTAGCTATGTATGAGAATGTGTGTGTGTGTGTGTGTGTTAATAAAACATAGCTCTCCCTCTCTCAGGAGCTCCCAGTGTCTGGTTACCTCAGCTCCTCTCTCTCTCCTCTTTTTTCCTTTCCGCGTGTGAAAGGAAAGAACTCGTTCATTCATTTTTAATCGTCTCCTTCCCCCTCCTGTCTCATCCACAAAACAGAGAGAGAGCTGCGCTAATTTTGATAGAGGGAAAGACGGGATTTGCTTCAAGTATTTTACAGTTTTGACGCATTTAAGGCAAAATCTGAAGTGGAAAATAGAGATTAAAACATTGAATCGGAGTGATTCCCCCCCAAAAAACTTCCTTGAATTGCAACCAAATTTAAAGATAAATAACAAGTTTATTATTCATATAAATGAAGCTTTTGACATTCTGTGTATTGAAAATGTAGGGCTGTTTTCTCAGGTTTTAAAATGAACACTCCCAGGTTCCATTTCTGGGTTTTTAATATTGCTGAAACAATTTCTTGCTCCATAGATTAGTTGGGTGACAGATAACTGATGAAATTTTCTCTGTTTTACATCATTGTAGATTGAATATTTATAGGTTTTGAATTGTTGATCATAAATAACAGGATATTTGGAGACTTCTACTTGGGCTCTGAGAAATTGTTATGAACATTTTTTAGTGTACTCTGACATTTAATAAACACCATATCCACCAAACTTCTTAAATGACACTTAAAGTACACTTTTTCCCAAATAAATTTAGATACTGACGAGGCTTAAAAACGTTGAGTTAAAACCAAACACCATCATCAATCTCTACATCGGCTGCATTATCTGATCCGTGTCCTGTCTTAACGCTAGCGGATGCCTTCAGGCGACGGCTCACCTCATGTGGGGTGCGGTCTTGCTTACGGCTGCGAGTGGTCGGCTCTTTGTGGTCTTTGCCGATGTGCACCACTTGTCCCTTTGTGCTCTTTCTGACCAGGTGTCTGCGCACGCCGGGGACATCTTCAAAACGATGACCTGGCGGAGAAAAGAAGAGAAGAGAATACAGATGAGAAAAGACGAGACAAGAAATAACAAAACATCATATAGAATTTACATGATATTCAAGTAGCAAAAATGGGAATTACGTCCCAGCATGGTCAATTTTACAGTCTATTATATTTAGCTTCTGCAGTCCTCAGCCTGCACATGCGTTGACCTTTCACCCCAAGTTCAAATCTCAGCCCATTAAGTCACAAAGAGCTGGGCTACTTTGCTTTTGTTTCTGCGGTCCCACAGCAGGGAGTAGGGTTACCCAGACTGGCAGCACACCAGACATTGAAAAGGATGTGGAGAGAGACACCGGATGGCACAGATACCATACAAGACAGAGTAGGAATTATCCTATCAGGTGTTAGGAGTTCAGAAATCAATGGAGTTACTGGCAAAGAAAAATAAAAATAAACTAGAACAAAAAAACAACAACTTAGAAAGCAAAAAAAAACTGCAACGAGCTGAGCTAGTCCTCAGAAATCAACTGTTACATCCAGAAATTATAATCTTACAACAACAACAAAAAGAGAAAATCTTAAACTACAGAAATACCCAAAATTCCCTTCAAGAATACCAATCGTCTTACCTTTAAAAAAAGCTTGTATATCCTATGTAACAAACAGGGAAGCTTTTGAGGTTCTTCATCAATGTTTCAACCTCATTATCTCAAAATCATCTGCTCTCCTGTTCGTTCTAGCTTTACTCGTACCATCTCTTCAGCTCCTACTGAGCAGGTTCACTGTAAAGTAGCTCCATGATGTGTCCACTGGTGTGTGAGTGAAGTTTAGAGTAAAATGAGGCCTGACTGGCATGGGGCTCTTGAAGGAAGAGGAGGATTTGTGGTGGGCGTAGGGTTAGAGAGCTGGCACGGCCGTCTGACTACGTGACACACTCGCTGCTCAGACCGGAGTGCGCGACTTGTGCGGGTTTTGACAAATCGGAAAAAGTTGCCATTTCTTGACCGCCGCCTGACCCCACGAGGGCTGAAACTATCAGAGTACATCAGTGAGCAGAGGAGTTAATTGCTCGGGTCGAACAAAAGGGGAGGAACAGTGATCTAATAATTCCTGTTGTTGAGCAGCAGCCAGAGACAGAGCCACTTTCCCAGGATGATTTACGGTGGCGGGAAGCAGATAAAAGATAACTAGTGATGAAGCTGCTGGGAGGCTCGACTCTTTGTCACTAAGCCCCATAATATCAAGCCCAAACCTCCATCTAAAGTTTCTTTATTTTGCCCTCTAGTCTACTTAACTCTTACCCTTGTTTCATTCCACTAATGATTCAGGGTTGTGAACCGAGGTCCAGGTTTCACAATTAACCACCATGTTGGCTCGGGCCTGATTCCAGGGGCCTCAGCTGACAGCGGGAACGGCTAATTTAATAATGCGGGCCTGTCTGCCACACTCTCTGATAAGCTGCTGCTCTCCGCTGAGGGGTTGGCTCCCTCACGTAAATCACCAAAGCCCTGAACACAACCCCACGCTGAGCCGGGGGGCCGGGAACATCACAGGACGGCGGGGCGCCGACTGCAATGTAGGAGAACTTGAGATGGCCCCCGCTCTCATCTGAGCATCAGGAAAGCTCAGCCTTTATTAAAAGGTTTTTTCTTATCACGCAACACTATAGAGGGGATGGAGGTAAGTCACACATGCTGGAGACACTGAAGTGATCAGGACAAAGTTTTCAATATTTATATAAAAGATAAATGCCTGGTAGAAATAACAGGAAAAAGACTAATATCGTCTGAAAATATTTTCTGCAGCATCAAAAAAAAAAACAACGAAGTAATTCATAAATGGTTACCCTCGAAATGATCAAAGAGTAGGAATTATACGTTATGGATAAAAGATGGATAAAATGTATAAAATGTTTTCCTATCTCACGCTTACTCTTCTGTAGGCTTCTTTCCACCCTTTTCTTTTTGTTTTATGCTTTACCATTCAAAGGTAAACATACACAAATTATGTACAGTTACATAAAGACTCTCTGTCTCTAATTTTCATTGTTTGTGATATAGACGTCATGGTTTCTAGCAACAGTGTTGTTTTGTTGTTATTGACATGGAAAAAATGATAAAAGAAGTTAATGTAAGAATACAAAAAAAAATTACAAAAAGAACAAACACATTAAAAACACGTTCTTCTTTATGGTGAGCATGTAAAGATTCATTTCAAAGCACCTCATGCCTACATACAGTCTGCTATAAAACCTGATAAGATTATATATTTGCTGGAAAACTGTGTTAAACGTTTATTTCTTCACTTCTGCAAACTTTCATCAACAATAATTTACCTACAAAAGCAAACACACACACAGCTACAATGCAACTTTAGGGGTTAATTTCTTATGGAGGCCACCTATTCTTATGACCTTACAGAGACAAAAAACCCTCCAGAAATACTATTTCAGAACATTTAAGGTACATAATGGATTTCTACCTGTGACCTTCTCGCCTCCTTGTCACTAAAAGTGTGCTAAAGCCTTTTTTGAGAACACAAAATCTGCAACGTGACAGTTAATCTAAACTCACTTTTAATGCCATCCAGGTCAGCGGAGGCCAGGGTCTCAGCCTCAATCTCATCAGTAGGGATGCGCTGGTACTTTGCCTGCTCAGCGCCCGTCATGTTGCCCGTGCGACGGCGCTCTTGGAGGTCGTAGCTGCGGCTGGCGGAGGACACCCGGGCCAGCGGTGTGTGTTCGGGTGGCGTTGGCTGGGGAGCGGCACTGGACGTGTCGGTTGAAGCCGGTTTACTAGATGAAGACGGGTGGAGGAAGAAAAAAAAAAAGAGAGAAAGCTGTAGCGCAGGTATTGACGAGCGACAGGTTATTTTTCTTACAGCCTAAACTTCAAAGGTTGGAAACTACAAAGACGAAGAAGATGACTTTTCTCTGCTGAACCACACACATTTTTCCTCAGTCTTTTTTCTTCATAAGTAATTACTTTACTTTCATTACACAGGATAATTCAAATGACACCATCTTTTGATCTTTTAACATCTGCTCCTGCTATATCACATTGACATCTCTCAGCTCAAAACACTTAAAATGTTAATGCACATAAAACAGAGGAGGATAAAGATGCTCATCCTAGACAAATCCTCCAAAGCTCTTTCGATACAAACATAATAAACTCACCGTCCTTTAAAAAAAATATTATTCCACAATATTTCAAAACTACTTTCTCAGCCTGTTTTATCAGGATGTTTCATAAAAACAAATCCTCAGCGATGAGGTCGCTCTCCGACAGATTAAAAAACCAGCAAAGTGCGTAGTCGCGGCTTTATCCCAGCCCAGATTCAACCCTCCTGAAGTGGAAAAGTAAATGTCATAGGTGGAGCCTGGGGGCTGCTGAGGTGTGTTTTGTGTCGTCTATAGCGACAGGTGATATATGGGCGCCTGAGAGAGGATTACTTGGGTCCATCAGATCATGCCCAGCAGGCCCACTGGATGCCTGAGACATGGTAACGTACAGTGTGTGTCTCACCGGCCAATGAAGCATGCACTTGAGTGGTCTCACCCAATCAGAACAATATCACAGAGCGGGCGTGAGAGCGTTTCAGAGACGTGACAAAAACAAGCATTATGCAATCATCACAGCAGGTAAAGCATGATTATAAACACAGCAGCTGTCCGTGCCTCCTTCCTGATCTCAGTCTGAGAAGGACAACTGTTAAAACATCAGTGGTGTTTTTTTGTTTTTTTTTTTAAAAGCTTGACTCACTCTGTGGAAGTTGCATCTTCAGTATCTGTTCCTATAACAGACTGGGGGACGATATCCAGCTCACGGGCTGAGCTGGGACTCTCTTTGCCACGTTTGGCCACATGGTCTTCATCCGAAACAAAGAACTGTGGAGGGAATACAGAGCGTATTGTTACAATAGACCATAAACCCAAAATTCAAACCATGAACTTCTGATATCAGATTCAAACAGTAGAGAAGCAAAAGTACAATAGACACATAAAAAGGACAGGTTCACTTTTTTTTTTTTGTTAAAACAGCAGTCAGGAGCCCAAATGAACATTGAAATAGTTTTTTCTCACTGTAATCATTCCTCCTGTTCATACTGACCATTAAAAGATCCCCTTCAAATGCGTTTTCAGTGTAACTCATAGGAGAGAAACTCCACAGTCCTCGTTTTGAGCAAAAATACATTTGAACGTTTGTCTCAAGCTTATATGAGGCTTCAGTCATCTGAGTTAGTCAAATAAGGTTGATATCTTCCACAGTTACAGTCCTTAGTAAAAAAAAAAAAAAAAAAAAAAGTCCCTCTTTGTGTCTCGACGGACAGTGTTTTCCTGTTCAGCTGCAGTGGAAGGATCTTAACAAAAAGAGGGACTCTGGCACTTAAAAGACTTTGAACGATACTGACTTGATTTGACTAATTTGGACGGCTGAATCTTCATATTAGCTTCAGATGAACTTTTAAATACATTTTTTGCACAGAAGGAGGACTGTGGATTTAGTCCCAGATCACTTGAACACTATGAAAGGATCTCCTAATGGCCTGTATGAACAGGAGGAATGATTACAGCAAGAAAAACATTGTTTTACAACCGAAAAATTGAGAAAAATGAAAATCTGTGAACCCATCCTGTAATCCGAGGTAGAGAATTTAAGAGTGTTAATACATCAAGAAGGAATCTGATCTTTAAAACAAAGATTTTTATAGATATTTACTGTACAAGTCAGGGATCATTATGTAAAGGAAATAAAAAACAATCTATCCAATGAGGGTTTTACAGTCTTAAACAATGAACGGATGTAGTAATGACGGTGTATTTGAGACCTGGATCTGGACATAAAGACAGTAAACCAAAGAAATGTATTCTCTACTTGTTCCCAATGCTTTTTGTTTTCCCCCTTTTCTTTTTAAAATATATTTAAATTGCAAAAAAAGAACAGACAGCGAAACAGACGATGAAGTAAAACTAATCTCACTCATATTCTGTAACTATGAATACTCTTTAGTTTCATTGGGTTAAACCCTGGTCTTGTTTTGTGAAGTATCATAATAACAGCCAAACACAAAACCCACTGATGAATGATTAAGACTATACTGAAATATTCATAGAGGAAAATATGGTAATGCTACAACAGTAAGTGAGCGGGTTGGGTATCCGAGCATGGACAATGGCCATTTGTACAGCAGCACATTCCTGAGCGCTTATTCACCCACATCTTAATGCAAATCACCTCAGATAGTAGCAGATAGCAGTGACTCACATTTCAACTGCATTTAACATGTGATTTAATTTTAACTGAACATCATAAAAACACATTAAAAACCAATGTAGACTGCAGTGTGAGCGACAAATAAGAGTTTTTACTGCGATACTGGCTAATGTTGTGTTGGCTGATGATATTAAAATATTATTACAGGACATAATACAGTAAAAAGTGCTTGAGCTTAGATGAATGGAAATAAAAATGGACATGCATATCTGACTATGTACTGTCTTTTTACATGAATATGTTCCAAAGAAAAAATGTATAACTTTTAAGTAAAGTATATATCATATAATCATGTTTTTTTCTTTTGGTTTATACATGTGTTACCACAAGATGCATGTTATGTGCATATTTGATGTTTGATAAATAGCAGTGTCTTGTAATCCTGTGTTGGATGGGCCGAATGTTTGACATGGAAATAAAAACTTATTACTTACTAACCAACCTTTTTGTTGTTTTGGTACCATTGTCACATGTTACTGGTTTCAAATCTAATAACTGTCATAACTAAAGCAACTTTCATTTGCTGCAAAAGGGAAAATAGAACACTTTTTGGACATAAAGGTACCAGTACTTATTTTCTGGAAAGTAAGTCACCTACTAGTTTATAGTGAAAAGGTGTTGATATCAATAAAACAGCATTTTTTTTGCCAGGTGCTGGTTGGTGGGGTTAATGGATAGATGAAGTCTATGTGTTTATGTTTATGTATGTATATCTTCTTACTGTGTGTTGTCATTTTATATTTAAAACTATAAAAAAAAAAAAAGGTGTTTGTGGTCATTCAGAGAACAGGATCAACAAGATACATCATTCTTGAAATGATGCTCTTCAGTTTACATGTAGTTGTCATAACATCTTAAAGTATAAAGTATTATTTTCTGATCACTTTTAGAATATTTCTACTCTTAAATATAAAATCACGGGACCAGAAGTCTCCACTGAAACCAATACAGATGACAGCAGTCAGAGCCTATCAGAGCTTTCCCCCCTCACTTTAAGACTGGTTTCAAGTCCAAACGTTACCTCCACATCTTTGACTTTCTCAGAGTCAGACGGAGCAGATGTTGTCTCCGTCCCCTCCTCCTCATCTTCCTCCTCATCCTCTCCCTCCTCTATGGGGCCGCTGCTGGGAACGTGGCTACTTTTTTGATCTTTGTCCTTTCTCCTCTTCTTGCTGCTCTTCTTCCTGCGTCCCTCGGGGGGCAGTTTGGACAGAGGTCGGTGGATGTGGTGAGAGGAGTGACGATGGTCTGCGGCGAAAACAGCGAAAATAGAACACAAAGATCAACCCCCGGACGTATTATATTTAGAGAAGATGCATGAGAAGACAAAACGTTTCGCTGACAAACTTATTGAAAGTTGAAATGCATACAACAACAACAAAGCATCTGTGTTCTTACACTCAATGTCCTCCTCATGGTAGTTATGGTGCTGCTCATCAGGAACAGCAGAGGGACTGAGGATCTGCTGGAAGCGCTGGACGCCCAAAGCTTTGTTCAGGTCCCCATCATCTTCCTCCTCTGGGCGCGGGGTCCCTTGTAATGACGAGGCAGCGGGAGCCTCTGGCTGCAACACAAACAACAAATGAACACATAAATACAAAGAAACATCAAGATAAAACAATGAAAATCGGCAAGTTGATCAGGAAAAAAAATGGAGATCCACGATGCCCAATATTGAATAAATAAACATTAGGAAATAAATGAAATCTATAAATGTATTGACGAGGTCATGTGATTCACTCTCTGCATGTTAAGACCACAGAAACAGCCAATCACATAAGTGGCTCCTCATTATATGTGATATTATATTATATGTGAAACAAATATTAAATTATTATTAAAGTCATTAGAAAAAAATGGTGCTGTGAAATTAAAACAGACTTAAAAGGACATTTTGAAATAAAAACTGCTGAATTTAAATAATATTACCTGCAATAAACTATGTTACTGTGAAAAGAAGCAAGATTAAAATAATATTTCATAACAATGAGCTGAGTTTTGAAGAAATTTCACAATTTTGTTGCCATATATTTGGTCTGTATTCATTCATATGATTATCAATTTTATAATATCTTATTCATTTAGTGCTGAACACTTTGGGTCTCCATGCAGGAAAGACAAAAGCGTCTGTTTGTCTTTCACTTAAACCGACACTAGAGGGAGTTCTGCTGCTGTGAAAACGCTCCTGTCAGAACATCATATGACTGAGTCCTCTCATGCATGTGTTCTTCAAAATAAGCCTTAAATTGGAAACAATGGCCATGTGCTTTGATCAGCTACTCTTTTTCCACGCTGTGGTGTGACAGGAGTCATGTGGGTGATAACAGATCTGTTTTCTTGCAGCAGGATGTTGCGCCCTGCTGCGCCCTGCTCTGCCGGTGGGATGTTGTGATAAGGATTGACTGGAGCATTACGGCTGGTGAATTTACTCTGGCTAACAGGACCGTGCCGTAGCCACCTCGAGGCAGTGTAAAGGTTGCCATGACTACTGGGCAGATGTCTCGGATCCTGCAGCGGACCCTTCCTGCGGCGGCACTCAGGGGCCACGAGTCATCTGATGCTCCCGCAAATAGTTCCCAGGACGACCAACATGTCAATCACATATTAAGTTTGCACTCAGTGCTGCAGGGAGTAACAGAAAACATGTGCTGATACACAATTACGCTTCTCCCCCCTACTTAGTGTTGAAAACTGCTAGTAGAAAGTAACTAAATGCATTTACTCACGTACTGTACTTAAGTGCAATTTTAAGGTACTTGTACTTTACTCAAGTATTTATATTATATACTACTTTATTCTTCTAGGGGAAATATTGTAGCTTTTACTGCGCTACATTTATCTGACAGGAATAGTTATTAATTACTTTTCTGATTAAGGTTTTACACAAATAAATATATGATGAGTTTATAATATATAATTGATTGTTAAAGATCAAAACATGGCTCATTGCCATGTTTCAAATGTTTATGAGTTCAGTTAGCATTTCCACCAAGGAGACATCAGACAGTTTTCATTTAAATAATTAAAAAAAAAAAAAACTGTTTGTGGCCAAAAGAGGTAAAATTATCAAATATTTCCAAAGACTCCAAAAAGGATAAATACAAATTTATGAAGCAGAACAATGTTTTTTCTTTGTTCCTACCCAATTAATCATCTCATGACCCTTTAGATTTTAATGACCCTACGGGGGCCCGACTCCTAGACTGTGAACCACTGGAACAAACTACCTGAACTTTATATAAAGTAGATAAATCAGCTCCACCTTGATGAGCTACAACAGTAAAATGTTACTTTACAATCGAATAATGCCGTACATAATAATATATCACTCACAGCAGCCACAGAGTATTTTTACACCGTGTTATTGGTACTTTTACTTAATGATCTGAATATTTCTTCCACCACTGCAAAATTATTTCCAAAAAATGCATCAAACTGTAGCAAGAACCATAAATAAATCCTGAAATAGTATAATATCAAATCAAATCAATTCTTTCCACCCTCTTAAAGATCACATCACATACAGAATAACAACTCTGTGTAGTTTACGCCACATTTTCTATAACTTCACCTGACACTCACAGAGAGGCATTAAGCTCATCGAATCCATCTAGACAAGGAAACGCGAACAGGAAACTCAAGAGTTAATCCTCAGTTTATGAAACTTGTAGCTCGACAGCTGTTCATAAATGAAGGCATGTCCAAAGAAAGTGTGAGAAGCTATATTGGCAAAAAGGCTCTGATTCTCATGACCCACATAAGCATGCAGAGTTTTACTGACCTGCTCTTACATGCCACACACAGGTGACAGCAGACGGCCCTGCAATGAACTGTGGACCAGCAGAGATGAATGAGTAAAATAAGAGACAGGTGGGCCAGTTAGACACACATTCAATATTGACCCAAGGTTCAATTCCTTTTCATTCCTTTTTACCCAACAGATCAACAAGAGACTCAAAAATAGGAGTGAGTAAACTGTGTTCACCTCGCTGACCTCCAGAACAAACTGACAAAGACAATTCAGCACATTTAAAAAGCACCAATAACACTGAAACTTAAACCAGCGGAGCAAATTTCTTTTATGGGACATCCTAACCAACATCTTAAAAAAAGGCCTAAATGGAAAATGCAGCTCTTATGAACTTTAATATTATTGCATTGATCATAATTAGATATCATTGCTCATGCATTTCACTTACTTAAACTCAAAATTTAATAAGACGACGGATTAAAAAAAAAAACAAACAAAAAACAACCTGTCGCACACGTATCTTCTCCAGATGACTGAAACTCTTGGAGCGCTGCTACACAATCTGGTAGTTTATTTTTACAGAGCCCTCATTCATATCATGGTTTCACAGTGAATCCCTAGAGGTGGGAGAGATGTGCGAAGGATTCTCAAGGAGGTGAGAGAATTTTCCACAACCGAGACCATGTGCAAAAACAAGCCGAGGGGAGCCGAGTAAACACAAAACAGACAATGAAGAAGACTTTGACAGAGATTGATATTTTTCTGACTTCAGTAAGGAATTTTAGTAACTTACCTCGCTCATGGCAACGTGAGTTTAATCACGATCAGCGTTTTTGCTGGCAGGAAGCGTCAGTGCCTTCAACCATGACAACACTGGAGCTTTGACCCTCTACACTTCTATTAAGAACGGCAGGCAGGAGATATCCCTCTGCCCCTGCTTATCAAAGCCTCGTGATACCCTAATCAGAGCCCTATCGGCCAACCTGCCACCTTCACCAGTCTGTCTATTGTGCCAGGGCAGAATAAACAAGACTCTCGTTCTCGCTTTGAGGACAAATGCTGACTGAAAGGACAAGCCGTGTTTGAACAGCCAGGGACAAAACCTAACGTTGACATTCATCTCCATATTATAACTTTGCCACATGAAGCCTAAATATTGACCAAGGTGCTTTTAGTCAATGAGCCTTGAAGGGCAATGTAAATGCATAAGAACTAAAGATCTTTGACTTTTCTAAAGATGCATTATTAAGGGTTAATATTTACAGAGCACATGTTAAATAAGTTGCGTGTATCAAAAAGGTAAGACCACTAGTGAGCAGATTTCTACATGACAAATCACTGACACAACATATTTGCGGTTGAATATTTGACCGGTAAGTCATCAAACAAGTAGAACAGCTGCGTATGGAAGTTTTTATAAAATGTTCCATCATCTTCAGTCAGACAAAGTCAATCCGAAAGTTGGAATGCATTAGTACGGGGCATGTTGGTAACTTCCAATCAGTGTATTCCCATCAGTCCAGATAACAGCACTAATCTTGTAATAGCGATAAAAAAAAATTTGTCAGAATTTGAATTTATGTTCACTAATGAGAATTAGCAGGACAGGAAGCTTATCCATTGCACTTATCCGATGGATGCAAATGGTGCCACGCCAGCGGCCCTGTGACAGTGTACTCTCAAGGTACACTTGCTAGTGCCTTGAGCTAATTGCTAATGTCTGTGTGCTAATGTGCTCACAATGCTAACATCCTGATGGTTAGCATGCACAATGTTTACCATGTTCACCATCTTAGCTAATTAGTTCTAAGCACACAAAGTACAGCTGAGGCTATAACCGAAAAGAGATTATCGATCATTTGGAGATATTCTAATATTCTAAGTAAAAAAATGTCCGAATTCTGTGGTTCTGGCTTCTTGAATTTGAGTATTTAATATTTTTGGGTTTTGGACTGTTGGCCGGGACAAAAGGAGACATTTGAGGACATCATCTTGGGTTTTGGGAAACAGTGGGTAACATTTTTCACCATTTCCTGACATTTTATAGACCAAACAACTGATTGATTCATTGAGAAAATAATTACTGGCAACACTGACTGACCTACAACAGACATTGCCAACCCTAGAGCCATGCTGCTAGCATGACTAAAAACTAATTTGCTACCCAAACCAACATGACTGATACTAGACAGCAAGATTATTATCTGCCATAAAACAGTTAAAATAAAAATAATAGCTAGTAAAAGAAGCAATCCTGTGAGGCAACAAGCTGCCTGAGGTTTTAAAAAGTTGTATGCATGTGCAGTGGCTGCAGAGGAGATTATCTGTGTCGTGAGGTAGGCTCAAATCCAGCACACTCAGCACTTGGAGGGGAAAGGGAGAGATAGGCTGCGGATACTGTCATGATCATGTCATACCATGTGGCTGCTGAGTCACTACATTCCTACATAACTTAATGTCAGTCTGCGAGAAGATCCGAATGCACAATATGCTCAATGTTTGATCATTTTAAGACAGCATGCGAGTTGCGACCCAGTTTTGTGCCCTGCCAACACTTACTGTGCATTTTGTGTTTGGCAAGCACAGATTTGCACAACTTTCCTATTACATCATAAATTGAAAGGTACTTTTCCGTTGTTTGCATATCATGCAACAGTTTTAAAAATGTAATACAGTAGAAATTTCCACATCATATCATATTCCATATCTAAAATTAGTCTTAGACTGGAAAATATATCTCTGATTCTTTGTTTTCACTTCCTGTCTGGAGATACCCTTTGATTGTATTTGTATTGGCGATCTGGCTTTTAGCTTTATCATTTCCTGTAGGGCTACACCCTAATGGCCAACCAACTGTTAGCCTTAGTCGACCAACTGTTAGCCTTAGTCGACCAAGTTTTCATTGGTTGGTTAGTTGCAGGAAAAAAAAACCCTGCACATTTATGATATTAATTTATATAAATTAATATCATGATATTAATTTATATAAATGTGCAAAGACTAGTCTACTAATGGCTTGAACTAACGACTACTGATCTTTGGTCGCAGCCCTAATTTCATGTTATGCAAGTTTAGGTTTTCAGTAGCCAAGGAAAGGTCATTTGCTTTCACTGCTTTCACTCCTCAGTTCCATACAAGTTGAAGATGTCTAACTGATAAACTGTGTCTGTTGAGCAAGAGGGGTTCTGCAGCGGTGGTATATGAGGTTAGAAAAGTAATAAAAGTTGATATGGAGGAGGTGGTGTGAACAGTACTGTACCAACTGTACTTAAATGTAAGGTCTGACGTCTCACTTTCTGAAAGGAATTGTCTTGGTGGAGTCACTGATTCAGTTTCACGATGATGTCTTAGCTCAATCATTCACAGTTATGGATGTAGACATGGTGTCAACATATTTTAAATGCATGTGAGCTGACCAGTAGTCTCAACTTGAAGGTCAAGACCTCCGAAAGGTGTTGAAAGATAAATATAAGGTGCAATGAGATTATTAACGGTAGAAGTATACTTATTTGCTTTCTTGCCAAGAATTACATGAGAAGATTGATACCCCTCTCATATATTTCCATAAAATATGAACCTGCGGCCAGGAGACGGTTAGCTTATTTTAGCGTAAAGCCTGGAAACAGCTAGCCCGGCTTTGTTCAAAAGTAAAAACATGTACACACAAGCAAATGTAAAGCTCACTAATCAGGCAGGCAGATTTTTTCACCTTTGAACAAATCCAAGATAGCCGTTTCCCCTTGTTTCCAGTCTTTATGCTAAGCTATGCTAACTGTCTCCTGGGCACAGTTTAATCATCACTGTGAGGTTACCAGGCAACCAGTGGAGACATCAGGAAGTTACAGCCTACGCCAAGAAATAATCAAGCACATAATCCTGACATTTTTAGATTTCAGACAAACTGAGATATAATGTGCTAATTTGTGAGCCTTCAGACAGAGCCAGGCTAGTTGTTCCCCCATGTTAACAGTCTTTATGCTAAGCTAAGCTACCTGGTTGCTGGCTACACCTTCATATTTATCGATCTCATCTAACTCTTGGCAAGAAAGCGAATAAGTATTTCCCAAAATACCAAACTATTCCTTTAATGTGACATAAGCCAAAACATTTGGGAACCATTTGTCTAGATGGTTTTCAACTGGCGGATACAGTTACGTTTGCGCAGCTGAACTTCCCTGCAGCAAACCACTGAATCCTTACCAGCACCAAATGTTCTGTTCTGCAGCTGACCTCTGACCTTTCTGTGTTCGATACAAGGAATTAAATATCACATTATTATGAAGTTTAACACCATTACCGGCAGCTTGTGTCGCTTCAAATGTGCAACATAACCTGCTGAAATACAAAAAAAAAACCCCCAAAACTTTTTGCTATTTTATCCTGTGCAAGTGCTCACAGCTTTCTCCTGTCAAGATATTTAATAGTCCACCTACAGACATTAAAGGGGTGACTATCTGTAACTAGTGACGCATTAGGAGGACATTAGGGAGTAATTATTACCTTGGATTACTAATGTCTGGGAAAAGTCATTGAGTTGTTGATGAAGTCAAAGTGCATGTCAGAAGCACAAGAGTTAGACTGAACATTAACTAGATGCAAAGTTTGTGTGACGGTTAAATTTACCTAAAAAAAACAAAGTCAGGCGACATACTGACTTGGAAAAGCTCTATTTATGCTCTTTAGGGTGGTGTGTAATGACTGACCAGGAATGATAAGAACAAGACTAGTTATCACTGACACAAATAGAGAATGACCGTGGTAAGCGTGGTAAGCATGGTAAGCGTGTAAGCGGAAACATAAGCACGGTCTGCTCTCATAGAGCAAACCGTGCTTACGTTTGAGGGTTAAGGTCACAACAAAATGCCAAACTCACCTTAAATAGATACAGATAATCCATCAAATTACACACGTGTGTTGCCGCTGCCTTAAATACAGCGAGATGGCTATATCTGCTTTCCCAAAATCAAAAGCAAAAGCCAGACTTGTTGACCACTTTTATGGAAGGCAACCTGTTTCTATTTCAGTTAGCCCCTGTCACATGACCAGGGCAGATCTTTACGGTAGGAAGAAGACATTACTCGGTTTCACAATGTAGGCCCTTAAAAAAACAGGATCATCTGAACTCTCCCTGACCACCCACCCACCCACACATACACACACACACAAAAGCACATATTGTTAAAGAGATAATAATTAACTTGGTTGAGTTTGAAGCCAAGACAGCAGCCAATAACTGCTAAGGCACTGTCATAACGCAAACAGTTTTATCTTTAGTGAGCTTCTTGATCTGGCACGTCACAACTGTTACTGTCTCATTACACATACTGTGGTCATATTGTGTCTCAGTCCACTTTATGGCACTCCTACTTTCTATAATTAGCTTTAAAGACACATCAAGTCTCAACTGGATCAACAGAAAATCTCTAAGAATGTAAATGTAAAGAGAAAAGGGCCATTCCAATCTTTCTATCTTGTTTGAAGCGATGTTTTGTGCAACGTTTACAACTGAAAGGCACTGAATCAGAGACATTTGTTGCTTAATTATACATTTAGTTGTTTAACTGTTTTGCATTTTATACCTCCGGTTTCCACAGGCATTCAAACAGGACATGGGTGAATATCATTTTTTTTGTTTTGCTTTACTGTAAACATAAGGAAATGACCTCATGATCTTGGCATAACAGGCTTGTTTTGTTGAGATCACAAAGTAAATTTGTGATCACAAGTGAACAATGTGTGATTTTCCTGTCATTCATAATAAAAGGTGTGACCTGCATCCAGGGTGCAATTACACGCACATCACGTAGGCTCATATCTACTAATTTTACTCCAAATACACAATTTTAATATTAATAATCAATGACTTGGATCAAAACCTTGTGTATTTGAATAAAAACTGTGGTGTTTGTTTGTGTGCGGGCATTACTTTTAATTTAATTAATTTATTCATTAATATGTTTTTATTATTTTAATACTGTTTTAATCAAAAAAAAAATCCTATTTATTTTCTTTTCCTGAAAAGGTTTGTTGGTATGTGGGAGGGTGAAAAGAGGTGGAGTTTTGTTGTTATTATGGTGGAGATATTCCCAGTTTAACCATTTGCTCTTGTTTGACTTCTAAATGACATTCTTTGTTTCTGATTGTGTTCAAAGGAAAAACTAAAGATATCGCCTCATGGTTGTACGCCTCCGCCAACCAGTCACGTTGCAGTTTACATCCATGTCTGTCCAGACTCATAATATATTTGTCGTGAAGACATTGAAGGAATTTAATAAAAAACAGTTTCAAGATGGGCACCGAAGATTAGTGTCACCAATTCACTATCTGACCAAATGTGAAATATGAGCACAATTTCCCCATCGTTCCTGAGTTACGGCGTTGAATAAAGGCCACAAAAGTGTTTTTTGCAGAACATTATAATCTCACAGTGAAGTTGACCTTTGACCTTTTGGATATAAAATGTCATCAATTCATCATTTTATCCTATTAGATATTTGTGTGAAACGTTCTCATAATTAAAAACACATAAATTCTTGAGTTATGACGAAAAACCGTATTTTGTGAGGTCAAAGTGACCGTTGAACACCAAAATCTAATCAGTTCATCCTTAAGTCCAAGTAGACGCCAAATTTGAAGAAACTCCCTCAAGGCGTTCCGGAGATATCGCGTTCGAGAGAGAATGGGACGGACAGACGGACAACCTGTAAACATAATTCCTTTGGCTGTTGTCAGCACAAAAACTTTGATAACAAGGTGCCCGTTTTGTGTGATGATGAAAGAACTATTTTGTAATTAAGAACAAATGATTATACAAAAACATGAGAAAAATTTAAATCCATGGTCTCTGCGGTCGCTCAACACATCTTTCATGGTCCAGTAGGTAAGTGTCATATATCCACTTCCACCTCATAAATACCCTGCATTCTATGCCTGGGTTTAGATTTCAAACATGTGCAGCAGTTATGTTGTTTATGTGCAGCGAGGAACTCCCTTACAGATTCTTTGCAGGTAGACGAGGCAGAGTCACACGACTGCGCAACATCGGAAAGGAAACAGCTGACCGAGCACTGACAAAATGCAAAGCTAAGGAAAAGCAGACGTTTCCTACATTGGTGTTGCAGTGAAGTAGTAAGAAGAGAACAACTTTGGTGCTTCCAAGTAAACATTGTTATCACTCCTGAAAGACAAAAAGAATGTATTCTTTTGACCTCTCAACAGCACAAAGGAAAAGTCTCTCCAAGTAACTTCTATCACTTCACTGTTTTTTTGCTCCCACTGTGCAACAAACATAACAATTTCCACTCGCCTGCATGTACAACCCAAACCAAAGTGAACCATGTGTGTAATGTGAAAGCCATAATTCCGGGAAATGTAGGAAATCACTAACTCCAGCAAAAGAACACGAAAACAGGTTGAGAAAGGTGGGTAAATCAGTAAAAAAAAAAAAAAAAAAAAAAAAGATAATTCCTGGAATGCAGCGCGTATAATAATTCCCGGAATTTACCAACCATCGCAAACTGATGAAATCTAAAGGTATGAGACTATTCATGGGAGGATTTTTCCTTTAAGCTTGTGATATTTTCTGCCTCAGCATCTTAATCATCCTAAGATGAACTTGTTGAGAACCTCTCGAGGAGAGGAATGCTGCTTTCTTTGGCCGATGACCAGCTGCCCTCCAGGCTATGCCAGTCATGTTTATCAAAAGAAATCCCACCAGCAGCCATGCAATTACGTTCTGCATTAAGTGCCAACATTATTTTAGTGCTTCCAACACTGGCAACACAGTGACTTTTTTTTTTTTTAAAAAACAGGAAGAAACTATTTCGGTTGTGGGACTGGTGACATTCACCGCTGCTCTAATGATGAGGAGATTTCAACAGGAGCAGGTCTCAAGTGTTTTTGAGCTATTCTGCACATTTTTATTTTTGCAGTCAGAAGTACTGTATGTAGCCAGCGAATTGGCTCTAGGATGTGACTAGATTTGTACACACATAGCTCTGGCGGGAACAGCACTGTCCAAAATACACACTCTGATGCCAGAGAGGGCCAAGGGAGCTGATGCAGCATAAATCCAGCGCGGGGAGAATGTGTTTGGGGGTTGGAAACAGAGTTTGGAGGAGCAGAATAGCTGCAGCTTCAAGAAATGACCATAAACTACTAATTGAGAACATCATCTTCTCCTGAGCAGCATTTAACCTTGTTTGTCACCAGGATCACCCAGCGTGCCTCATGTGTTTTATCATGTGGTTGACAACGGTGCCTGACCTGACAGGGCAAGACTGAGGGCGTTTCTGTATGTGGTCGTGCGGACTTACACTGTGAATAACCGATGCCACGGCGTCTGTAATCTGGTTGGGAGCGCTGGGGTTGCTCATGGCTCCGCAGTGGAGTTGCTGCTGGAGAGGCTCTGGAAAGCTGATTTGGATTGGTTTGGCTTTAGCCCTTCTCTTTCTCACTGGGACTCAGACAGCTTTTGGGCAGCATAACCTGGAGAGAGATACAGATCCGAGGGGTTAGTCCACATGAAGCTTGAGATTTAAAACATGAAGCAAACAAGGCACTGAAATATAGTGAAGCTGTGAGCCAGTAATCCCTGAATATGAATTTTAATTGTTTTGGCTTTTGGCTTTAATCCAGCACGTTAGATCTGAAATGAAACTGACAGCTTCAAGAGCTCACACTGATATTGGATGAACAGTGGAGGACTTTTTATGTATTATCCTTCAATTTTAGGACATTGCAGCAGGAGTTTGGCTCATAGACACCAGACAGTCATTTACAGCAAAAGAATTCCAACCAAATATTAAATATGAAGACTTTAGTCAAGTTGATTATAACTTCCTTAATTACCTTTTGTACCCTATAATTTTGTATAATTATATATAATTGTAACTAAGGATAGCAAGACTAAGAATCTACATTCATGCTAACGTCTCTGTGAGGATGTATTAGGCACACTGTCCCTTTGAGCTAAATGCTAACGTCAGCATGATAACAAAACTCTAATCCAATGATGGTGCTAAATTAAAGTAATGGGATCATCAAAGTCATTAGGCAACCTTGTCTGGGAATAATGACTGTCTGTACAAACATTTGTGCCAATCCATTGCATAGATGTTGAAATATTTTAAACAATAAATGAAAACTTCGGCCTGCTGTTGGGACCATTGATATCTGTTCCAAATGTCACGGCAATCCAGCCAATAGGTGTTGAGATATTTCACTACAAATGAGGAATGTAAACCTCATGGTGGCGCTAGAGGAAAGGTCAGAGGACCACTAAATCCATTAGGATCCCTCCTCTTGAATAGCATGAATGTCTGTACAACGTGTCATGGTAATCCATCCAATAGTTGTTGACATATTTCAGTCTGGACTGAAGTGGTGGACCAATCAACTGACTGACACTGCCGCCCTGAGAACCATGCCACCAGCATGGCTAAAAAGGATCACAATTCCTGCACAGTTCATCTGTTGTGGATATAAAACACCTTTAAATCACAGCCAAGAGTCAGCACTTCAACATTACAGTAACTTTTTGCACTGAAAATTCAAATTACATAGCAAATAAAAACACACAAAGCAACATGCTTCACTGTCCTAATACTGTTTGTGCTAACTGTACTAACATGTATACTAACTAAGGAATAATCAACAGTTTCAGGATTTCCTGGAAGCCACTCAAGTACCTTTGAGTGCCCAGAACCCACTTCAGAAACACAAATAGTCTGTTGTTTTATGATGGAGTGGAAACTCTAAGAGCAATTTACATTTTACTTGAGGCATGACGGCAACAACGGCAGGAGGCGTACAGTACATACCAACACGCTTTTATAAACAATGATGGTCCATCTCTTTTCATTTCTATGATTACTGATTTCAAGCCCCGCAGCACTTCCATCCACACACCATCCAAGGTCATTAACCATTAGTGTCAGATAAGAGCCAGATAACCTAGTGCTACTGTGCAGAGGACCCTTTGATAAGCAGTGGCACGTGCCTTGGCTAACCTCCACCTCCGTCACTCTCAAACCTCCGTTATTTGATGTATATAACTACAAAGGAATCAAAATGTCATCAGAATTTAGGCAGCTAGATGAGCCAGAGGACACTTTTAAAAAAAAAGGAACAGCCAGGACGGCTTTGCAAAGACAGTACAAAATGTTATTGGCGATGTACTGCAAGAGGTAGAAGTTACATGCTGTCTGGGAGAAATGTCATTTACATAAAGATACAGTTAAACTTTATTGTTAGATTGTAAAGACCAACTGAAATTTGCATTAATTTGTAAGAGCATATAAATTGCTAAAGTCCAAATGACACTACTGATGTACTGTGCTGGACATGATGTATTTAAACTAGCTGAAGCAAACAACGAAACCCTTCATTTCACAGTTATTTTAATACACCGGGTGCCCACAACATCCTGAGACTTTACTGTAAGTGTCGCACTTGCTGCATTATTAAATGAACTAAAAGCAGAGGAGGCCTTCCTTTGATTTACGTCTCAGCGTCACAGTTAGAAATCATGTTCTGCCAAAGCCAGCCTGGCTCTCTGACAGCAGCTATCAAAGTAACGATAAGCCTCCCAGAGGCCTGACCACAATCATATCAATGACCTTGTTGGCAACCAGGAATTTCTATGAGGTATGTTTCATTAAAAGAGTACAATCAATGACAAGAGATTAATGCAATGCACAAGTTTTTTAGGAGCTGGAGAGCATGAACTTGTATTTAAATTTGGACTGAACAAAGACATCACCTGCCAAGGAGGCAGGAAATTGACACACAAAGCAGACTACACACCACTTTGGCAACGCTCTACATTTGCTCTGCCATAATGCTAATCACTGCACCAAATGTTAATTACAGACTGGCAGCTGTTCTGTTCAGAATATCAACTTTAACTAGTTTTTGACGCTGAAATCCGTGCAGTAATGGCGATGAGGGATTCCACAGGAGACCTTCAGTTAGCTTGGGCGTGTTTGAAGTTTACTTTCTCAGTAAACCTAGACCCCACCAGCTTGGAGGAGGCAGGGCTGGCTATACAGGGATAAAGTTACAGAACCCTGGGATCCTGGGCAAAAACCATGGGAACCAGCCTATCTACCCCAGGGCAAGTCTGTAATAATACCACTAAGATAACAATAATGATCAGAAGAAAACAATTTGGAACAGAAACAATTGTGCAACTGTCTTGGTAAGAAAGCAGGTTCTGGTCCTCAATGATTTAAATGTTTTTGGCTCCAATTGGGCACAAGTAATCTATCTTAGGGTTGAATAAAAAGGAACTGGTTGTCCCTTATGTAATAACTGAAATGGCAAAAAAGGACATAGACAAATGCTGACGGTGCAAGAGGAAGTGAGGACAAAACGCTCTGTATTTCCCCTGGAAGAAGTTCATCACATCTCCCAAGAGTTATCTTGAAGCTCTGTTCCTCGCAAACTGTTCCTAAAAAGAAGACGATGAGTGTAGGATCTTTTTTCCCAAGAAACTTCAAACTTTTCCATAAAGCGCTTAGTCACAGCCTCAAATGTGCACACAAGACTTTGGGAAAACTATCCTTCTGGGAGGAAGTAAGTATGAAAACAGGAAGAAGGTAACCGCTACAGACTGAAGCCTGTCAGGAGGAGCCGTAAATCTAAAGAAAAATAGAAACAATGCACTTTGGGATCTGTAATGTGAGACCTTTGGAAAAACATGTGTATACATGGTCCGAACAGCTAATCGAGGTTAATATAAAGTGCTTAATGTCTACCCTGTTGACACTAAAGGTTAACTCAACTTGTCACAGCATAACAAGCTGTCACTGTCATCTTCATCTGTCCCTCCTACAGACAGAGAAGCGTATAATTAAGTGTGTGAATAAGCTACCTTCTACTGAGGAAACTGTCATCTACGCAAATTAAATACCAGCTACAGCGCTATTTTTGTTTAAATTACAAATGCATCTATCATATTATGTACAAATCTACCAGTCACAAATCTTATTATAAGCTGAATATACACAACTCTCTTAAAAGACGACATCATGAGACTAAAAGCAAAAGCTCTTCTGTTTATATGAAAACTCACATCATCATATTTAATCTTATGACTTCGTCTATACTGCCTGAAGCTGTTTATGCTAATTGTTCATTAGATTGCATATTGTATATACTGTTTATACTTGTATTTTGTGTGATGACTGATAAAAAAAACACTACTTCACTACTAAATATCTGCCTGCCCTGACAGCTGACAGTGTGTCACCACCTATTTAAGTAACTTTAAGTAAGATTGCAATGATTGTGAAGAAGTTACATTTCATTTCCTGTTATTTACAGACGTCGCATTGTGGCTACCTACATAAACCAATCGAGTCTCAAATTTATCTGAACATCAATAAAACTTTGGGCAATTGCATCATACCTACGGAAGAAGGTGATAACTCTTCTTTTTGTCGTCATTGAGATCTACGGTGTGGGCTTTACGGTGACTCATCTCTTCCACAGAGTACAAATGTACCTGACAAAGTCTCTCCGGTATGTCGTAAATTTCCAGTATTGATGGCAAATGCTGTGTCCAATTTCATACCGTTTCATTTTACTTCTCATAATAAGAATGTGAGTCACATTACAGGAACAATTTTTCAAGTCTGTCCTAAAACAGGTGCCTAAATGAGCACTGACATGTTTTTCTTGCTGTAATCATTCCTCCGGTTCATACTGAGCATTAATCACTTTCAATGTAATCCACAAGCCTCCTTCTGTGCAAGAATGTATTTAAAAGTTTATTTGAAGATAATATGAAGCTTCAGCTGTCCAAATTAGTCAAATCAAGTCAATATCTTACAAAGTTAGAGTCTTTTTAGTGCCAAATTCCTTCTTCTTCTTACGATCCTTCCAACTGGACAGGATAACACGGTCCTTCATGGCACAAAGAAGGAATTTTTTTTACTAAAAAGACTGTAACTACAACTTTATTTGACTTACTCAGATGGCTGAGGCCTCATATAAGCTTCAGATAAACTTTGAAATACATTTTGTCCCCCATCACTTACACTGTAAGCACATTTGTAGGGGATCCTCTAATGGCCAGTATGAACAGTGCAGGGCTTCCCCTGTAGAGAGGAGCAATGACAGAATAAAAGTGTCTGTATTGGCAGCTTATAGCGGTGATGAGTCGACACAAAATACCCACCAACCATCTCAAAAACGGCCAGAAGCAATGATCAGGGTACTCTAAGGCAGAACCTATATGTAAAAAATGTCAGCTTTGTAATTGAATGTCTTTTCCTGTGATTTCACGTGACTTTTAGGGTTAAAGACGTACGAGAGGTTAATAATTCTTCGCTGTGCCAACTGCTCCTCATAATGACATTAAGCGTAAAGATCGAGACAGACAGTCGACTGCACACAGGTCAAGAGCCAAACTCAAAACTCACGACACAAGTCCACATGCGTCTCAACCCAGCGATCAGCCAGGGTGCCCCGGCTTCAACCGGCGGCTTGGCAAACGAGCGTCGACCGCAGGCTGCATGCCGATCTACAAACTCTATCAAAAAAAGGCATAATTAAAGAACAGTTCAATAAAATGCGCAGACTGCCAATAAAAAATGCCTGTCCAGAAATAGAAGCTTGATCGCAATGTCCAAAACCTCAACCAACACACAGGCCTGTACTTAAAAAAGCAGGACAATAACAGGGAGGAAAAGAGAGGTTTAAGGTTTCATTAGAGAACTGGATCTACAAAAAAACAAGACAGTGAGTGATTCATTTGTTTCTGTTCAGCACAGTTGTCTGTTTTTCCTGAAGCACTGATTGTGTACGATAGTCCCAAGTGACATGTAGATAAATTGTGGCCTTAGTGTTTTTTTATCTAACATGCTGTAACATTCTGAACGCTGCAATGAATTCACAGAATATTATCGTATGTTGAAGACAAAATGCTAAAGCTGATGAAGAAAAACTTGGAGGAGGCAAGTGAGCCTAAAAATAGGTCAGGCATGAAGTGGTTTAAGAAAAGAAAAAGACAAACACTTGAGGACATATCATCTGCTTTTTTGGATGTAGTAATAAACAGTCAATTTCGAATCAACCATAGTATTTAGAGAGCAATCGCGTCGCAAAACATGGCCTTTAAAGGCTCTAATTCAGGATTTATAACAGCGGAAAAGCATGTTTGTGCTGCTAAATCTCAAAATAGCTTGTTTGAAGTGTTTTTTTTTCCCTTATGCTGTGTAACCTGTGGAACTGTACGGGATTTGTTTTTCTTTTTATGGTTACAGGTCATGGTTTAAGACTGAGTCAGCTCTCTCCAAGTCAACTGGATATGAAGCAAGTGTGACACTAACAGGAAGAATCCTGTTAAGTTTGATTTGACTTGACCTGAGACAACTCTGGTCTGCTAATTGAGGACTAGCCCACATAAACAATGAATTCATTAGACAATAAAGTACATAGAAAGACAAACACTAAAAGACATGGTTCTAAAACATGACAACTGATCGAGAAATATATATTAAAATAAAAAAAGATCCATGATCGTACCATACCTTTGTTTGCTTACTGCAGAGAAGCCACCGCAGACATTGTAGTGCAATTCTGAACTCTGCTGTGAGGAGAGACCCGGGGCTGGTCAGAGTGCAGGACAAAAACAAACAGAGGGAGAAAAAAAAGAGAGAGATAGGGAGACAAAAGAAACAAGAGTTAGAGATGTAGAGGTTGTGCGTCCGTCCAGCCTCTCACCGAGCTGAGTGCGCTCTAAGACCAACATGCGCCGACTGATAACGGCAGCCTTCCTCCTCAGGATTATGTTTCCTCCTCCAGCCTGCTGACAAGTAGCCATGTGACTCCAGGACCCATTCAATAGTGAGTCAGAGGCTGCTGCTCAGTCACACACGCACATATAAACACAGTCATCTATCTGTCTGTTACATACACACACACACACACACACACACACACACACACAAATGACCTCAAGCTAAAAGGGGAAATTCAATCCTGATGATCGATATCTGCATCTTCTGCAAGTTTTAACCCAGTGGCTCCCATCATTTTTGGCTTGTGACCCTTTTAAAAGGGCTCTTCATTACCTGTTGTAAATGTCTACCAGTTCAACCAAAGAATTCCATGATTTGAGTATCTTTTACAGTCCTGAAGACGTCTAATTATCCAGTAATTCAGAAGATTAAAGATGAGAGAAAAGTTGAAACTTTGTGCAGAAGAAATATGTTTTTTTCCTGCTTTCTTCTCTTGGTAATCATCTTGCAATCCCAGATGTATCTTGCAGCCTTCTGTTGGGTTTGGTTACCACTGTTTTAGCCAATTTATCAAAAAAATAAATAAATAAAAGGCCTGGAAAATACAAACAAATAAGAGTCTCCAGCTACACCAGCAGCTCTGTGAGGCTGTACTTCTGCACAGCAATGCTTTGACCAAAATGTTAACATCAGTACATTGACAACGCTAACATACATGCAGCACCAATCAAAAGTTTGGACTCACTTTCTCATTCGAGGGAATATGAAGTTGTGTCCAAACTTTTGACTGATACTCTGTTACATTTCTACCACGTTCCATTTGCTATTTAGCCCTGAACAGAAAGTACAGCTGAGACTGATGGAAATGTCATCAATTTTGCAGGTATTTGGTTCTAAACCGAAGTGTTGGACAAAAACGGATATTATGACCTCATGATGGCGCTAGATGAAAAGTGAAGAGGTCACCAAAGTTATTACAACTGTCCTGAGGGGAGCGTGAATGTGCGTGTGTGTGGTAATCCATCTCATAGTTGATGAGACACTTCAGTGATGGTGGCGCTAGAGGAAAGGTCAGGACAGGTCATCACCAAAGTCATTAGGATTCATCATCTGATAACCACAAATGTGTGTAAGAAATGTCATGCCAATCCATCTTGTAGATGTTGAGATAATAATGCTGGTGAAGCTAGATGAAAAGTTTTCACCATAAGGATTAATCCTCTGGGCACCATGGATATCTGTGCAAACTGTCATGGCAATCCATCCAATAGTTGTTTAGAAATGTCTTAACCAAAGTGGTGCACCGACTGACCCACACTGGCATCCCAAGAGCCGCAAGCACATCTAAAAATGCATTCAGATATCATAAAAATAGGTGCTTTGGAAATTGGTTGGCAGTAACGACAGCCCGACACATGAAAAAAATATTGTGCGGTCCTTTAATCACATGAGAGTGATTCCACATGGAAAACTGCTGCTGCATGTATTCAGGAAACTGTCTATCGCATTGTCCTTCTCAATCTACGGTGACATAAACCTGTGTTGCGTCACTCTGATAGGAAAGGAAAAGGGTTTCAACATTAAACAATCATGGTTAACACAAAAGAGTTTGCAACAAAAGGCTCATTTACCGCCGCGCACACACAAGCAAATGAATGACATCTCTCATTTCCACATAGTAAAGTCTGCCAGATGGGTGGTGAGTCATGCTTGCGCTGCTTTTCTTCAGTATGTTGGGCAACTCGGATTCTCTTGAAGGGCACTGAAACGTTACCAGGAAGCATCAGAGAACCTGTGATATGATTAACAGGATCAATAACCTCAGATTGCGATGGCAATGATTACCGACGCTGCATATACTGTATACGTCAGAAGTTTTTTTTTTGCTCTAAAATAACCAGTAAAAAATTAACTTAACCGCATGTTTACAAATCTGCACAGGATGTTTATCATTTGTGAATATGTGTCCAGTGTGGATGAAGTGAGCGGGAAAGCGATGATATGTCGACTGATTTCTCTTTAATCAATCACCCGTAATAACTGTTGATAGACGTGTGATTGTGGAAACGTCTGTGCTGCATCTTTAAGTGTTTCATATCATCAACAGGTTTTTTTTTTTTTTGGAGGTCACCTGCTTAAATATATCACTTTTAGGGTGTATTTTCCTTTTCAAGACACACTGGCATGCCACAGTCTCGTAGAGTCTTTGGCAGTGGAAAAAAAAAGCTCGTCATGTCACAGAGGAATCAACACCATTACACAATTAATCCAACCTAAAGTCATAAAAGCCGCCAGATTAATTGTGTTTTGCAGCGAACAAAGAACAGTCCTGTGATCTAAACAAGTTGCTTACCCGTTACCCGCCAAATAACCAAGCGTTGCATTCCACATCAGCTTATATGAGCCTTAGGACTAAAGAAATACCCAACCCCAGGAGGAGTCTGAGTGGGTGTGTGTGTGTATATGTGTGTGTGTGTGTGTGTGTGTATGTATGTGTGAGAGAGATATAGTTGTTTGTCCCCAGAGATGTGGGCTCACTCTGGAGTCACATGCATGTCTTGCGGGGGGGTTGGGGGTGGGGGGGAAGAAACACAATCAAAGCCACAAGCAGCTAAAAATTGAAGTCCACCTCAAAGTCTGGGGCTTTCCTCAATCCCAACAGTGTGCTGATAATAGCATTATCCACTGACACAAATGCGGTCAACTATATAAAGAGGTGTGACTTCATGCGTGCAAGGACAGTTGACAACTTTTTCTTAACCGTGACTAACAGACGGTACGCTTATTTCACACCGCTTAACCTGCAGAATAGAGATTCTTTGCTTCTCTTTCTGGACAGTCTGAAAGAGTTTGGGCTAAATGTGGTAAAAATAAAGAAATTTGTACTTCATCCAAACCATCTCATGTTCATTTCAAAACATTTTCTCTACTGAGGGAAATAAAAAAAAAGGTAAAGTAACTTTTTACGAGCACTAAAACAAACAGAATAACACTCCTGCCTTCAGTTTTTCTAGCTTTTATTTGAAGTGTAAACTCGGAAATTCGCCTTCCAACTTCCTTTCCAGCTTCCATTCTTCTCTCCTCCCTCGGCTCTAGAACGAGCCTACGAGGCCTTATTCCTAGACGTTAAGGAAAAAAAAAAAACACACTCGAGTGGTGCAACTGAGGACAAACTGTTTACTCTTTAAGGAGCGGTGCGTCACGTCAACAGGTAATGAGTCACAATCGTGCAGCATCATTTTAAACTTCCATAAAGACGGGAGGGGAAAATAATGAACTGATAAGGACTCACCAGAAGCCTGATCGGTGCCCTCAACCAGCCAGATCTCCTGTGTAGCCTCCTAATGCAAAGACTGACCCCGATGTAGCTGTACACCACTGACAGCTGCCCTGTGTGTGGATCTCTGTGGGGATTTGGCGGCGGTGTATGTTGATAGCTGTGCCTGTGTCGCCTCTGAGTGTTTCAGCCTGAAATAGCTCTGCGGGTCTCGAAGCTTTCAACATGCAAACTTCTCTGCCCAGCTTCCCCCTTCTCTTCACAGCCCAGTGGCCACGCTAACTTCACTGAGGGTTTGGCAGAGTCCGGCACTTCAGCATGACTGTGCTAAGTTATGTGCACACAGTCACTGGAGGACTTCCAGCCTCACACAGCTAACAGCTGCACTCGGTCAATATATGCCTCGTCTTTACCTCTGGGCTCTTTGTCCCATCACAGGCCTCTCAGCCAGTAGTGGCTGCGCTCACAGCTAAGACAGCACCTGTCTCGGGGTGCAGAGGGATTTAAGAGGCAACTGAGTCCTGGCAGCTTACATAACGCCTGAATATTGTCCTGCGCTCCAGAAAGGAAAAAGCAATCACCACTCAAGCATTAGAGGGTTAGCGTGTATCTATTGTAACGTAGGAGGCCGATAGAAACACATTTTTTCCACTGCTTGCACATAAAAAAAAAAAAAAATGTCCTCAAGAGCTGGAAAAAATGTGTGATAAAGTTCAGAGTAATAAGTCAGGACATGAAAAGTACATGTTCAAGAGGGACACAATCTTACCAACAGCTATACAAATAGTTTATGTATAGAGCTGCTACGATTAGTCGATTAATCAGCGGACAGAACATTAATTGCCAGTTATTCTGATAATCGATTTATCGTTTCGAGTCATGTTTAAAGACAAAAAAGAAACTAAATTCTCATACCGGCTTCTCAAATGTGAACATTTTATGGTTTATTTAGGCTTCTATGATATCAAACTAAAATATCTTCTGGTTGTAGACTGCTGGCCGTGACGAAGGAGACATCTGAGGTTGCACCTTGAACTTTGGTGAAACGGGGATCGACGTTTTATAGACCAAATGACTGACAGACTGATAATCAGTGAAAATAATCAGTGGTTGCAGCCCTACTTGCGTAACATAATGTACATAACAGGATGTCATATTTAATTATCAAAGATTACTCAACATGAAGCTGGTCACATTTGATTCATCTTTATTCCCATTTACACTTACATGAACCTGCAGTAGACTTATGTTATAGGATAGAAAAACTAAATCACATCACATCAGAAGTACATTCATGTTACATCAACTAAGTTAAAATACTTTTGTTATAACTATAATTTTATATGTAGTAATTATTCAGAAGGATTTAATTATTGTTTAACTGTTTTTACATCAACTTGACAACGAAACCTTTTTTTTTTTTTACAGTGACTGGTCCGATCCTGTGCGGCTCTAGTAGTGTTAAGGTGTGGCGCTTCTTGTCAAAAAAAGTGCATCCAGGGCTGCTCATGTTGCACCAGCTGCATGAAAGGTAAGGCCATGTTCTCACAGAACGTGCTCATTATGAAGCTTTGACCCACAGCACTTGTAATAACTGTATTTACTCTCATGAGACTCAGACTGTGACGGGAATAAAATATCCCTCAGGCTCCCAGAACCCAAACAAAAGGCCTTAAAACCTCATACAACGGTCAAATTAAACCAGCTATTTATCCATTTCCCTGAAAAAAAAAAAAAAGCGTAATGTGATTACGGTGGCGTGACAGACAACACAACATTAAGATCGCTGTGACTGAAGATTGAGAAAAGGCGTGAGAATTTAAACTAATACCTTCATGGGAAAGCTTGTCACAAGTCTGACAACAAGGGTGGCCAGGATGCTCCGCCATGTTTTATGTAGTTCAGACTATAATTAGATGCCCCAAAGAGACTACAAACCGCGGACAGTTTAATGGCTTTTAATGAGAAAGGACTGCAGCCCAAACTCTGCGCCGTCCAAGCTGTCCTGCCAAGGTGCTTAATGGTGATTAAATGTCACTTAGTAGGCTAGAGCAAAGCAACAGCCAGGCGAACAAACTGAATTAGAGACAATGATGTGACTCCACAGTGTTTAGTTTCGGTCAAAGTAATAATAAGATTTTCACCTAAATAAATGTCTGTTAAGTCATTATCTATTACTGAATGAGGTGATACAACGGTGACTGAGGCTATGGCCCGCTGACGAAAGCATCTACATTTGCAGTATTGCGAAGTGGGTGTCTGGGGTGACATTCCCGGGAAAAATCACGCGCAGTTAGTAACGTGTTTTCCCCATCACCCAGCAGTGGTTGGTGCGCCAAAGAGGGGAGGCAGAGCTAATGCAACGTCACACAAGGTGACAATGTTTAGATTTTTGGGAGGTGAAGTCCGAAAACACACCTTAACGCTTATCGCCAAAGAGAACTTTAAGACAGATTTTTTTTAAGGCTCGATGTGCTTACTAACAAAATATTAGGTCTCTTTATCTGCAGAGGGAGAGGTAAAACAAACATAAAGTGCTAAGAGACTGTGATTAAAAAAAAAAAAAAAAAAGAGCTGATTATCTACCTCTTTTCCTTCCTTGTCTTCTGCATGACCAAGCAATTCACAACAGGAATGCGGAGACAGTGCAAACTGTTTGTGCTCTGACAGTTTTTTCTCCTCCAAAGCAAAAAACACGCTGTTGTGACAAAAAAATCAGTTCACAATAAGTCTGTTTGACAGATTCCACTGAGGCGATGGAGAACAAATAAGAGCTGAGACTGCGATCACAGAGATAAGGTGGGACCTGGCTCATGTGTTCAAATGCCGCACTGGATTACACGACAAAAGGAAGCCCAACAGCTCTGGAATTTGAGAGTGCTTTCTTTTTTTTTTTTTTCCTCTCCCCCCCAAACAAGGTCAGGCTCACCAAGACAAACATTTCGGATTCCGCTATCTTATGAGTCCTTGGGACGCACAGGTTTTATAAAGGTAAAAAAAAAACATCATGGTGGTTTGTTTCATTTAGATTTAATAATGTCTAAGAAGTGATTATTTCTTTACATCTGAGTAAAATATCTCCTCATATAATCTGGAGAGCACATGGAGCTGATATATTGGTGAGTCAGCAGAAAAAGGCACATCCTTCCTACATCCTGCCACAGGCCGCGTCCTGAAATCTATTATCCGTGTGACAGATGGGACTGTGGTTCAAGCTACATTTCTCGAATTGCCTGCTACATTGACAGTAAACTCAAGATTAGATTTTTCATATTTTGGATTTAACTTAAACATATCTGCATCGTTAGTTTTGTCATTTTGTACTTGTACCTGATTCTTGATTGATTTTGTATCATTCTCATATGAATCAGATTCATTGACCTTTATCACAGAAGACATTTTGACTCGTCAGAGCAGGAAAAGAACAGGTGGAACTAATAAACACTAACGATGGCTCTTTTCCAGTACTGCAACGCATCAATCAACAGTGTTAATATTTACACCGGCAGTGTTTGACCTGGTCATGTGTGACCCCCCCCCCCCCACACACACACTTAAGGAACCACTGGATTAGGCCGATATTTGTGTCTACTTTTATATAAATCTACTAACGAGGAGTTTCTTGTGTTTCTGTTTAATATCATTGTGAATTAAAAACTTTTGTTTTTGAGTGTTTGTTGGACTTTTTGAGCTGTTTTTACGTCTGAAGTTTTTGCAGCTGTTCATCATTAACTCGACATTTTATAGCCTAATGGCTAAATAAACCGTTACTTTGCCCCAACTGCCCGCACAGTCACATCATGAACGACTGTCAATCTCCACTTTTTTATCTCCAGACCTTCAGTACAGTAAACGCACATAACACCTCAAATTGAGGTCAGTGGGACAAAACCTGAGATTCTTGTTGAGAAACATGAATATCTACAAGTTAGGCTATGTCAAGATAACTCTCACGCAGCGCTGAATCAATTCAGGGCTGCAACTAACGATTATTGTCATTATCAATTAATCTGTTGATTATTTTCTGTCTGTTTCAATCAGTAGTTTGGTCTATAAAATGTCCAAAAATGGTGAAAAATGTCAGTCACTGTTTCCCAAAGCTCGAGGTGACATCATCAAATGTCCCAAAGGTATTCAGTTTATCAGTTAATATTATCAGAGGACTAATAAACTAGAAATTATTCACATTTGAGACACTAAAATGAGAGAATTAAGACATTTTTTTGTTAAAGAAATTACTTCAAATGATTAATCCATTATCAAAATAGTTGGCAACTAATCATTTAATCAACTAATTGTTGCATCGTGTGACAAAATTAACTGATGACAATGTTGATTATCGATTCATCGTTTAGGTATTTTTCCCAAGAAAACATGCATAACATTGCGGTTTCAAAAATGTAGGAATTTGCTGCTTTTTCTCTGTATTATTTCATCTTCATCTAAACAACTTTGGACTTTTGACCTTTGGAGAAATAGAATAAACAATATGAAGTTGTCTGTTTGAGCTCTGGGAACTTGTGATGGGCATTTCCTGACATTGTAAAGACTAAACTGATTGATCCAGAGAAAAAAAAATCAACAGATTAACCAATTATGTAAATACCTCTTAGCCGCTGGTATGGTGAAGTCTGCCCCTGATTTGACCCTATGTGACCACAGAAACCACAGACATGCAGTGAGGTTTCCGCAACAGTGAGCAATGAATGAACGGCCGACTGAATGAATGAATGAATGAAAGGCTACTGTAGAAACATGGCAGGCTCCTTGGCAGAGGACCTGCTCCCTATGTAGACATAAAGGGCTCATTCTAAGGTAACGAAAACACAATAATTCTCATTTTCAGGTGACTACACACAAAATAAAACATACTTATGAATATTATATTAAATTTATGCTAAGCCTGTTCTGCTAGATGCCACTAAATTCTACACACTGCACCGTTAAGTGCTTATCCTTTTGCAAAGATATTATAGTAACATAATTCAACAGTTTTCATACCCAAACATTAATTAATAATAAATCTGTTGCTGTTTGGGGCCCTTTTAGTTGGGAGGGGGGGAGCCTGATGTGACCCTACGTGACCACAGAAACAAGACATGCTGTGCGGTTTCTTGCACCAATGAGCAATGAATGAATGAATGAATGAATGTATGACTAAGCTGACCACACCCCCAGTCTCCACATTGGCCTTGAATGTGTCGTTTCAAAGCCTGAAGATAAAAACGACACACCGAGTCATGATGTCAACTCTTCATCATGACCATCACATTTTCACACAGTGGCTAATTGCTGTCAGGAGGAGTAACCGTTAGCTTAAAGTCTCCCTCCCTGACATCACCGTTAAATTCCCTCCAGTCTGAGAGGAGGATTAAAACCACAACAAAACTCAGAGTCCGAACATATTTCCAGGACTTTTTCTTTTTTTTTTTTTTTCTCCTTCCCCTCTTGTTACCTCTGTTAACAAGCTGAGGAACAAAGCGAAGTCATCCGGACACTTTGATGCATGTGTGGCAGGCAGTCACTGTCAGAGCCGCGTCTCCTCACAGGAAAACAAGTCAACAGCCCAAACCCGTCCGGCCTTCAAAATAACACCGCTTCAAAGCGAGAAAACGCGTTTTCATAAAGCGAAACCACTGTGAGGCTTACAATTACACACAGATTAGAGCTTATTTATTCGCCGGTGCCTGGTACTCACCTCAAACTCTCTCGCTGAATGACTTGCTCAACCGGCGACAAGTCGCCAAAAATAAGAGTTACTCTCACTTCCGGTGAATGAGTCAAATTAAAACCATTTGTGACGCGCGAAGGCGAATTAAAGGACCAGTGTGTAGGATTTAGTGGCGTCTAGCAGTGAGGTTGAGCAAAACGAAAAACATTAAAGGCCCTCTTTAGAGCCAGTGTTTAGTTTGTCCGTTATGGGATACTGTAGAAACATGGCGGTGCAGCATGGTCCATATGTCGATATAAAGGGCTCAAATTAACGCTAAAATAACGAAAACACAATTATTCTTAATTTCAGGTGATTATGCACTAATTAGAACATACTTATGAATATTATATTCAGTTTCTGCTCCGCTAGATGCCACTAAATTCTACACACTGCACCTTTAATGCTTTTACTGGAGTGAAAACCAGGGGCCAACTGCCTTGAACCCCCAACTAAAAGGGCCCCAAACAGCCATAGATTTATTATGATGTTAATAACTTACAAAAGGCCCCCCAAACACTTAATGAGCCCTTATAATGAGCCCCTTATATCTACATGGGGTCTATCTGTGGACTTGCAGTATCTACACGACACACCCACTTTTCTACATGACACCCCCCCTCCCCAACCCTTAACCTTAACCATCTCACTGCCCATGTCTAAACCTAACCAAGTGGGTATGTCATGTAGATACTGCAAGTCCGCAGATACACCTACTTGAGAGCGGGTCCTCTTCCACTAAGCCTGCCGTGTTTCTAGCCCAGAGCAGACAAACCAAACATTGGCTCTAAAGAAGGCCTTTTGCATTTTTCATGAGTTTCTCTGCCACCGTAGGATCTCCTATACGCTTGTAAGGGGAGGTGAAGGGAGGGGTATTCAGTTGGTTGCAACCTGCAGCCTCACTAGATGCCACTAAATCTTACACACTGCACCTGAAATAACCGTTTTTAATTGTATTTAAATGTATTTTTATAATGTGTTTCTTTTACATTTTGTCTTGATGCTTTTGTGTTTTATGTAATGCCATGTTGTTGAAAAGTGCTGAACAAATAAACCTGCCTTACACAAACATTGTTTTCTGTCACAAAGCATTTTATACTTTTATTTTGAAGGTATTATAATGGAGCTCCGGTACAGCTTTGGTAATTTCCGGCAGCTTGTCGTCGATTTCCACCAGACAGAAGTTACTGCACATGCGCAAATGATGATATTCATATTTCTGATGAAGGCCTGAGGGTAGGCGTCGTTCCGTTATGATGCCCATGATGACCTCCACGATGAATGGAAAAAAATTATTGGATATCAATGAAACATCTTGATTTCACTTTTCAGATTGTCGCTCTGTATCAGCAAAGATCTGCTCAAAACATGATTCAGCATAAAACTGAAACATAAACTGAAGACTAGATGTCAGAAATTTAACTCCAGGAAGAGACACATCACTGTGCTGAGAGGCCTGACGTCGTGTCATATCATGATGTCATCATCATCATCATCATCATGAAAGTTTAGTTTCAAGTCAAAGTTTAGAAAGTTTAGTCAAAGATGCTCATAAATGTCTTAAATATAAGGACCAAATGATTATTTAGCATAGATAAAGTTAATCAATGAGCTTGTTTTTGTTTGTTTGTTTGCTTGTTTGCTTTATTTATTTATCTATCTTTTTTGTGTATGTGTGTAGATATGTACAGATGTGTATGTATATGTATGTGTGTATATGTATATGCACTATTATACTACTTAACTACTGACATACTACCTTTTCTTTCTTTTTATTTTACTTTATTATTAATAGTATAATTGTTATCATTATCATTTGACTATAAAATATATCAATATTGTAAGAATGCTATAAATATGAACACCATCATATGTAAGCAAATGTAAATCTATGTAAAATGCCCTCTTACAATCAAGTATTTTAAAAAAAAATCATCATGAAAGTTTAATCACAGTTGGGCCTTTAAAAAACACAAACTAATATTTTTATTCCTGCTTGTTTATGACGATTACCCATCAGGCTGGATCACCCACCAGGTAGGGGGTCCAAGACCTGCAGGGGCCCTAAAAGCACCTGCTTATGCCAATAAATCACAATGTCCATTAGCATAAAAGCCTTATTTCATATTCCTAAATTGATATATTTAATCAGATTACTACCCAGCTAATTTTGGACCAGGTTGTATTGTAGCCTAGAAAAACTGTACAAATCACACAGAGAGTGGGAGGAATGAAAGAGTTAATAGGGACCCAGCACCAGCAGTTCATTTATGCCCTGGGGCCCCCTGACAGATTAATCCATCATCACAGATCATGTTCTGTACACCTGCACACACCTGATTACCGTATTTAGCATTAATACATTAAAGTTGAACAATTTAAATAATTTCTAACAATCTGAAACACTGTAAATGTTTGACCCTGTTTAGATCAATATGACACAGACAAAATAATGAGTTAATGTGACCCAGAGAGTCACTCAAGACCAGGAGTTGTTTTGACCTAGTTTTAGTGTTATTTTTTATTTTACTGTTAGGTTATTTACCCAACTAAAGCTTTATAATCTACTCTACTCTGTTTAAACTTACACCTCACAGTTTTTTATTGACTTTTTCTGTCTTATGAATGTCATAAACACATTGTTTTGTACATGAAACAATACATTTGTGACAGTCTTTAGCTAAAGCTTGTTGTGTTTAACACTGGGTCAAAATAACACATTGCTGCTGCTGCTGTATTAGTTCTATACTGACAGAAACTAGGTAGAATTTTAACTCAGTGATTTTTAATGAGTGGATTTATATAATTGTACATCTATCTGATGTGTCTAATTGAATTTAAATATATGAATGAAGAAGGAAAGAACACTATAGGAAACATTTTAAAGGGTTGATCCCAAAATAATGCTGGTCTGTTAGGATATGCTTTTAATCAGGTAAGTCATGTGGTTTATTTAACTGTTTATTGTAGATAGTTCTTCTTTTATAGATGTGTAGCTATCATCTTGTGTTCAGTGGTGGTTTAATGAAGACATTATCACACTTAAAGACATTTTTTATATCTTTTGGCACCTCTTACTTCTCATGTATGTACTTGTTTGCAGTGGTGTTGCAACTATTTTCTACATTTTAGTGACCATTTGGACTGACTTTTTAAAAGTCAGCTGGAGTCATTCAAGTAGAATCTTTTTTTTATTTTGTTAAAGGTTTGTATCTTTCTTCAGTTGCTTATCACCTACTTATAAAGTTACACTTGATGTCAGATGTCTGGGCCAATAAATTTTTTAAACTGCAGATTTGACAATAATATGCAGCTGCATGAGGCAAAGCATCACATCAGTATGCACAGAGTCAGAGTGTCCTCTACTGGTGGCTCACTGCAACTGAAGCCTGCAGTTACACCTGTTAAAGTCTCCTTCCACTCAAAAATGTGTTTTACTTCTTGTTCCTACAGTTGGATGTTTGAGTTTCACTGCGCAGAATGACGTATGTGCAGAGTTTGAGTTTGGAAAAAATAATAATAGACACAAATTATTAGTCAAAATAGAGTATTTTTATGTCTTCAAACACGTCTGGAGGAGATCTTCAAGTTAAAGGCAATAGTTAACATACCTAATGGTTATTTATTTATTGTTCAGTCTACTTACTTTGTGCTGCTTTCAACCTGGTATTTAATGTTTGGATAATCTGTCTCTCTGAGTCACGTGTTTGTAAAGATTTACTCATAGCTTTGACTCCTCTTAGTTTAGTCTGTCAGGCAGCATTTACAGACGATGACTCAAGGATTCAAGGATTCAAGGACCTTTAATGTCATCTCACTACAGTTACATATATTCTCTGTTTCAAATGCTGCCTATGAAGAAATAAAATGGTGAAAAAGTAGCATAAATGCAACAGGTATTAAAACTTTAGAAGAATTTAAAATCAAGGTTTAAAAAATGTTTTTAAAAATAAATAAAGAATAGAGAATATACACATAACAATTACTGGGTTAAACCCAGTAACTGGTTTTACCCAGTTTGTGTCAATATAGCACCAATACAACATTGGGTTAATTGCAGTAGCAATGTGTTATTTTGAGCCAGTGTTACACACAACAAGCTTTAGCTAAAAAGAGCAGAGTAGATTATAAAGCTTTAATTTGGGTAAATAACCCCACAGTAAAATCAAAAATAACACTAAAACTGGGTCAAAACAACACCTGGTCTTGAGTGGCTTTCTGGGTCACATTAACTCACTATTGTGTCGGTGCTATATTGATCCAAACAGTGTAAAAATTTAATCCAGTGATTTTTTTTAGTGCGCAACTAGCTTTTCTGAAAAAAAGTACATATGGTTCACCCGAAATAGAGTAAAAAAGCAGGACATTATTCAACTTTAAAGTAACAATATGCCAAAATGTTGTCAAGAATGTGCTATCTATCTATCTATCTATCTATCTATCTATCTATCTATCTACTTTGTTGATTTAGTGCGATCAGGATCTAAACATCCAATAGTTTAGTCATTGATAATGGCTGATGAGAAGATGTTACATGTCAGATACGATGTTACGCGATTAAGGTTATTGTCTTTGGCGGTTGGAGGTCAGATCTGTCAATCAGTGTGATTGATACTGGATTTGCTGCGTGCAGCTGCTTCAGTGCAGGAAATCTCGGGGCTGCTCGGCGTTGATTGGCTGCTTTCTTGTTGTTGTCCTGTCACTCCTCCAGACTCACAGTCCTGCTAGCATCGCAGGCTGCACAGCAAAACCCTAACCAGGAAGTCCACAAAGTTACTAATTAATATCATTTTGATTTTTTGTGCAGTAAACGTTGAAACAAAGGCATGACCTCTACCGCCTCTCCGGTAAGCCACCCGATATATTTGACTTTTTAAAGGATAATAGCCAGTTAGCTGCGTTAGCTTTAGCATTGCTAACGGTCCCCGTCGTGCTAACGTTGTTTGTTGACAGCACTCAGTGTCGGACAGACACTAACAACGTTTATCCAGCGTTAGCTTTAGGTTAGCTTGTTATCTGTTGTCGAGTTTAATATCGCTTTAATATCCTCTGTTAAATCAATACATGCGATACATTAATACATCAGAGGCTAACAGACTGCTCACAACTTTATTAACCAACAGTAACTAACTAAGAATTGGAGAGTTAATTGAATCAGCCACTCACTGGAGGACAAACAAAGACAGATAAACTGTCTGTGCTATATAATCTAGTTAAAACCAGTCGCTACGGCTTATGTGCATAGATTTAAAGTTTAAGACAATACGTAAATATTCACACCAGTCCCCATGTGGTAACTCCCTTCTTAAGTCTTTGACACAATAACTGTAGAAATTTTTGTCTTTAATTTTAATGATACTGGCACATTTGCTCTAATTAAAGCAGAGCGAACTCAAAAATAAATTCTAGTAACACATTAATAGCAAATTAAGAGGTAAAATTATATATTTACATAAATATATATATGGTTGGGGCCACCCCTGTAGTTGTAAAAGACAATACTGATATTTGCAAAGTATTTTTTTCTAGTAGTGTGTCAGTTAATGCAACTCACATGTCTGCCATGATCTTAATTGATTGATTAATAAATTAACAGTTCATTAATCTTAATTTGATAGATATGAATGAAAAGCTTAATGTCATTATGGACAAATACTGGATATTGGCATCCCCACAAACAGCATGCAACAGAACAAAGCAATAATAAAACTAGCACAGAGACCTTAAGTAAGGCAAAAACAAACCTAAAATGTGTGTTTTTAAACTTGAGCTGCAACTAACGATTATTTTTCGTTATTGATCAATCTGTTGATTAGTTGTTTGGGCCATAAAATGGTGAAAAATCAGGGCCCAAGGTGACATCCTCAAATCAACAGTCCGCAACCCAAAGATATTCAGTTTACTATCTTAGAAGAAAAAATACACATCTGTAAAGTTGCAATCAGAGAATTTAGACTCTTTTTTTCAAAATGACTCTAAATGATTCAGTTATAAAAATAGTTGACAATTAATTTAATAGTTGACAACTATTCAGTTAATCGACCAATAATTGCAGCTTTACAACAGTACAAACAAAGCAATAATAAAACTTGAGTAGAGATCTTAAATGAAGTTTAAAGAATCATGAACAATAACTCTCATTTGGTCCACCAAAAAGAAAGCTTGCTCAGTTTTTTTTTAAATGTATTTGAGTGTTATTGGTCATGATGACAACATGAGCCAGACAGACTGCAGCCATTGTTTGTGCAATCACTGATAAGGGGGAAAATTGGCAGTTGTAAAGCCTTGTTTACAAGCCTTTTGTATGCGTTGGATAGCTGTTCAGTGGTCTGTGTTTGATGCTGTGTTGCAGACTATTGGGGAGTTATTCCTCACCCTCAGTGAGATGGGTTTCACAGAGGAGCAGATCCAGGCAGCTATGCAGGCAGGGCATTTTTCTGTGGCGGATGCAGCTGAGTGGTGAGTTGTCCCAGCACTTATTCCACTTATCCCAGCACTCTGAAACAAGTGGAAATTGCCATTCATTAAATTATCTAATAAAAATTTACTTTTGTGTCCCTCTCTCATACAATGATAGGCTCTTACAGGGTCAGCATCCACGGCACAGGTTGGTCAAACAGTCATCACAGCCAGCTGAAACAGCATTTTCTGCTTTCAACCCTCCCAAAGAATCAGCAAGCATGTCTGAGTCACAGACATCTCCTACTGACAGTAGAGGTATGGCACCAAGCAGTTTGGACTATACAGTGTCAAATGTGTTGGTTACTTGTACCAATTGGACTTGAACTTGTGGCTGGGTAACGGGACAGTTTAGCTGTGTTTGTTTTCATGTATATGCAAATATATCCATCACTGTAGTATTGTGTAGATATGTCTGTGTAATCGTATCTGTGCTGTTTTCAATAAAGCCTAAAGGAATCGATAGTTAAGGATGTGTCTCATTAGATTGTCTCTGACTTTAACAGGGAGTGCTTCATTAGTGCTGAGACCATCACAGTCATGCAACCTGACCCCAGAGCCGCAACCGGTCGAGTCCCGCATCAAACAGGACAAAAGTGACTTCGAAGAGCAACAGAGACAACGTGTTGCTCAGGAGGCCAGAGCAGAGAAAAGACAAAAGAAACAGGTTAGCGTTATTGAAAAGAAGGACTTCACGTACTGACCAGCGGCGTCAGTGCCAACTCAGCCGCACTGGCAACATGTTTATCACACAGAGAGGGAAATCTTTTAAGCTAAGTTGAAGAGAACATCTTATCTTGTGTTTGTTGGTCTGCCAGGAGCGCGAGTTGGTGTTAAAGCGGATAGCTGAGGATCGGAGGAGCTTGCAGGAGAAGAGCCAGACTAATGCCGCCGCAGAGACGTCTCCCCCCAGTAGTCAAGACCAGAAGCTTGGTGGAAAAGTTCAGACTAATGTGGATAACAACTGCATCCTCATGGTGAGGCTATGAAGAACCTAAATATTACTGCAGACTGTTTATTTATTATTACTGTACTGACTCACAGGTGTTTAAACTTCATGTTTTTCTGTCTCGCTACAGATTCGGCTGCCGTCTGGGGAGTCCATGCGTGAGCGCTTTCCAGCCGACGCCCCTCTGCGCAGCGTCGTGGAGCATATCACCGGACGTCACCCCTCCCTACCCACCTTTTCACTCCTCCAGGGATTCCCACGGAAACGCTTCGGGGAAGCAGAGCTCGCTTGTTCACTGCGTTCCCTCGGCCTCACGCCCAACGCCGCACTGTGTATTCAGACCACTCCTCCAGAGACACCCCAGGATCCACCCAGTCCAGCAGAGCCACCGTCAGCGGGACAGAACGAGCAGGCTCCGTGCATCGTGCTTCCTCAGCCACATATCCCTGTCCAGGAGGGGGCGGAGGGGCTAGACCCTGTTTTACCCCCTCCACTACCCAACCAGCTGTGGGAAGAGGCAGTGAATTATGCAGGGATCCCTGGAGTTGGTCCTTCTCTGTCTGGGCCTTCTCACTTCTGGGGTAAATATTAAATACTGTGTGAAATACGCCTTGCATGTAAAAAAAAAAAAGTCTCATTATTTATTGTTGTTATTATCATAAATGTTTCCTCACTAAAGATTGTTTATGTGCAGTGGTTTTAGTAGCCTATAAGAATGATTTATAGGCTCAGTTGTTTCAACAAAGCACAAAGTTGAACGTTATTTAAATAGCTTTATAGTCACGGATGACATTCCTGGGGCTGTTCAACAGGGCGAGGCCAGAGATTGGTTCCTGGAAATCACGAGGAGGCTGCTGGCATCGAAGTTGACGAGGAACAAGAAGGAGAGGGGGAACCACCTAATTTGCTAAACGGTACTGCTCCCTGTGTCTGGGATTGGCACGGACGCTTCATCCCTCCCTTTCCATTCATTTTGCATTCTTTCCCCATCTCTCCTCCCCGCTTAACCTCCTCCTGGCAACATGTGTCTCTACTGTGGAACTTTTTGTTCTCTCATGTCAGAAACAGATGATCCTGGCTTCTCACTCTGAGCTGTAGCTTTCATTCAGTTTCCATACTGTATATTGCATAAGTTTCCCAGTCTACAAAACATTGGACAGACTGCCCTACTAATGTGTGTCATATGTAAGAAAGATTAGGATTAGGAAACATGTAGGTGAATGCCCCTTTCTGTCAAGCATACAGTACACAGGGTCAAAACTGCTGAGCCCCACCAGTGGGAACTGTTCTCCCTAAGTGCTTACAGCTAGCCAACCAGCCAGCCAATCATATTCAGTCTCTCAGAGCATGTGGTTTTGATGTAGTATCCTGAATGTGTGTCAGGTCAGAGTGTGCTATGAGCTCAGTCCCAGTTTAAGCTAGTTACAGGAGAATCAAAGATCCAACACACACACACAAGATGTTGATCAGAGGTGTGCGATTTATATACAGTAACATTGCAAAGCTTATGTGTTTTTTAACTGTAAAGAAATCGTAACAGGTTTTGATATTAGCTTGGTGAGATTAGCATGTCCTTATTGATTGCAATTGTTGCGTGTGTGTTTTTTTTTTTGCAGGAATGCCGAGGCTGCCTTTTTTCCCGGAGAACAGGATTCGTGGAGGATTTGAGCCCAGGCACCACTGGCCAGAGCAAGGCAATCGACTTAGGTTAGTGTCTAGACAGAATTCCACTTAAAGCTTAATGTCATGCTTCTGCATTTAATGTGATTCCACTCTACATGTATTACAGTGCTATAACTCTCTAAATAGGTTTTTTAAAATGTGCTTTGCTACTGGTTGTGAATCATTCTTAAGGGACTTTTAACACTGCTTACATTAACACTAATTTGTCAGTTTAATGTAGCTTAGTTGCACACAAAGAATCTCTTCAGTTAGACTGGAGGTAGGAAAAATAATGCTATATGCCAATAGTAAGAATTTTGCTAGCAGTTTAAAATGCTGTGTAGATTGCTGTTTTCACATAATCTGACCAGATATTTTACATATGTATTAAATTATAGTATGTATGTTAAAGACAGTTGTGTCTATGTGTCTTAGGGAGGCACCAGTGGAGGACCCAGCAGAGCCTGAGGATGCAGGAGTTCGGATGGCGCCCGGAGCTGCAGGTCTGGCTGCAGTGGAGCGTCTTCAAAGAGCTGCACAGCAAGAAGACCCCCGTGCCTCCCAGGGACAGCCGTCACCCCCTAAAAGACCCTTCAGAGCACCCAGTGTGCCCTCCCTATGTGCCTTGGCCACCCGCGCCACTGTCCACCTCATGACTGGTGAGAGACTGTATAAAATACTCAGTGTACTGAACCTCTTTATTATACCAAACTGATTTGTTTATACGTGAGCGTCCAGGAAAAAGTGTAAAGCTCAGCTGATTTTCTAGAAAATGTGTGTCCATGCTTTGTTTACTCATTGTGTTCATTCTGTGCCATTTGTCCCTCAGCTCCCAGTATGCAGTACAGCAGCAGTCTGGCGTGTCTGACCCCGGAGCTGGCAGAGCTTCTGCTCAACCACATGTCCCGCGAGAGACTCCTACGTCCACGCACTCTGGAGCTCTTCTTTGGCTGCCCATTGCAGAAGTTTGTCCTAAACTGCTACCCATACTCCACCAATGAGCTCCTGCGACAGTTACGGGCCTTCCCAGCACTGAAGCATCTAAGTCTGGTCAACTCGCCTCTTATCACTGGTATAAAATTTTAACCTAGGATTGATTCAGGTGGATGAAGCGTCAGTTTTTCTGTGTAAATCTTGGTAAAATGTCGGGTTAAAATCTGTGTTTTTTGTCCAGACTCAGGCCTGTCAATCCTGTCCAGCCTGGTCAAACTCCAGTACCTCAACCTGGCCTCCTGTAGCAAACTGACCGACTCCTGTCTGCAGCATATCACAGGTTGGGCTTTATACACACTCAAGCAGCCTCGTTAACAAGGCTCTGACTGTTACTAGAAGGGGATAATAAATATAATAGATTATGTAACACCACTCTACGTGCAACTACAAGCGTGTGCAAGAGCGCCAGATCCCAGCATAAGCTGCTCTGTGTTAAGCATTTGTAGTTAAGAGTTGATTTTTTTTTTTTTTTGGGTTCTGCCTTTATGAATAATTTTGCCTGGTATCAACATATTTTCTTTCTCGTTTTGTCTTCAAGGTTTAAAGAGCCTGTGTTTCCTGTCCCTGGACCAGACCAAAGTGACTGATACTGGGATGGTGCTATATCTCCAATCAGCTCCATCCTGCCTCTTTCAGCTCAGCCTGAACCAGACGGCAGTGACTGAAGCCACGCTGGTAGTGCTGCCCACATGTGTGCCACAGCTGCGACTGCTCAGCATCAAGCAGACTAAGGTACTTCAGCGTTCACACGCACATCTGACGTTTGAATTGTGCCTTCATGTTTGTCTTAGCATTAGCTCACAGAACAGCCGCTTCAAAAAAGTTTATTATTTTATGTTTTTCTCACATTTTCACATCTTGTTTTGCCAGGTTAAGGATGTGTCAGCTTTGGCAGAGCTCTCCAGCCTGCAGACTCTCAACCTGGATGGGACAGGTGTGACAGAGGGCTCTCTAGAGCACATCGCCACCCACCCTGCCCTGTCTTCCCTCAGTTTGGCAGGTATCCCTGTAGAGGATGGCAACCACGTCCTCCAGATCATCTCAGGTTTGTAACTGGGAAGGAACGTTCATAAATGAGTCCAAGCTGTGTTGAATACAATTTTTAGCAAGATTTTTCCTTCCTTCCAGGTCTAAAGTTGACTCAGCTGACTCTCCCTGGACGCCACTCTGTGACAGACAGCGGACTCGCATTCCTCTCTAGACTGTCTCTGCTCTCAGAGCTGGACCTGACAGACTACACACAGGTCACAGACCAGGGAGTCAGCCAGCTCTCCGCCATGACCAGGTCATTCTCACACTTTATAATTAGTATGCTGTACTCTACAATACCCTACTTCCTTACATAATACAGCAGGCTGTTATAACAGGGATATTGACAGGAGTCCTGTGTGTACTTTGTGTAGGTTGAAGAAACTGTCACTTAGCAACACTCAGGTGACAGATGCAGGGCTTCCTTCTCTGCGTGGCCTGCAGGAGCTGCAGGAGCTGTGTTTGGACCGAACAGCAGTCACCAGCCGCGGAGTGGCAGAACTAATCACCTGTCTGCCGCACCTCCAGGTGATTTTATTGGTGACATCTGTGAATATGTCCATCTGTCAGTTGCCTAGCACCAATTTAGATTTAGAAATGGTGGAGAAAACATTATAAGTGAGTAATAAGTAGTATAAGTACCTGTGTTATGACATCTTTGGGTTAATTTACTGTATATTGCATTTAACACTTTTTATGTAACCCTTTTGATAACAATTATCCTGCATATTTAAGTTTCAGGATTTCACACTGTAAGCCTGGATAACCCTTCATTTAAAAACACATGCATAGTTGCTGGGTTTACACTCAGAAGCACAAATCAAACGCTGCTACAGCTCAGAGCTCATTAATTCAGGGTCCTAACCCTCTCTTAAAAATAATAGTGTACAAATTTTACTAAGTGACGGTTAAATGTGGGTTCAGAAAGGCAAATGGACTGCACTTATCCAAAGCACTTTACGAATCTGCCTCTCATTCACACACTAACGGCAGTAAGCGACCGTGCATGCTCGGCACCGGTTTAACCATCGGGAGTAAGTGGAGTCTTCATCAAGGACATGGGGACAGGAAGTGGGGGAAAGGGGGGTGACTTTTTGTGTCAAGGGAGTATTTTTCCAGCCTTCATGGAGGTTAGGGGCCAGGGTTGATCAGAGTCGGATGTAAGCTCACTGACAGATTTAGTATGTCCTTTAATGGCATTAATACAACCACTAGCTTTCTCAACCAGAGGTCAGTTTCAATTATGTCTTCTCAATGACAGTAACTGTAACCGCTGAGCCACCCTGATACAATATGATCCTCTTTTCTTTACTCAGCAACTTGCTCTGCTCATTTTGTATGCGTGACGTTTTGCTAATGCATGTTTTCTTTCTGTTTTCTAGGTGTTGGGGTTAGCCAGCACTCAGGTGGGAGACACAGTAGTGAGGAGAGGTCTGATCCGCTGCAATCAGCTGGTTAAGCTTAATCTCAGCCGCACACGGATCACAGACCACGGTAAGGTCACACGCTCGCTTTGTTCACCCGACCCGACCGCAACAGTGATGTAATCCTCGTCTCACTCGACTGAACAACTTCAACGTATTTTCATACTTTTTCCTCAGGTCTGAAGTTCCTGAAACACATGCCTCTGGCTCAGGTGAACCTGGACGGCACCGGTGTGAGTCTGATAGGTATCGCCAGCCTCCTCACTTTCACCAACATCAGCAGCATTCGGGCCAGCAACACTCGCACCATTTCCCCCGACGAAGTGTCAGATGAGGAGTGGGAAGCCCAGTGAGCGTTAAAATCCCTCCGGGTTGGTCCACACGTACCCCCGAGCACGGCTCCGACTGCTGCTGTCCCCCTCGTAGCCTCTAAAAACACGCTGCCATCAGGACAGCCTGAACAGCGAAACAAACACTCCTTACTTGCACTGTTTCAACTACAGCTCGTGCCACTAATCTGTCAATCATGCACGCTAACAAGTTGAAATTTAAACGGGGAGCCTTGTGTTTTTTAAAACTAGGCCATCTAACGTTTACAGCTACAGAATCAATCAGTATTTAATAGCATACGCTGCAGCCCTCTGTCTCTGGGAAACTCCACCTAACAAACATTGTAGCTTTAAAGCTTCATGTGCAGCCTTATAGGTCGGAGATACATGTGTTTCCTCTGGTTTTGCACTTGTGGAACCAGCTAGCAGGAAACATACTTTATGTTGGAAGTGTAACATATATAACACAGCATGTATTTTCAGACTGTAACGACTAACAGCCTGATATATTTAGACATTAAATGCAAACCTAAATTGTCAAATTCAACCACCAAATGCGGTTGAAGGAAGGCTTTTGGAAGATGTGAAGGCAGATAATGTCTTCCAGTAATGTTTTGAACACCTATTGTTAAAACTAACATTGAATCTTAAGCTGTAAACATGTCATATGTTGGATTTACCTGAAGAATTTAATTGCCAACTAGGATTGAGTTCACATCAACCTCCTGATGTTTATTAGAATTAGATCCTGTGCTTTTTGTGTGTGTGTGTGTGTGTGTGTGTGAGAGAGAGCTCCAGTTTATGGTGCTATTAATAATTGCAGCGCTTTTTCTCAGGCACCGTGCCTGATTTTAGGCATAGAACAGTTTTAAATTCATATAATACATCATACACATTTCCTCCTGGACATCATTTCAGGCTCACATATCTTCTCTTGCTTTAATCCTTTTAATTGTACAGTGTTTGTAGATGCTGCAAACACTACTGCAGAGTATGTCCAAAAATGACTAAACAAATCTTTATTATCTGTTTGATACCGTAGACACGAGAGAGAGAAAGAGAAAGAGAGATGTCAGCTGTTGGTTTATTATTGGCTTTAAATCCACAAAAATGAAGAGAATGCCCATGTTGCTAAAAATATTTGCTCGGTTTCTGGTTTTAACAAAATCCTTCTCACGTTTTATGTTATGACATGTTTTTTTGGTTATCACTACATACCAAATAAGTCTGTTTTAAAACACCCTGCTGGATGTCTACATCAGGCTACAGTCTCTTTAGACATTGACTGGACCTTTTTCCTCAAAGTGATATTTTATCTAGAAAAGTTTGTTATAACAGAATAATTTAGCATGTAGTAATAAGAAAAATATATAATTAAAAATGTTGGAGGATTTTTTTTTTTTTTCTTTCTAACGGTGGTGGTGGTACTTCTGGGTGATGTTAACACCATTCCAGTGTGACATGAACACAGCTTTACTGAGAGCTTTAGAAAAAGGTGATAGCCTGAAGAATTTATAGGATTTAATAACATAAGTGATGGCCTGTATGGATCTTAGTTTACAGCAAAACCACACTGCAATAGTCAACTAAAGAGTTTTTTCCTTTTTAACTGCATCCTGGAGATGCATTGGCCTCAGTTGGCTGTCATTATCTTCTATCTTTGGTTACGCCAAGAAATTTCAGTATTCTTTTGGACAGCCCAGTTATTTTCAGTTCCCTGGAGGACTGGGTGAGGAGCGAACACCACGCAGCGGCTGTTGTACGAGGTCGGATCTATACAGCCGCGGGACTCACAAGCCACAATCCAAAGCAACTACTTCTAATCACTTGTCCTCTTGTTTACAGAGATGTACAATAGTTTATTTTCCCTAAAAGCTTTTGATTTTTGGATACAAGCACTGTTTAAGTTTTAAAAAAATAAAATAATAAAGTCTTCTCAATTTAAATATGCTGTTTTTATGTTCTGTTTATTCAGACAAACCTTTATTGCATTACATTGTTAAATAAGGCAGAAATGCTCTTTTACACCGGTGGGAGGGGAGGAAAAAAAAAAAAAAAAAAAGTCAACTTTTAAATATCATAAAATATGACCTAAAAAGCTGCTGCATACATGATGGGATAAAACAGAACATTTGGAAAAATAAAACTTTTCTATGAAGACAGCACAATGGAATGCATTCCAAAATGCACTGAGATGCTTCAGGTGAATCAGCCAATCAGAGTGCAGCCTGAGGTGAAAGGAGAGAGGAGGGGTTGGAGGGGGGGGGTCGGGTAAGGTTAAGCACAATGCAGCACCGTTATACTGAGATGGAAATACAGTACAACATGTACAACAGACGTGTCCAATAAGATGCATAAGAGATTGTTTCAGTTCTAGTTTAGGACATTTCTTGCTCGTCTCTTCGGGAGCTTGCAGGTCAAATCCATGATGCAAGATAAAGGAGTGGCTCGAGAGTGTGATGTTGCTTTTTTAGATGTCATGCGCTTGATTTTCAATCTTTGATTTCAAGTGCTCCTTATAAGCCAGGATGTCCCTGTTCCACTTTGTAATGGTTTGACTCTCGCAGATCCAGATCTCTTGAGCCACCTAGAGAAAAGAGAGAAAAAAAGGTTTTAATTGTGAGTTATAGCTGTTAAAATTAAATTCTCCTGTTTAGAGTTTCTAACAGATCCATAAGTTCAACAACTAATGTGGACCACATACAATCTAGTAAATGAGCTTCAAGCATAATACAGACTGTCAAGGTGGAAATGGTGATACACAAGTTACTGATTAAGGCTTTAAAGTTAAAAATGTCATCAAGAAAAATGCCAAATGGGAGCCATGATCACATATGTACCTGCTGAATGAGCCTGAAGTCGTGGCTAACCAGCATCATGCCGCCATCAAACTCGTTGATGGCTTCTGCCAATGCGTCAATAGTCTCGATATCCAGGTGATTGGTGGGCTCGTCAAGGAACAGCATGTGAGGGTTCTGCCAGGCCAGCCAGGCAAAACACACCCGGCACTTCTGGCCATCTGACAAGTTCCTGATTGGACTGACCTGCAAGAAATTTCAGGTGAAAACTTGCAGATAGAAAACAAACAAACAAAAAAAGCAAGTATGGATTTGGACACCCCTCCCATTCTGTATCTTCAGGAAAAGTAGCCAATTCATACCTGCTGTTTCCCCGTCAGGCCGTAGCGACCGATGATCTTCCTCATCTCCTCCTTTTCTTTGATCTCAGGGAAACACTTCATCATGTACTCCAACGGAGACAAGTCCAGCTCCAGCTGCTCTGTCAGATGCTATAAACATAACCAGATAGGAGACATTTAATTTTATTGTACAAGCTACTTTATATGCAAAGAATCATTGCTGTAGAATTCCCTGGTAGTTTAAAAAAAAAGTGATGCTCTGTGTTTTACCTGGTGATATCTGCCTATCTTGACGTGAGAATGCTTGCGGATCATGCCATCAGAGGGTAGGAGCTACAAAGAGAAAGTGAGAATGAATTGGAATACTCTGAAGACAACTGCAGGTTGTTTCAGGCTAATGGGTAAATAAACCTACCTCTCCCATCAGCAGCTTCAGCAGTGTGGACTTCCCTGCTCCATTGGGCCCCACCAGAGCCACTCGTGTATCCAAGTCGATACCAAACTCCAGGTTTTTATATATGTGTGGCTGTGGGAAACATTATCAGATGACTTGAGAAATGAACCTACATTTTCAGTGAATAAAAAAAAGGTCCATCCGTGCTGTAATAATCAACTATACTCACTGTGTTGTCACTGTACTTGAAGCTCACATTCTGAACCATGATAACAGGAGGAGGAATCTTCCCACAGGGAGGAAAATAAAATGACAGAGTCTGTTGGAGAGAGCGGTAAGAGTTAATACCATGACAATAAACGTCCATAATTCCTCAAAGTGGCTATATGCATCAGTGGCTATAAAAACAACTGCTCAGCGGTCTGGAAACCACCCTTACAAGCTACATTACAGTACCTTGTCATTCACAACTTTTTCAGTCAAGCCTGATGCCACCATCTTCTGCAGTGTCTTCTCCTTGCTCTGTGCCTGTCGTGCCAGCTTTGCAGAGCCGTGACCAAACCTAGCTATGTAATTCTGGAGGACAGATGTAAAAAAAGAAAGAAAAAACAAAGAAGAAACAATGAGTGCAGGTTTTGATTTGACCATTGACAAAGGGAGTAATTATTGTTTATCAGAAGCTTGACTACTTGGGGAAAAAAAAAAGCTGCTCTGAACTGTCCAGTCTGTTTAGTGCAAACAACCCACCACATGGTGTCCCTTATTTACCTTCATGTGTGCTATCTGGTCCTGCTCCCAATTGAAGCGCTTCATCTGGTTCTCTTCCAGCTCCTCTCTGGTCTTCACATACTGGTCATAGTTACCCTTAATTTTAAAAATAGATTTGCATGGTCATCCAACAGAAGCTGCATACACCGATACATAATTAGTAACAGCCCGCCCCTAGTTTCCTTATATAGTGCTAACAGATCACAGATTGCAGAGTCTAGTCCAGAAACTTCCAGAGATTCTAAGAGTGTTTAGCAGTCTTCTTACCGTGTAGTATTTCAGTTTTCTCTGATGCAGGTGGATGATGTTAGTGCACACACCATTCAGGAAGTCCTGAGAGTGTGAGATGAGCACAAGGATTCGCCTGAATCTGAAAAAGAACAAGCAGGATGATCAGCACCCATCAACATTTTTGGCTATTTAAGGGATGAAGGAAGTTGGGTGTGGACTTACGACTTGAGCTCCTCTTCCAACCACACACAAGCATCCAGATCCAAGTGGTTAGTGGGCTCATCCAGCAACAACATGAAAGGCTTGATGAACAGGGCTCTTTAAAAAACAAAAACAAAACAAAACAAAATAGGATAGTTAGAATGTTTTATGTACTTTCTCCTCAAGAGTTACATAAGATAGATACCCTTTCTATCTGTACAGTAAATATAAAGCTACAGCCATTAGCTGGTTAGCTTAGCATAAAGACTAGCCTAGTTCTTCCTTGTTGCCTGGCAACAGGGCTAGCCAAGATATAATCTGCCATACATGAATTTACATTTTGCTTTAAGATCAAGTTACCTATGAGTTACTCTGGATGTTTAAGGATCTTTTCTACACAGGACAGGTGCTGCTACTCAGCGAATACTTTCCCCAATTAATATATGCATAGTGGCTCTACTCTTGAATGTAAAAGTATACCAACACAAGGACTATATTGACTGAATTCAAACCTAAAACACAGAGACAAAAGAACATTGTATCATCATCATCATCATCATCATCATCATATCTATATGGCGATATGAGCGTTTTGTCCTCACCTGGCCAGAGCGACGCGCATCCTCCATCCTCCACTGAAGTCCTTCAGTTTCTTCTGCTGCATAGCACTGCTGAAACCCAAACCGTGGAGGATCCGAGAGGCTCGCACCTCTGCCTTGTCTGCATCCAGCTCCTCCAGACGCTCATACAGCTCCATCAGCTTCTCACACTCCGCTATGTGGGAAATGAGAGAAAGACATTTACTCAGACTTAGCCAATTATGTGTGAGACAGCTTTCCATGCTCAATATGAAGTCTGCATTTGAAATAATTGTATTAGTCTTAGCTACAAGTCTCATTAATTTTGCCAGTTTGTTGTCACTCAACTGTGGCGCTGTAGTGACAATTCATGTTACTCACAGTCTTCATGGGCAAGTCTCTCTGCTTCCTTCTCCAGCATGATCCTCTCCTCATCCACCTCCATGACACACTGCAGAGCCGTCTTTTCGCTGGGGGCCATCTCCCGGGTCAAGTGGTAAATGTCTATATGCTCTGGAATGGGAATTTCACGATGTCCAATGGCTGACAACAGCATGGATTTTCCTGGTAGATAAAAAGTACAAAAGGAAATTAATTATATTCATCATAGGTGAACTGCTGTGAAAGAACAGTGAAGATAAATGCTCTTTTCTATGTTAAAGGAAAGTAGCTGTTTTTGGATATCAGGGCAGATTGCAGCCTTCAAGCACCTTTATCGAGCATTTGCCCCAACCGCTCCACAAAAACAGCACAAAGGAAAACTAGTTACCTGTGCCGTTAAGACCAATGAGGCCATAGCGTCTGCCTGAGTTGAGCTCAAGGCTGGTGTCTGCTAGCAGCTCTTGGCCATGGAAGGTGAGCGACAGGCTGCTAATGTGGACGTCGGTGCTGTTGGGGTGTGAGGCCAGAACGCCTGTCACTGCCCGAGCCTCTGTCTTCCGCAGCTCAAATTCATCCAGCTCCTTTGTCAAACTGGCAATACCTGTTAAAATGAAATGCACACATTAAGCTTCAACTTCCAGAAAAATGTGATATACTGCTAGAACTGATCTCAGGAATGACACTCAAGCCAAGCAAACCACAATCAAACCGATAATAATTTTAATTTAAAGATCGCTCCCCCTCTTACCGTTGCTTTGTGCTCCATTAAGCTGGGTCTCTGCTTGTTCACCCTCCTCATTTATCTCATCAGCTTTCTTGGTGCGCTGGCGAGCCTTCGCAGCCTCCTTCTTCTTTGCTGCCTTCTTCTTGGCTAAGTCGGATGGCATGGTTGTGCAAGGCTATACAACAACAGGAAATAGAAAAGGGGACACCTATAGGTCAACAATCTAACTTTTAAATAATGCCATGTTGTGTCATGGAAACAGTACTATCCGCTGAGGCTCAGTTGCTAAAGGATTTCAACATTTTGGATTTCAACATCACTTTCATAATCTTATAATGCACGTAAGTTTATCAACAACCAAACACATGTCCTTTATGACTACTTTAACCTAATGCCAGAAGAAGACTTGTAAAACAACCACATTTACCTCAAATATAGACTGATTAAAGCACTTGAACTTTTGACACTTCCTTATTTTAAACACTGTCTAATATTATCATTTTCCTATTTTTATGTGTTTAACTGAATTGTATATGGGCACTTGTTTGCCTCAAATTGTCCCTTGAGGGACCAATAAAGTATTTATGAGTTGAATTGTACAAAACAAGTGCTATCGGAGTATAAATCATGTGACTTGTCAAATCAATCTGACTAATCACTTACAGTAAGTAGCGTTAGGAGTAGCTAGAACAATTGCCGGTAAACCTGAGCCAAAATGCGCCGCCGGTATCTGAAGTCACGGTGTAACGTTAAGTTCAATTTACAGCTGATTTTATGAAAGGACTACCGGTATAAGAAAAGACATAAGATGATGAACGTCTCGGCCTCGGGAGCGGTGGTTATAATATTAACTAAAAACGCATTATGCTCCCACCTGCTTGCACGTTGGGCTCCAACATTAGCTATAAAGCCTGATAGCCCCGGCTAACTGTAGCTGATGCCGCTCACATTAACGGCAGATTTTGTCACCTGAGAGCGAATTAGTCGACGACTAAAGCCAAACAGCGCCATTATCTGATTAAGACAAGATGTCACACATAAGAACAGATTATATCGCTTTCGATAAACTAGCCGTTGACTGCGTTAGCCGTTGACAGCAGGCCCGAGTTGCTAAAGCTAAATTGACGCAAGGCCCGACTAGCAACGACTCTGAAGACGACTAATTCGGTAGCGACTGAATGTTTTTCAAGACTACATTTAATTAAACGGAAATATATGTATGTTATCGATTTGAGTCGTAGTTTTCAGACGCCGGTAACGTCTTTCTTACCTAGATAATAAATTACTGGTCTCGGGAGCACACCGACGTCTCGTGTCCACTTTTCGCCGGGTGGATGTAGCCGCTCTGGAACCGCCAGACGGACCATATATGGAAAAGAGGGGCGGTGAGAGAAGATAAACCCGCCCCTGCTCCTGGGACTGCAGTAAAATGTCCTTTTATTACTCCTAATTTAGCTGCACGTTTAATTTACAACTCGGTGAAACACTGTAGCTATTAGTAATTGAGTAGAACAACCTACGTAGTTACGGAAGCGCAAAATCAGAGGCATAATCTCACAATTATGACACTACTACCTCATAATTACGATAAAAGATCCCAATATTATGATTTACTGCCTCATATTTGCGAGAAAATATCCCAAAATTATTAGTTACTACCTCAGCAAACAGGCTACCTCTAGGGAACGTTCCCTAAAGGTTCTCTCAATGTTATATTTTTGTAATTTTTGAACGTTTTTTAAAAGGTTATTTAAAAAAAAAAACTTTACATAAAATTTAGAGAACGTTCCTTGGGGGTTATTTTGGAAAGTTTTCCCAACCTTCCGCGAACGTTTTGTTTTAACTTTACGTGAACGTTCGCGAAAGGTTAGGAAAACTTTCCAAGATAACCCCCAGTCAACGTTAGCTGTGGGGGGTCCAGCGAACGTTCCCCGAACGCTTCAAGCAACGTTCGCGGAACGTTTGCCGAACCGAAAATTGTTCGCCGGGCTAAATAGCAATAAAAAAATCTCATAACTGTGAGAAAAGATCCCAAAATTATGACTTACTAGCTCATAATTACAAGAAAAGATCCCAATAATACGACATACTATCCAATAATCGCGAGAAATCTCATAACTGTGAGAAAAGATCCTAAAATTATCTTATACTTTCAAGAAAAGATGTCAAAACTATGATATACTATTTCATAATTGCGAGAAAAAAAATCTAATAACTATGAGAAAAGATCCAAAAATTATGACTTGCTATCTCATAATTACGAGAAAATATCTCAAATTAAGAACATTTGAGATAGTAAGTTGTAATTATGGGATCTTTTGTAATTTTGAGATCGTTTATCGTAATTTTGAGATAGTACATTAAGTCATAATTATGAGATAAGGCCGGTTTTTTTTCATCAGTGAATGTATCTGGCAATAAAACGGAAGACAGCGGTGTGATGGATATTAACGTCAGTTCTTATCGTTGTGAGATTATACTGATAAGGTCAGTAGCGTCAAGGAAATCATTTTCAGATCATAACATGGACCCATATGTGGACACAGGCTTTCCCTGATCAATCGTTCGTACTGATATGATATGTTATCACTGCATATTGATCTTGGACGTTGTTTTTAAGCAACACCCACTTCACGGGTCTCCTGCTAACCGTTTTAGTCAGAGGTGATGCTCAGTCAGTGAGGATGATGAAGAGGGAACCGACGGTATTTCTACTCCTGCCTGAGTCTGTGTGTGTGTGTGTATATGTGTGAGTGAGTATGTGTGTGTGGCACTCAATGTATGAGGAAGTCAAAAAACTGAGGAAATGGACGACGCATATTCAGCCAAGCTTAACGGCTTTTTGGCAACATTAACGCAGAAATTGTGGATGTATGCTTTGGGATTAGAGGAGATGGATCGACGAGCGACATATCTGCACTGAAACAACGGACGCGATGCTAGCCTGCTAGCTTGCTCTTTGGTGTTTGTTCCTTCCGACTCATAACGTTACTGTTGACGTTACAATTTCGGATAAGACGATCAAAACTGTCGAGTCTTCTTGACTAGATTAACGTAAACCTTAACGGTCAACTTTACTCGGTGACACTTAGCGTCTAGGTACATTATTTGTATAAGTATGTGCACATTTACTTTAGAAGTAGCTATTAGCGTTAACGCTAGCCAAAATTAGTTAAGCTAATTAACATAACGTTAGCTGAGAAGACACGTTATTACACAGTTTGTATGACTAACTTAACATGTTACAATTGGCAATGGCGCTCATAAACGGGTTTAGTAGTCTCTAACGTTAGCTGCGCGTTTGACGTACAATTTGTGCTTACGAGGCAAAATATTAAACAGTTATAATTGAAATATTTTTTAATCTATTGCTGTACATTGTTTTTCGCGAATTATCTTTGCTTGATAGGTTGATTGGAAACTTTACAACGACTACCTCTCCGGATAAGACTTAGAAAAGAGACAGTATGTGACATTTAAGGCAATTTTCTGCATCTCACACAGGTTGAAATATTTAACCGGGAGGGTTGGCTCATCTTCAAATGCTCTTGAAAGCCACATGGGCTGTTAACTCTCCCAGAACGGCCTCATCAAGAGTAGCTCGTAACAGTTAGATATGCGTCTGTCCTCCTTTTTGGCCGTGTTCAGGCCTGCTTTACCCCTTATCCTCGGGCTGTCTCTGGGCTGCAGTCTGAGCCTTTTAATGGTGTCCTGGACACAAGGGGACACGGATGACTCCTGCAGAGATGAACTGGGTAATGGGGGGCTTTTTCTGGGCAGAGGAGATGCTCAAAGGGACTCAAGGGATGGGGCTGGAGAGGAAGACTTCCAGCCACGTATAGTGCCCTATCACAAGGACCCAAACAAGCCACATAAGAAAGTCCTCAGGTGAGTGTGGAAGTCAGGTCTGATTTTTTTTTTTGTCAGTGTTTCCAGGTGCTGAAAGAAGTCAAAACATGATGGGATCAGATTAGATCAAGATAAGTGCCACGAAGACTTACAGAGAGGGCTTTTCAGTGAACACATATGCAGCCGTTGAGTTTGTTTTTTTTCAACAAATGTAATGGCAAATTTGTCACAAAAAAAACACCACACAACATTTTTTCTTATATCTTACAAGACTTGTTTTAAGAAACTGGAGACAATTTGATTACAGGGGATTTACATTTGTTAGTGCTCTCTTTAATAGGCTTACATTTAAATCTCCCCTGCAATAATCTAAATGCACTGAGTGGGATATACAGTATAGGTGTCCCATAGATTAAAGGTTACATTAGTCAAATCTACTTTTACATATATGTACAGTAGTTCAGATGACTTGACTTGACCTGTTAATCCACAAATGCATAAGATCTGATAATCTTCTACATGTCTTAAATTAGAATTCTAAAGCTGATTATCTGCTGGAAAAAGCTTCATATAATCTGCAGCAGTTTGGAAGAATCTGCTGAAATCTAAGATGTTTTAAATGCGGTCAAGATTTACTGGTAATAGCTTCCAAACCTAACTTGTGTTCTAATTTTTTCCGTTTATCTTTCTTTTCCACCTCTGCAGAACACGGTATATTCACACTGAACTTGGCATCAGAGAGCGACTGCTGGTGGGCGTGCTAACCTCTCGTGCAACCCTCAACACGCTTGCCGTGGCGGTGAACCGCACTGTTGCCCACCACTTCCACCGCACCTTTTTCTTCACGGGCCTGCGCAGCCCCAAGGTGCCTCATGGTATGACTGTGGTTGCCCACGGTGACGACCGCCCTGTGTGGCTGATGTATGAGACGGTGCGCCACCTCCATCAGCACTATGGCTCAGACTATGACTGGTTCCTCTTAGCCCAGGACGACACTTACATGCAGGCAGATCGTCTGTCAGAGCTCGTGGGCCACCTCAGTGCAGGTCAGGATTTGTATATGGGCAGGGCGGAGGAGTTCATTGGTGGGGAGGAGAAGGCACGCTACTGCCACGGGGGTTACGGCTACCTGCTGTCTCGCAGTCTGTTGGCCCGTCTGCAGCCCCACCTTGACACCTGCCGTAATGACATTCTCAGCGTGAGACCTGATGAGTGGCTGGGCCGCTGCATTATTGACTACCTGGGTCTCAGTTGTGTGGAGGTACACCAGGTAAAAAAAAATATGGATACCAACAAACAGTTGTTTTATTAATTTAACGTGCTTTTGGTAGTTTTTTGAGGGGGGAATATCCACAATAACATTTCTTTATCTTTATTTGTTTGGCTCACAGGAGATGACCTATCGTTACTTTGAGCTCGGGAAAAATGCAGATCCAGAGCGTGAAGATAGCGCACAGTTTAAAAACGCCTTTACCGTCCATCCTGTATCAGAACCAAATCTCATGTACCGCCTACACAAGCGCTTCAGCCAGATCGAGCTGGAATGGACTTACCTTCAGATCCAGCAGCTGCAGGTTGGTAACACTTAATCATGTTTTGTCCCTTGTTTTTATGGTTCTTATCTGATGGGACTACACTGATGCTGTGGGGATGAGCTCTGTGTGAAAGTATACTGTTTGTTCTTCTCTCCACCACTCCCATTTTTGAACCAGGGCAGAAATTCCTGACTGATACAATATTTATACATGTCAGAAAGCCAAGACAAGGGATAGGGCGTTCTGCCGAGTTTTACATTCCAGCGTCAGCGCTCTTTGAATTTCATCTGCACTAAAAAGCCTTATTATTTAATTAAAGTAGCTGCTAATGATAGTTTATTAGGCACGGAAGCAAATGCATTATTAAGGACTGATATACACATTGTTCCTGCGCTGTTGTATATTATGTACACTGTAGCTTCTTGATAATTTTCCTCTATCTGTGTTGTTTACTGAGCCTATGCTGTGTTTTGCACCATCATGGACCAGCTGCCACAACTAAACTGTGTGTGGGCTCAACCCGAAACTATCAGATGTTTGCACCTGTTAAAGACCGCTGTTAGTTATTTCCTTCTTGGATACTATTGTGTAATAAAGCTTCAAGCGACAATTGAGGATAATTGCAGCTGGGCTGTTTTGACTTGACTTTAAATATACCTTACAACACAGAGCAATCAAATATGTAATGGAGGCAAATGTTTACACCATGTTTCCCACTGAATTGGTCTTTAATTACCTTTTATTATACGTTTGGCAGGTTTGATGTGTCAGAGTGAGGTTGCATAATATGTTATTTGTGTTTACTCATCAGATGCAGATCAGCAACCTGAGTGACTTGACACCGGAAGGTAAGGCTGGAGTCACATGGCCTGTAGGAATCAATCCTCCCTTCAAACCAAAGACCCGTTTTGAGGTTATAAACTGGGAGTACTTTACTGAAGAGCATATCTACTCGTGCGTCGACAGCTCACCCAAATGTGAGATGAGAGGGGCTGACCGCGCCGATGTAAACGCAGTTCTGGAGATCGCGGTGGAGCGTCTGAACGAGCGTTACCAGCCGCAGCTACGCTTCCGCAAGCGGCGTCTACTTAACGGATACCGGCGCTTCGACCCCACACGCGGTATGGAGTATGTGCTGGATCTCGCACTGGAGGCCTATACCCAGAAAGGTCACAGCCAAGTCATTGCCAAACGGGTTAACTTGTTGCGACCTCTAAGTGCAGTTGAAATTATCCCCATGCCTTATGTGACAGAGGCAACACGGGTGCAGGTCATCCTACCTGTCACTGCCCAGGATCAGGACTTTGTCGGTAACTTCCTCGACATGTATGTGATGAACACTTTGGACACCCATGACAATGTTTTACTCACGTTCTTGTTCATCTACGATCCTTTCGATGCACAGCGAGTCAGCCAGACCGATGTGTTCGCTGGCATCAAGGCCATGATCGGGGAGGTGGAGAAGCGCTACGGAGACGTGAAGATCCCATGGATCAGCGTGAAGACGGAGGTTCCCTCACAGGTGAAGCTGATGGACATCATCTCTAAGAAACACCCAGTGGACACGCTGTTTTTCCTGGCCAGCACGTGGACCGAGGTCAACGCTGACTTCCTGAACCGCTGCAGGATGAACGCCATTAGCAACTGGCAAGTCTTCTTCCCCATCCACTTCCAAGAGTACAGCCCGGCCGTTGTCTATCGCGACCAGCAGCCCTCCGCTGCCTCCTCCTCCTTCGCCTCTGAGTCCCTGCGAGACGGCCACTTCGACCGCCACGTCTTCGATGAGGCCTGCTTTTACAACGCCGACTACATGACCGCACGGACCAAGATGGCGGCCGACATCTTGGACAACGAGGAGCTGCTGGAGAGCATGGACGTGTATGACATATTTGTACGTTACTCCGGCCTGCACGTTTTCCGAGCTGTAGAGCCTGCGCTGATCCAGAAATACGTGCGGCGGGCGTGCAACCCGCGGTTCAGTGAGGATATCTACCACCGCTGTGTCCTCAGCAACCTGGAGGGTCTGGGGTCACGTTCCCATCTAGCCATGGCTCTGTTTGAGCAAGAGCAAGCCAACAGCACCTAGAGGAACGCTCAAGCAGAATAACATGGATTGTAAAATAATACTTTTTTCCATCCATATACTGAAAAGAACAGCGTCATCTTGCTCAAGGACACTTCAGTAGAGCAAATGTGCGCTGATGCATAAGCTCATAGTTGTATCCTCCAGCTGAGAGACTCTCTGCACAGTGTGTATGAGCACTTCTTATGAGACTTATGAGCCTGTAACTTTGAATCTGTCATGTCTAGACAACGTTGAATAACGAGTCACTGAGGTCGCCTCACACATCTCACTGAATGTGGACCACAGACACTCACAGATTACTGAGAAGCTGTCACTTGTATTCCTGCTGTTGACGTATTCTTACAGGAGCAGAGTAACGATATTTATACTCCAATTGTAAAGGAATAATGGATGTTCTATTACGAAATATCAAAAGGTCTTCATTGACTTTTGCTATTGTTAACATTTCATTGAGAAAAAAACTTGAGCCATGAGTCTGCCTTAGTGAAGATGTTAAAGTTAATACTGGAAACAAGCTGCCTTTTGTTTAGGACATGTTCTCTTTTTTTTTTAAGAAGTATTAAAGTGATATTTCTGCTCACAGTTGTTTTTTTCATTCATACTATTGTATATATTACAGTGTGTTTCAGTCTCACTAGGCAAAAGGCAACTGTTTATAGGATCCTGTATGCAGCATTCTTGAACAGCCACTCCTGGAGGTATCTGTTATGTGCTTGGCAGAGCTGAAGAAAAGGCAATATAGCAGAAAAATTTTGTGGCCAGTTAGTGACGGCGTGCTCATATTTAGAAAAATGCATCTCGTAGTCTCGCCGGTTTGCCTAAAAGCTTTACTGCAGTGCCAGTGAGGCAGTGAACAGTTTGTTCCGAAGCAGCCTGCCCCGCCTTGTCTCCTCATATTGAGTCAGTAATTCTCCACCCCAGCCCGGGCCTCCCTGGGTTTTGGCGAGTATTCTGTACACATATGTCTTTGGGGAGAGAAGTGAACCCAGTGCCCAGTGGGAGGGTCGCGTCTACCTATAGCCAAAGTCCGCCATGGTGTGGGTGGTTAACCTTCACAGCGAGATGGTTGAACAAGCTGAATGGCTTACTTCACACAGCCTCCTCCTCCTCCTCCTCTGTAAAGGCGTGAGAGGACTGCACTGAGGGCCCCCCTCAACTCCCCCCCCCACCCACAAAACTTCTCCATGTGAGGGTTGTCGGCTCAGGAGAATAGTGGAGGAGCAGAGTGAAAGAGGCCCTTTCTGAGTCGGCTGCAGTCAGCTTTACAGCGCGGCCGCATTACGCTGTGGAAAGGCCTCCACCTGCTTCCTTGTGGTGAGGTCAGTGAACAATAAAATGCCTGTCTGCCACCTCTGATGAACGCCTTGCTCATACAGGAAATTTAACCCACCAATGAGCTTGAGTGCAAACTCAACGTTTTGCTTCTACGGAGCATAAAAGTGTTCTTTTAGTGAAGGGTAATGTAGCAGGGCTGCACAATTATTTGCGTAATTGGATATCGCAATTTTAGATCCCACAGTTAAAAACACTTCTGGAGACATTCAGTTCAGGTTTTATTTATAAAGTGGCTGCTATGGTTTACAGGTGGTGCACACACCCATAGTAAACCCACAGAAGGGATTTTAATTATTTTATTTATTAGACGTCTTCTCAGCACAGTGTGGGCGACATCTTAGCTTTGTCGTACCTGTTCTGAATGGACAAACGGCACCTTTTATTGTTCTTCTTACTAACATGGAGTCCAGTGACGTCATGTCATTTCCCAGCATGCTATAGCTCTGCTCAGTCTCAACCTGAGCAGAGGTCTAATCAACCAGAATAAGTGAAAACACCTGTGTGGGTTTACAGGGTCTTTAAAATAGTAAAGATGTGGTATTTGAAAAATTTTGATGGAAGTTATTAGAATTGTGGAGCGCCCTGGTAGCCGAATGGTTGCTGCACATACCATTTAACCGCAATGTCGTTTTTATCACTTAACCATTATTATTGCAAACAGACAAAGGATATGTTGTTTGGATGCTATGGGGTAAAAAAAAAAAAGTATCTACAAAGACTTAATGTCTGCAACTTTATATGACTAAATGAAGGTCAAACATTTATCATTTTGGCTATTAAACAGTTTACACACACCTAGAATTTCTAAAATAACTATCCCCAAGCACTTAGCCAATTGTTAAACACATTTGGAGTTGTAAAAGTGATGTTTCGCACCAACTTCGGTATGTTAGTTTGGTGGCAAAAAATGGCTAAACATTTTTCTAGATTGAATCTTGCATTTATTCTCTAGATATTCAATTTAGGAAATGTTTTAGCTAACATTTCAAATCTGTTGAAATTAATAAAAAAAGAATGTTTCTGCATATAAAGACCTCAAAAGTAAAGTGTAAATGTTTTACTGTTAACATGAATCTCCAGTAATACTGTCAAGATCCCAGTGAAGTCAAAAAGACACGGTTTAAACAAGATAAAGAAGCAGGGGAGGACCCCTCCATTAGCTCTGTGATCTCTGTTTATCCATCAGTGATTCATCATTAAGTAAATACACAAGTGAAAGAGAAAGAAAAGCTGTTGTTACCCTTAAACACAACAATATATGATAAACAGCGAGTCACTCAGGGGCCAAAGGTGAAACTTGGCATATGGAAAAGAAAGCTCGCACCTCGGAAAATTACTCATCAAATATGAATGAGTGTTCACTGCAGCAGTACATACATGTTTTATTTATGAAGTCATGCAAATTTATCCCAAAGAATTTTGCTCCCTTTTCTAGTTTCTTGTCATTATGATAAACTTTGCAAAAAGTATCTCACATTACCTTTTAAAGTGGAGACAGGGGACACTTAAGCTGCCTGCGTTAATCCCCATGATATATACCGTGTATACTGGGACTGATTCCTAGATATTATTTCTACACAATGCAAGAATGAGAATCTGGCACTGCTAAACTAAACTTAAAGCCTCATTTTAGTGCAGAAACTCAAAAACCTTATGGGTCCACAAAGTCACTATCCCATGCTTTAACTGTGAGGCAGTGATACATTTTACATCCCAGTGACATTGAAGGACACATTTCTCATTTTGTAACAATTGAAAAGAATATTAACTTCAGTTTCTTCCAAAAAAAACATCAATCAAACATCAAATCTTTAACATTCAGTTGAAGTAGGATTTTTGACGCAAATGAGTAGTATTTCCCTCTATGTGGCTTTAAGAGGCTCAGTTTAATACTGAACATTAATATGCAAATTTTTGCAGCAAAGCACAAAAAAATCTAATCGCATTGTGTACGTACAGAGGGAACATGTGGCCATAAAGGTGAAAAAAAGACACTTCAGATATCATGGCATTTACAAACTTTGGCAAGCGCTTCTTTATTTACATCCAGGCTGTCTCACAATGTCACAGCTGTTTTCCCTTTTTTTTCTCTCTCTCTCTCTCATTTTTTTTTTTTTGTAGAACGTAATCACCAAACAAGTCTTGCTCTTTACAGATATACAGTATCATGTATACTATTATCTTCCTGTCGGTGACCCTCTGACAACAGTGTAAACAGAAAGAAAAGAGCAGTTTTCCCGCTCTTCAGAAAACACATGCAAGGAGCGGGACGAACGTGTCGACGGTATGCCAGGGTTTAAGTTTTAACAGGGAGACACAGCAGTTTGTTAACATTTTGTCAGATATTTTCTGATACTGTGGTGCTCAAGCTGAGGTCACCCAGGAGCTGCAGCTTCTAGTTTCCTCCGCAAGAGGGTGCTAGTGAATCAGTGACTGTATGACATAACAACATGAATGCCCTGGCCATACAAAGAAAAATAAGATCACTCCGGGTCAGACACAGGACTAAGATACTACCAATGACTACTGTTTCTCCTCTAATGAGTGCAGTTATTATAACTTACTGTCCTGTCCTAGTAACAAAAACACAGTTCAGAAAAATCACACCTACAGTTAGTTGCTGGTAGGGCTTATCATTTTTGGCAAAAAAGTTCCAGAAGGCATTTCAACAAATGTGACAAGTCCTGCGTTTGTCACACAGGCTGCTATGCCAGCTTTATATATTTACACATACCGTTTGATCAGATGTAATAATTAATGTCCATGGAGCATGCATAGGTCATCGTGAAATCGTCCAATCAGTTTGTGTATGCTGGGATAATAAAAGAGGGCCTCACCCCATGACGAAGAGAGTCCCGACAAAGAATTACAGCACAGTGCAAAGAAACCCGACGAGGTTCCAGCTAGAAACTGACTGCTGAGAAAGAAAAAAAAAATCCTCCATCTGACATTACAACATATACATACAAGTCAAGTGTCATTTAAAAAAAAAAAAAAAAAAAAAAGTGTAAAATGAGATCGGTGCAGATTATATTATGCGTTACAGCTACTGAGATTTCATGTAGATTGAAAAGAGAGGGGGGTCTTTCTTTGTTGCAGCTTCTAGCTCCCACGATAGATACGGGATGGACCTAAAATAAACCACCCCAACCCAAGATAGTACACAGAGGAACACTAACATTCCTGCCCTACTAATTCAAAACTCATGGAGCTCCCCTTACTGCACCATGTAACTCAATCCCCCCCCCCTCCCCTAAAACCCCAAAACAAACACACACAGATAGTCTGTTGTATACTGTACAGTTGGCCCTCTTAAGGGGACAAAACATATTTACATTCACATCTCTAGAAAAGAAAAAAAACTTTTTTTTCTTCTTCTTCTTCATGTAACATAAAAAGTGTAGAAATGGACACAGTTCTCCAGACCTGGGTTTAAGCATTCATTGCAATAACAGTTTTAGGGTTTGTTTAAGAGAACTTGAGGCTTAATTGGCTACAAAGGAAAACATTTGGGCATGAATTCCCTTTGAAACGACCCAAATATTTCAGATTTGTTACGACCAAACCCATCTGGTTTCTTTTTGAACCCAGGTCAGGACTTTTGCCCATTTCTATTTCAGTGATCATGTTCTCTTCTGCTCGTTGCAAACCTTTGGTAACACCTTCATGACATAAACTGGCAAAAAATACTACAGAAGGAAGAGGCAGTGAGCGACAAAACAAACCAGTCGACGAGTCTGTCAAGTCCCAACATGTATAGGCATATTTATCACTTCGCTATGATTAAGGGAAGAAAAGCTATTATTACGATGATCAATACTTTGTCTCTCCTTCATCATTTATAAAAAACACTATTCTCAATATGAACAGACACGGAGCTGTTCATGTCTTTGTGATAATACTTCAGTTAATTTACCTAACACTGATGTAGGAAAAGAAACAAAGAGAATCCGACTAAAATGAGACAAACTGGTTTATAGACAGCATGATTCCCTGCGACCCGATGCGTCACACTAATCTCGACTTTGCTGGTGTAATTAATCAATTTGAACACTGTCAAAAACACTCTCCTAATGAGAACAAAGAAACACACACACACACACGCACACGCACACGCACACGCAGACACTCCCAAACAAATAATCACAAAACAGTTTCAAAAAGAGTTGGAAAAAAAATTTTGAAGACTCATCCAGAGCACTGTGCGGCTTCGACTGGGGGTTTACGTGACGTATACGTTTCAGTCGGACACAGTAGCTAATCTCCCTCTTTGAGATGAGTGTTTGTAAATGTGAGAGCAGCCGGTTGAGAGTTTGTCTTGCTTGCTAGTGACGTATGTACAGAGCAGAAAGTAGAGATGAGGGGGACGTTTGGTTTATCAGGCAGTGAGTCTTGACGCCGCCTGTGGTCCGAGAGGTTGACCTTAGAGGGTCCACGATGCGAGCTGAATACATGCGGTCGGCGACGATGTCCTCGCAGTCCTGCGTAAAACGGGACAAATACGCAGAAGGCGCATATAGCTTCCATACGTGCACATCGCTACTGTCTTGTGAAAACCTCCTTACTCTTTTTTTTTTTTTTTTTCTTAGGATTTAATATTTTCATTTTTTTTCGAATTCTTCCATCGTAACGTTGGGAAAACATCTGAAATTGCAGTGTCATCTCTCGGAACAAGGCTGCTTTTCTTTAGTTACACTTTCAGAGGTATGAGGATTTCACTCGACTGCAACGACATGCACACAAACACACACACACACACACACAAACACACGCACGCACACATCCAAACACACACACTCGGCTCTGAAATATTTTGCAGAGATTTCAGGAGGGCCTTTTCTTAAGTGTTGCGGACAGCTAAGGCCTGTTCCAGCTCCTGTCTCCTCTGCTGGATCTGTCGGGGCAAAAAGGAGAAGGAGAACCGAAAGTACGTCATCCGAGTGTTTTTTCGGAGCACAAGAGATTCAGGATGTTAAAAGAGCGAATGACGAGCTGTTTCCTCACCTTGCAGTAGAAATAGCGGCTGACGGCTTCCTGGGACCAGGGCTCGTGGTAAAACGCCGCCCTCCTCTCCTCCTCAGGGTTCCCAACCACGTCTGTCATTAACTGCAGCCAATGAGAAGGCACAGTCGTTAATGACACGACTAAATAATCACTGATTAAATGTGACAAATGTGGAGTGTATTGTGTGAAAACAGTGATACATGTGGATACAGCAAAGATTCATTTCTTATTAAGGAGTTACAGGAAACATTACAGATGCCAGACTTTTTCTTTTTTTTTAAAAGCAAACAAACATTTTAATTCATAAAATTCTCTCTTGACCAACAAATTGTAGCCTCTAGGGGCTGCTAGAGGCTTTTAGTTTTAGCTTCTGTATTTTATTTTCCATCTCAACATCCATAATATATGTCAAATAAAGGCAGTAAGTTATTGTTTCAATGGGACTTTTAAGTTATGTGAGGAGAGACATGAGTGTGTGTTTGTGTTCATATATAAATAGCATCGAACCTTAAGGTCTCGGCTCTGGGATTTGAGCCAGTCCTGGATGTAGCCCTTGGGATCTCTGGAGAAACTGAGCATGAAGTCCCTCTGGATCTTCAGCTGGTTGATGGACTCAATGGTCTCGTGAATCTGAGCGGGAAACAATAACACGCTGTGTATCAAGAGAAAACACATACCTCACTGCTTCCTTTGTTTATTTAGCTGTACCATCCAAAAAAACCTACATCTGCAGCTGAATTTGACACGTATCATGGTATAGATATTAAAATTAGACATCTAGAAGAGCTGATTCTGTAGCAAGTCTCAGAACTAAAATAACCCTGCTCATTAACGAACAGCATATGCACACATCCCCAGGAAAAAGCTGTCTGTACAGATGTAAACAGTAGGAGAAGGAACAGAAGAAAAGGTGGATAGGTGACCTGGTAGAGAAGGGAGACCTGAAGCTGTGACTGCAAATGTGTTTTTTATGTGCAAGAGCTCTTGAGAAAGACGCTACCTCGTAACGAGGGATGGGATTCGTAGCGCTACAATAAAAGCGATTCGGCAATGTGCAGTTTTCAGCACGTCGTCTGTGAATTATCATGATATCTGTGTGACTGAGGAGGAAATATGGTGAAATACTTTGACAAAACAAAAAGATATTACACCGTGTACTTATCACTGAACCATGAAGAGATCATCACCATCATTCAAATGTTAAACATAAACTGACACGTTGCTCTTTTGCCACTTTATGTAAAACATTAATTCATAAATTAGGATATAAAATTCTTGGATGTACTAGATATAAAAGATAAAATGATTATTTAACCTTCTGGAACCGAGCTTAGCGTCAACGCTACATTAGACCATATTCTACAAAACATTAAATAACTTTGGAACCGTTTATGATATCAACAAGCTTTTTTTTCTGTCTGAACTGTGAGATTCTCAGCTTTCCAAGGTACCTCGAATAAATGGTACCTTTACAACCACCAGGGCTGATTTACGGTGCGTGCAGTCATGTGATACGGGAACAGAAGCTTGCTGGGCTTCATTTGAGTCACCATGTGCACTCACTGCACAAAAAGCAAACGACTGCAGTCTTCCGTAAATCAACAGATTGTCTATTTCCCAATGATATATAACAGATGATATTGACCAAAATATAAAGACGGCACCAAAATCGGAGCTCCAAAACACCTAAATACAACTTTTCATGTTGAAAAAACAAAAAGTTTTTTTTCACTGTTTTTCTTTTAGTCAAATACGGTGAGCTCACACAAAAGTAATGCATGATGGTGACTTTACACTGCACTGGAGAGAAAGGGCAGGTTCCCCTGAATCATATGATGTATAACACTTGATACTCACTGAGAGAATAAGCTCAGAATTGGCACAAATAATAATAAAACTGTGTCCAGACGCTTCTTTGTCCATGTAGGTTTTAGAGGGTTAATAAAAAGCAGTGATCCTTGTCGCCAGTGTGTCATTATTGTATGAAAGATAACTCTTAACAAGCATCGTTAGCTTAAAAGTTAAAATGTGTCCTTTAAACACAAATCTGGTTGTTCAAATTGGTCAAACATTAATAGATCCCACATTTGAGTGTAAACAAACTACTGCGGTTATAAAAAGGTCTCTTAGAGATACACATAATGAAATCTGCTGTTCCCACAAAAGCAGCTGACTTATCACCTCAGTGTGAGATACAGCATCAAAGGTAAAGCAGAATAAATAGCGATCTCACCTTGTTGTCGAGTGTAGCGATTTCCTGTTGGTTGGCGGTGGAGAGGAGGAAGCTGCTCATCTGGCTCTTCAGGGGGTCTTCCACCTCCACGTCGATGTCGTAGCAGGCCGTCTTCTTCTGGTCGTTGGGGTCCACGCTGACGAGCGAGCGTTGGAGGAAAAAGAGAAGATGACGAGATTAGCGAATCATGATTTAAATGTTATTCAGAAGTGCAGAATCTGGAAAGAGATCTTTCAATCTGCTGATGGCTGCAAGATTACTGAATCCAGTCCGATGTTTCCTAATTAAAACTTCTGTTTTTTTTGTATGTGAATAACAGTCTTGAATACCGATTAGTTTGTGTCACAAACTCACAAAATACAATTTTCTTTTCACTCCCCAGTCTCTGCTGCCACGTTTTGTTTATAAGGTCAACTGAACAGCATTTGCAGAGAAGTGGTGGTTTGTTTTATTAAATTGGTTTTAAAAATGTGATTTTTATTTCTAGTATTAAACAAGAAGTCTAAAGGAAAAAAAAAATGTTACTCCTGAGATCATACTGAGAAAACAAAATTTTTTATTACTATTTGACTTTCTTCTCCAGGTGCAGGGACATACGGTACAGTGTGTTCTTCCAAAAGCAACACATTAGAGAATCGTTCACTGGGTGCAAAATAACTGGTGCAAGATATACAAAACTCAGTGCACAATACAAACTCAGGAATCTACCTTATAACGTGGTTGATGACGATGGGGTCGGGGGGCAGGAGGAGGTTGGTGAGGCGCTGAGGGATCTCAGAAAACTTCAGCCGAGGGCAGTCAAAAATCTGCAAAATCCAGGTCAAAAATATATAAAACTTTGATTCATGCAGACAGAACTTTTCACACAGTTTTAAGTGCTTAAAATATATATATTTTAAAAATATAGGGTGAGAGAACAAATTAGCCTCTTTTGTTTAGGTTTAAATTGTAGGATTTTATATGACTTGAGCAGTAGAAGAGTCACTGGTTTACAGAGCGACATACTGTATATGCAATATATATCATTACTGCATAGAAGACGATATTTCTGTAGCGCGTAAGGCTCCCGCACCTGTTGGAAGTACTTGTCACAGTTGATGTACTCCTTGTCATGGGAGTCCTGCAGCTTGTTGGTCTTGACGTACTGCCAGAGGGCCTGGATGATGCAGGAGCGAGTCTGAGTGTGAATGCCAAGCAGGCGAGCCAAGCGAGGGTCCAGCTTAAACTGGGGAGGCTGCGGAGACGATATAATCACATTACAACACTTTTTTTTTTTTTAAACAACCGCCCACCTCAGAACCTTTACATCATCCCCATCACATCTGACATCCTTATCGTATTTCCCCCCGGCTTGGAAATGGATATCAGGTTTTGAAATGGAGTCTTAAATGCAGTGTAATGGTGCTGTAAGACCAGCGGTTATCAGTGATGTGAGGCCTGCAGGATGTCACTACAATGGCTGATTTCATGGCATGAGTTAGTCATAGAGTCGTAACACAAGAAGAGGGAGTCTATTTATGGGCCGTTTTGATTACGAGAGACCGCGTGGCACGTGGCGTGTGGCGTGGTCACCTGGTAGTCCAGCATCAGCAGCAGAGTACAACGCACGCTCACGTCTCCCGGCCTCTTCACCTGGAAGCCGTCCGTTTCCTGGGTGGTGGCCGTGCGGTGCCACTGAAAGAGCAAAATAACACCAGTTAGACTTAAACTCACTCAGACAGAACGTGCATTTTTGTTAGTTTTACTCGTCATTATTCGCTTGTTTCCAATTAATTCCTGCTTAAAGAGAACGCCAGACTGTCTGCTGCTGTGGTTTTGTTGAGAAGTTAAATTTCTACCAACCAGCCTTACACAGTGTGCTGAGAAACCAAGATAGCAAAAGGTTAACCATGTGGCCGTGCAGCTGAATGTTATCGCTTTTAAGATCACACAATCAGCAGAGACTTGGAAAGAAATAACAGAAAAACTAAATATCAGCCAGCCCAAATAAAAAAAAAAAAAAAAAAAAAAAAAAAGATTGGCGTAAGATTCTGCGTTGTAGACTTTGCGTTTACATATATCAGAGCCTCCTCTGTGTCTAACCGCAGCCGAAATGTTATTTACATCTCCATTTTATCTTAACTGCTCAAGAGAATGAAAAGCACTTTAAATGCCATCTTCAACACAGTGGATTGTGGTAACTTGGCACGCAGCACAGAGTCATTTTTTCCTTCAACTAATGGATGACTCAGAACAGATTAAGTACTGATTGTACCTCAAGGTAGAGAAAAAAATTATTTTGATGGAAAATCATTCGAAGTGAAGCACCTGGGTGCCTTGCTAAAATACCCCCTTAAAAGGAGGAACCTTGAGAAGTTATGATTTTCACTCTAAAACTCCTAAAGTGTTTTTTTTTTTTTTTAAAGTCAATATATTTTGTGACGAGATAAAGTGAAGGGCAGCTAATGGTTGTTCTTAATAAGTAAGCACCTTGTTTTCTCAAGCACCCTCACACCCACTTGTTAAAACAACTGTGCAGTGTTGAAAATAAAATTAAAAAAATCCTTTCTGTTATAGAAAATCAGTTTATAAAAAAAGAGAGAGGGCGGTCCAATCTCTGAGTATATTATATTATTATATATTACATTTGTATTTATATAATGTGGACATAAAAGGGGCAGGTTAGTTGGGCTGATTGTAGCTCGAGACTCAACCCGACACCACAAAATAACAAATTTTCAGTCAGCGTCCTTCCAGAGGCCTTCACTGACCCTGACTGCATAGCTGAACAGTCCGATTCGTGCAGAATACAAAAGCTTTTTTATTACTAATTGATATGATCCCAAATGAAAGCAATGACCTACAAAGTGACCAACAGGAAAGCTGTTAAAATGTGAATGTCGTCCAGATCGTCTGAAGAGATGAAACAAACACCGTTGTAGCTGCAGAGCAGTCCTGAAGTATTCTGACATGTTTTTGTTGTTGTGTTCTGACTCACTGGAAATTAAACAATCACTATAGGCCTTTAAATGAAAGACATTTGGATATGTCACAGCAGTAAAAAGCACACGTGTAAATAATAAAATGAATAACGGCTGAATTCCATTTAGCTGCTTCAGTTTTAGAGTCCTGGTTTTGTGCACGTTGGTTCACACTCATATTTTGTAAGTGACGTATCAAAGCTCCGGTGTGTCATTTGTGCGACAGTCAAGTCATAAACATCGATGTTACGGCTCTGTTAGCATTCGGTTATGAAAAGTTTCTGTCGGTTTGGCTTGAATAGAAGCTTCTCCATAAATGTCAAACAGATTTGAAACTTCCTCGTCTCTCCGCTGACCGTCGTCGCCGCCGTCGCTCTCCTCCGTGTTTATTTTTCCGGGCTGTGAGGTGCAGACGCTGAATGATGACAAAGGGTTCTGACAGCGGTCGTTTAGCCACAGATCAGATAGGAATCAGATCTAGGGCCACATATACAAGTGGCCCAGATCTGATATGAAAAAAATCTGATCTGAGTCACTCGGGGGCAAAAAAAAAATCAGATTTGGGCCACTTCATCATGGCAACACAACCACTGTCCTGACTTACTGGGACGCTTGAATGGAACAGAGTCATTGTTAATGAAATTAGCTTCACCTGTGATTTTCCTGCTACGACGAGTCAAAATGTCTCCTGTGAAAAAGGTCTATTGTTGTAAAGAACACATTTTATAGACTTTTTTTTCATGGCAAACATTTTTATTTGTCAGAAACTGGAAAATCACAGGTGAAGCACCTACACACCTGTAGTCACACACAGGAGTTTTTACTTACAGATGCTTGATTAGACCTTTTCTTAAGCTCGGTAAGATGTACTTGACTCCTCTTCAGTGTGATTCAGCTTTGAGGTGAGAAATCATGAGCCAGTTTGAGAGAGATTGGATTGACCTCTCATTCAGAAAAAATTGTTTATATTCTTCTTTGGCTATAGCTGCCGTTCTCCACAAAGAAGCAAACCATAAACTTTTTAGACCTTTCAAGTCTACAAGGTCAAGTATATGATACTCAAAGGATGTATGTGTGGTTGAGTCTACCACAGGTGGAGAACAAGTGTTTTACCATCAAAGTCGGAATCACTTTAATTTCATTGCTGAAGGACAAATTTGTTACTGAACAAAAACCTATGGACTGCACTGTGTTAGCTACCTAGCATGTTAGCATGTTTGTTAGCTGCAGCCAGAGCATGTAGTTATAGCACCATTCATGACACTTATCAACAGGTTAACAGTCCTTTAATGGTGTGTGGGTCATTTTTAAGCCGACCTCGTCCTCTGTGCACTGCGGCATGTTGGAACTGACCTCAACCAGGTGGTTGTCAGGACCATAAAGGTCTTTGTCCAGCTCGATCACCAGGCTCTTAAAAAACGAAGAGAACTTCTTCTTCTGCTTCCCCGGCTGTGAAAAAGAAAGACAAAGGTGGTCAGTTAATGTCCAAAATCAGACACAGAGACAAGTATACACATGAAACACACACAAGTAAGAGCACAAATGGAAACACTTGTCACCATGTCTTTGCTTATAGCAACATTACTCATCAAAAACCCACAAGAGGCTGACTAAGATCAGAAAAAAAAGTGAGACAGTAGACATTCTCAGGGTCCACTTCCTCCGAGCTCAACCAGAAATATTTGTGGTTTGTGAAACCTAAATGCTTCCTACCGCTGTGAAATGAAGGCCTTGCCTCGGACTGCTAAGAACAGTCGAAAAAGTCAAAAACAAATATAAGATTATTACGCTTTTCATGCTGCATCTGCAGTCGCTCTCAACACATTTTCAAAACATCGATAATTAATTTATATTCCAAACCGGCTGATACATTTGCGTCCAAAGACGTTTGAGCACATCATTACCGAGTCTGACTGCGGGCCAAAATCCACCCAGAGCAGCTCCGGGATCAAAGAGCGGCACACTTTCATACTAAATGGGAAGATTATGATCTCAGTTATTTTTTAGAGGACAAGCTGCAATTTGACTCGCACCAAATTCATTCGCCAGAGATGACATAATGCTGCATTTTCCAGATGATCAATATCACAGAATCTGTGTTATTAGTTCAGTAGTTTCCATTAGACTGTGTCACATAGTTTGAAAGTACTGAAAAGAAAACACGTGCGTTGTGTATTTCTTTTGAGACGAAAAAAAAACTCACATCATCCAGCAACTTCCCCTCTACTCGCAGCTCCCATGATGCAATGCTGCCGTCAGAGTCATCGGCGTCAGGTCTGGCAGGGTTGAAGGTGTTGGATATGTAAAGTCTCAGTTTACGCTTTTGCTGCTGACACAAGGGCACATGAAACACCACAGTTTAAAGGGACATTTCACAAAATCACTAAGTGAAATGTCATGCTGCACGTGCCCCGTCTGATCTGATCGGATGAACCCAAAATAACAGCAGATTAAAAAAGGAAAATAGATTTTTTTCTTCTGTTTGAAGATGAGATGAGACAGACACTCTGCTGCCATGTGACAAATAAATGTCGTCACTTGTGTTATTGAACTGTTGAGGGAAAAAAATACAGCAAATAGCATTTTTATCCCTCTAAAAGTGGATAAAATTGCATTTTGGAGGTCAGCAGGGCACACAGGCTACTCACGAGTCATGACTTCGTCTCCTTACCTTCATTGGTCTCTTCAGTGCTTCCTGGATGTCCACACGTTTGCGCATGATGGTCTGGTCCAGTTTGCGCTCAAACGCCAGCAGATCCATGTAGGCCTGAGACTCTGGGACCAGCTCACGGATCTGCTCAGAGGACACACGACAATCTGATGTTAGATCCTTCATATCAGACAGTCAGATTTTCCTCACAGATACAACCTGAATATCACTAAAAGGATTAAGCAGATTAGATCTCTGCAGATGGAGGGGGGTGGGGTGGGGGGGGGGGGGGGGGGGGTGGGGGGTACTGTCCTGTTTCAAGGACATTTAGCACCTTAATGTCCTGATTACTTTAATTATCCCTTTAAGCAGATTTATGGTTGGGAAAACTTATTTCATCTGTATCATCTTGTTCCAACTTTTCATTTAATCACACTCAAGACTCCATTTTTTTTTATGGCTGCACTATTATTCCTCATGTCTTGTGCAACATTTTCTCACAAATTTGAGTCATATTTTGTATCTTTGGAAATTGGGGACTTCCACTAGAATATAAAAGTTAAAAATAAAGTTCTGGTGGTTTTTTGGGTAAAACGTGACTGATGCACTGATGGTCATTGAGGTTTAAGGGGTTAAATATGGAAAAAAACTACTGCTGCTTCAATCCAACCGGAGAAACTAAAACATAAACAAAAAAAAAACAATTTTTTCTTCTGACACATTAAAAAAACAATCTCGCCAAAGTCCATTAGTGGCTGTTCTGGAGCGTTCAATACTATCACACAATGTTCCTCAGAGATGGAGTTGTAGATGTTCAAATGTCCATTTTTCTGAGCACTTTAAGCACTTTTCATCAATGTCCAGACTGTGACATTCTGACTTTGAGTTCACTTTCTCTTAAAAGCTCATCATCACCTAAAAATGTGCATCTGGTTGCCTCATTATTTGGAATAACTGTGAACAATATTTGTTCTACATGAGACTTATTCTCTCCAGAAGTCATTTTACATTTAAGGAGATGACAGACAAGCTGCTGCCCAGTCTGTCATTAATACTGTAGGTCCAAACCATCCTGGGGACACTGAGGGGATGAAAAAAAATGAGATGCAGAGTGTGCAGCCAACCAGCCTGCACAGAGACATTACCATACCGATGAAAGTCCTCCGAGCATCAAGGGCTTCTGCTTACCAAACTGTGCACACACACACACACACACACACACATCCTATAGTCAGCTCCTTCTCTTCCCTCCCTCCCTCTTCTTCTTCCCTCTTTCATGTTTCTTTTCTAAATGGCTGCCTTCATTGTTCCCTCTCATTCCTCCTCTATCTCCATCTCGTTGCTTTTCACCGGGCCGAGGTGCCGAGCAGATGGAGGAGGAGTGTGGCAGACATTCCCTGTCCCTGACTCATTATTGTGGAGTGGCGCCCCGGCCGTGTCTACTGCTATCTCCCTGTCTGGGTTATGTCAGTGGGGGGATAAGACCTGAACCCAGACACTCACAGTCTCCAGACCTCCACGGTCTCAGTGTGAAAGCCCGCTGTGTGCCGGCCATGACATGGTGAGGTGATGGCGTGGCGCAGGGCCGAAAACTGAGACCACGGGTTGAAAAATCACAACCTCAGTAGGCACAGACTCACCTGTGGTAACGTAGTGATTCTGCCGCCTCTTTCGGTCCTACTTGTGGTTGCGTCTCGGCCATATCCCGCTGACTATTCCAATTTAAATCAATGAACCACCGTCCAAATAACAGAATGAAACCCTAAAACCTCCTGATCGCTCCCCCTCATCCTCTCCCTTCTCATTTAGAAATAACACATAATCATCTGGCCCTCTGCGCCTTTCCAAGAACCCCTGACATCAAAACCAGGACCGGGATTTTTCTGCTTTGCACACAAAAGGTAACAACAAACACACACACACACACATAGAAAAAACAGAGCAACAAAAGATAAAAAATATGCAGCCTCACCCTTTGCGGAAGAATCTTGTCTGCCATTTTCCTTCTCTTAGCACTAGAGAGAGGGAGAGAAAGACAGAGAGAAAGAGGAAAAAGAGAGCATGTTACTATGGTGACTGATAGCGTAGCACCCAGACCATCTGCTAAAATGCTGGGCCATATCCAGCACCCCAGCGTCCCAGCTGTGTGTGTGTGTGTGTGTGTGCGCATACGTGTGTGTGCGTGTGTGTTTGTGTGTTCTCTGAAATGCAGCGGTCCACCTGGAGAGCGAAAGCCTCTAACAGCCAAAAAAGTGTCACATCACACATCTTTTGCCTGACATGTATTCACTGCACTCGCGCACACACACACACACACTCACATACTCACACACACACTCTGCACAATCAGTGGGGCCGTTGCAGCAGGGGCTCGGATGGTGACAGGATGTGCGTTCAAGAGCTTTCAGGAATGCAGAGTCTTCAAGATTTTCACCAAGGAGAAAGCTTGCATGTGTATAATATGTATATATGTGTGTGTGTGTGTATGTGTGTGTGTTTGTGTGGATATTTTCATTCACAAATTCCAGGCATTTCCTGCTGTGTGATACTTACCAGGAAGGTAATGAGGAGAAAAGACAATCTGTGCCAAGTTGGTGCCTTTGTCAGAACTTTCTCACCGGTTGACACTGATTTTAATATTCAACACTCAGGCTTCCAAATTTCATTTAAATTCTAATCGAAAAAAATAAATCCGTGGACACCTGTGATATGTGGAGAACCCATGAAAATTCATGCAAGTGTTCTGTTATTGGTGCCTGCAGAAGGACACCGACTAAAAGCACCTAGATGTCACTACACTGCAAAATGGATGTGTTATAACCTGCAAAGCACTGAAAGGTGTAAAGAAGCAGTGGGATTCATGTGTTAAGATTATTCTCATTACTCCTAAATTATAAAAGACAAATCTAATTTCAAGCAGCTTTATTTTAAATTTGTCAAGTTTCATCGCTTCTATTCTTTTAAGTCACTTTTAAAGGACGGGTTCACAATTTTTCAAGCGTGTCTTAAAACAACAGTCAGGTGTCCATATAGACACCGAAAGAGGTTTTCCTTGCTGTAATCATTCCTCCTGCTCATACTGGCTGTTAAAAGATCCCCTTAAAATGTGCTTTCAATGTAAGTGATGGAGGCCAAAATATGAGGCTTCAGCAGTCTGAGTTAGTCATATCAAGTGGATATCTGCCACATTTACTGTCTTTGTTTAGTTTACGTCCTTATGTTTTATGTCTTGCGCTGTCTACCTGTTTAACTGTTGGACCGCAGGCTCCTAGGAAGCAGTATTTCATCCCAAATGTATATTTGTGTAAGGATGGGTTGACGATAAAGAGAGTCTGAGTTTTAGCATCAAATTCCTTCTTTGTGTTTCCTCGGACAGTGTTTCCCTGTTGAGCTGCGGTGGAAGTATAGTAACAAAAAGCAGACTTTGGCACTAAAAAGACTATAATGTTGAAAGATATCGACTTGATTTAAATAATTTGGACGGCTGAAGCTTCATATTAGCTTCAGATAAAGTTTTAAATACATTTTTGCACAGAAGGAGGACTGTGGATTTTGGCTCCCATCACTTAAATCATGAGTGCTTTATGAAGGGATCTTCTAATGGTCAGTATGAACAGGAGGATTATGGGAAGAAAAACAACCTGACTGTTGTTTTAAGACAGACCTTTAAGGCTGTTTTACTAATTCAAAGCAACATTTTTTTTTAAAATATGCTTATTTTAGAGTTAGATTAGAAGCTCCACACAACTGTAACAGCTGTCCAGTATATATGAAGCTACAGAAGCCGGTTAGTTTAGCTTAGCTTAGCTTAGCTTAGCTTAGCTTAGTTTAGCATAAAAACTGGAAACTGCTAGCTTGGCTCTGTCTAAAAGTAGCAAAATCTGCCTACCAGCAACTCTAAAGCTCACTAACTAACATTTTATATCTTGTTAGTACAAAAAATTAAAGTATTAATCTTCACATCTAACTCTTAGAAAGCAAACAAGAGTCAAACTATTCCTTTAACGATTAGCTAGTTTTTATTTTTGCTTACCTGATTTTTTTGTTTGATACTTGGGTTAAGCGATATGAATAAAATCTTCTATCACAGTATAGGTTATATTATATCAAAATATCAATATATTTTGTGGTAAAGTTTAAATTGCCTGAAACGCTTCCTCGAAAGTAATTTGACAACGATAAAATAAGCTGTTTTCGGCTAATTCAGTGACCTGTAAAATAAAGGTACTCACTATTTAACCACATTACCAACAATGACTTAATCTAACCAGTGCTATTACAGGAATAGATACCACAGTATAAATGGTATAAGGGGAGTTTTTCCTACATCATATCCTCTCTCAGTATATATCGTCATATTGCCCAAACCCGTTTGATAGTAGCAAACTTCTCTAGATCAAAGAATATTTTTCTTATTTGTAGAAGTTTTGTTTTTGCAGTGTAGAGAAATATCCTACCACAGAGCACTGCAACGGTCTGTGAAGCAGTGTGTTACATCAGCATGCTAAATACTGAAACAAGCCTGCTGCAAGGAGAATTGAAAGATCCGGGGCTGCAATGCAAAGGAAAACACAAACCTGCATCACAACATCTGCCATTTTTTAACAATGTCTTAAAAAGGGTTCGATATTGGAGTCTACTACTTTATTTTTCTGCCCTAGCTGCAAAAAAAACTGTTCCCATCATGCCATGCTCCAGTCCAAAGCATGCACCACTACATTTTAGGTGTCATCTACTGTAGGAGGCTGTACGTACAAGTATGTTTGGCCATGACAACTCATTCAGGGAGTGCTGGGCTCAGGTGAAAAGGCTAAAAAGGCCAGAGTCATCAAACGTAAGAAAACGGTCATGCAGCAGAATAAACTCCTACTTTGATCCGAGCGTGGGATCTGATTGGGGCTCTCTCATGTCCATCTGCCTCGCCGGCATCTCATTGGCTCCGGGGAATCCGACTGGCTTCCTAAGAATTGGTGAGGATTCGAAGGTTGATCCGATTAGTGAGTTGTGGCGAGACACACACTCAGTGGCAAGAAAGAAGGATGTCAGAGGGGTAACACCTGGTGGTTTTCTGGTATGTCTGTATGTGTTGGATGTGTGTTAAGTTCAAGGGTCTGTTAGTAGGTGCAAACTCTAAAAACTCAGACAAGGGCAGGCACTGGGATGGTCGTGTAACTGTGTCCATGCACGCACAAAGTGCAGCGGAGGAGGACCTGGGAGGCGTCCTGCTCGTCTGAGGGACACGCTCATTCAACAAAGTTTCTCAGTGAACCAAAACAATCATGCTTCACACACACAGACAGACAACACACTGATAATGGACACACTGTGAACTTGTGGATCACAGAGCAGCAGAGGGAAGGGAGTAGACAAGCAGTGTGTGAGTTTCGCTTTTTTTTTTTTTTTTTAATTCAGCTCAGGATCGCTCTGAAATTTAGATGTTGCATTGACGTGATAATGAGCTTTGGACTCTCCGGTGTAGATAAAGTCAACATGCAAATTACTTATTCACTCAGTTCAGCACCTTAAATCCGCCGGCCTACGACCAAGTAACCTGTTTCATTACTGTATAAATCCAGCGATACTCCTATGCAAACTGAAGAGTCCAAGGTAACCATTTTTAGGTGAGACTTCAAGGACAAAGACCAGAATTACTTGAAAAAACCAAGGTGTTAATGTCCATAAAAGAAACAGAGCTTAGTAGTAGTAACATGGTCCTCAAGAGAAATCTCAAAAAAGGAAAGAAAAAAACAACTTATGTGTACACCAGAATATTTGAGGAGATGTATTAAGCTAGTTTCTGAAGAATAAATGAGCGCACCATTCAGAAGTAGCTTCACATCAACTGGAAATCATGTTTTTGACCTTCAGATGTTAAATGTCTCTCTGGGTGTGATCGGTACGCTCTGATAACACTGTTCGTCGTGGTTAAAGGTGCTACAGAGCACATTTTGCAGATGACTTGAAACTTCTATCCAGAAAACGTCAGTAAAACAATTTACTTCAGCTTGTCAGCAAGTCACTCGTAGTCAAAATATGACAGACTGTAAGAGCAAAACTGCTGCTGTTCGTTATAATATCAAGAATTGGATGAATTATGACTTTGATTCAACTAACTGAAGTCAGTTCTCATCATCGCCTTCACAGGAAATTTTGGTAAGTTTGCAACATTGTTGAACTTTTTTGCTGTTTAAACAGCTTCCTTGTATATCTTTACAATACACTGTGCTGTGTGTTTGTTGCTAGAAAACCATGGTTGGTTACATGGTCATTCAACTCTCTAACGCATAAAATAACTAACTAACTAAAGAAGCCTCGGACTTTATGACACAACAGCACATCTTGGTCAAACACAGGAGTCATTATTTATCATTATCAGTTCATCTACGGATGATTTTTTCCACTTAATTAGTTTTTATAATACTAGAAAATATTGGAAAATCTCCATTTCAATTTCCCAGTGCCCAAATTCACACACTCAAATTGCTTTTGTCCAACTGACAGTCCAAAGACAAAGATATTGAGCCAGCAAATATTCACATTTGAAAAGCTTAACAAGTGATTTTTTTGTGTCATTTTTGCTTAAAATAATGATTTAAATGATTAATGAATTATTAAAATCGTAAAAAAACAAAAAAAACAGCTCTAGTTGGTTCACATAAAAAGGTTTACATAGATGACATTTCTTACACGGCAACATAACTTTGCAAATGGAAAGTATAATAAGCATCTGAACTTTAAAGACTATGATTTTGATGCATTATTTTTGATAGCTTTTTTTTATGACTTTTAAGCAAATTGTGAGCATTTTAAGGCACATATGATCCATGCAGATGACTTTTCTTTAAAGCGAGACTAACTATTGTCTATTGTAACTTTTGAAAGAACAAATAACACATTCCTCTCGTCACAAATGAAACGTTTGACTCATAAGTGATAAAAATGCAGCCTTGATCAGTAACTTCGGATTTTTGCTGCTACAGCCTGGCATGGTCTGGAACGACCAGCAGCTTATGGAGGCAGACTTTAAATAGCTATTTCAGTGTAACTGACTTACTTATCTTCACTTGTGTCTTCACAGAGTTCCCTGCTTCAGAGACACAGCTACAACTCTCCTGTTTTGGGTGATGCAAAACTATTCCTACCACTTAATGCAAACAAAACAGGAATTTAGCCCTATTTTTAGCATCAACCTGCTGGGACCATAAGGTCTCAATGACACTGCAAACACAGGTGGCCCGCCCACAGCTGGCAGCCGGTGGGGTCCGAGCGGGATGGAGGAGAAACGGCGAGCTGGGACATCAACTTGTTTGTCAGAGGACGCACTCTCACTCTCACAAAGAGACACAGACACCTGGGTGGGTCACCCTGGACCATCGATCACACCCTCCACAGCCAGCCAGGCTGCTCTGGGGGGTTGAGGCCCCCGACGCAGGACAACATTTCCCCTGACCTGTTCGACAAGCTCGCTTAATTGTAAGTGGATCAATCGTGCTGCAGATACCGAGAGAGTGAAACAGAGAGAGACAGAGGTCCACTGAGTGCGCATATCGATCTTCTTTCTAATGACCATACCTGCCACACACTCGTCTCCTTATAGACATCCATCTACTGTCTGCGTGCAAGTGTGTGTGTGTTGGTGTGTGTGTGTGCCTGGGATACTGATGTTCAGATCTTTTGTATACGCTAGATGAATAGCTGACAATAGATAGTGTAACAATATGCCAAAGAACATACTAGAGCCTGATCATCTGCAGACAGCTGTGTGGACGCCACATGAATATGAAGGTGCACACCAGACTACATAAACAAAAGACACATAAAGGAGGAACAGAGAGGAAACATTCGGTCGTGTCAGTGATTTGGATGCAAAGTGAGCAAGACCAAAGATGCAGTTGGGTAGGAGGGCAGTGTGCAAGCTTGAAAACTAGAAACAAAAACTGAAATGAAAGCTGAACAGAAACACACAAAGGTAATGGTTTCACTTCATCAACAGGGTTTCTGAGATGCGGACTCTGAAGGTCAGTTTTTAGGAGATCACAGTGTAGAAATGGCTGTTGTAGATACAGTATGTCTACTCTCACTGTCTTGAAATGTAAGGCTACTATTTTTATGACCCCTTTCATAAACAATTACTCTCTTTTTTTATGAATCCAGGATTGTTTAATCTACACAAAGTCAAAAAAATAGGGAAAAATGCTCCTCACAGCTTCCAATAGCCAAAGTTGGCGTCTTCAAATGGCTTGTTTTGTCTGACAACAGTCCAAAACCAAATTATATCCAATTTACAATTATATAAACAAAGAAAAGCAGCAAATCCAGAAATTTGAGAGGCTTGAACTTGAAAATATTTAGCATTTTTTATTAGCTATGTTAATGGATGGCAATGTTGGTTGACCACTTTGGTCCTGAGTGAAATATAAAAATATCGACTGGATTACCATGAAAGTTTATACAAACATTCATATCCCCCTTAAGGGTGAATTAAAATAACTTAACGTTCCATCTAACGCCATCATCGGGTCAAAATTTTATCCGATACCTGTGAAACTACTGGCGTTCCCATCAGCCTCAGCTGTACTTTGTGTTTTATGCTATTACATGCTAACACGCTAAACTGAACCATGTTTTTTTTCTCCAAACCCCAAACAAAAAAAGCCAAACTTCTCAAATACATTATGTTTTATGTTGTCTTGACACGAACAGCCATAAAAAAACCAAAAGCCTCATTAGAATAAAGTCTAAAATTAACAAAATCATGAGTTAAACCAGGAACTGTGTTATCAGAGTCAAAAATCAAACTATGAATTTGATACCTACGTCTGGTACTTGACAGTTTTTGCTGCTTGGTGTGACAGACACATTTTGGACAGTACCAAAAATAATTTTTTGTGATAATTTCCATATTTGGTTATGAGGGTCCACGCCAATATGAGCAAAATTAGATGTTTGAATCATCCATTCATTCATTTTTGACATGTTAGGTTGAAAGACAGCCATTGTGGTCTACATGGATCTCAACCATCTCACACAAAGAGTAGCCAAATGCAAGCCATGCAGTGTTTAGGTAGGACTTAGAGGTCGACTGGATTCGGACTCACTTTCTGGCCCGGTTCTGGACGGCCTGCTGCTGCTGCTGCTGCTGTTGCTGCTGCTGCTGCTGGACCTGCTGGGAGGGGGCAGGCCTCTTACGACTGGGCTCCATCACCGGGGAGGGCAGGCCGGGCCGCACCGCCGGGCTCCCGCCGTACGGTGGACCGGGGGGGCCCATGGGAGCTCCCTGGTGGGGCATCCTCGCTCCAGACGGCATGCCAGGACGCTGGTGAGGAGAGACCAGGAGAGAGGAGGGTCACATGAACGTAGAAAAAACATCTTCTACTGTGTCATCTGATTAATTATAATCACAAATTACTATTTCTAAAAATATAACAAAGGAGAATTAGATGAAACATCAGATCAGTTTTTATGCATTTCCGTCTGCTGGATTCAAGCTGGACCTTTTTTCTTGCTTTTTTTTTGACAAAATCATGAAGTAGAGCTGCAAAATCAGCTCCAGATTGCCACTGTTTGAAGTGATATTTTGGTGAGTGCTCTGGTTACAACTAGGAAGATTTCTCTGTCAACAGGAAGTGACAAATTGAAACTTAAGATCAAAATAAACGGTCTCTCTAGATGTTCTACTTCTCGCCTACCTTTGGTAGCCTTTCAGCAATCAAACAGCAGTTGAGCTGGTAAACACCAATATGCTTTGTGCAATTTAATGAGGTCGATTTACACGATTTCTGTGTTTTGAGACTTTTCTATTAGGAGCCACAAACATGAAAGAAACAGTTTAGTGAAGATTTAAGTGATATGAGATGTCTTTGTTAAACCGAAATTATACTTTTCTGCATTCGTGAGGGTCCGCTAAGGTCTGCGCGACGTAAATTTCGTCATCAGAGGGTGTACGTGTACATGTAGGCTCTGTGCGGACATCTGCGTACCTCCAATGTGTTGTGACTACGCTACAAGTGCACCATTCCTGTAGACGCTGATCTACGCCGCATGTGTGGAACGCATCCGCCAAGCGGACTCCAGCAAGTGAAATAAACAGAACTACTACGCATCCGTGATGTACGTAGCTGTCCGTGTCTGCTTGGGAGTATATTCAGGCCTTTATATGGTTAACGTTAAAGAGCAACAGGAAATATGGAACGTGTCATTTAGGCAAAATAAATCTGGTGTGAGATACAGTAATTTCAGGTGTATCCAAATCATTAAACATTTAAAGAAATCCACTGATACTAAAGCAGCAATCAGTTTTATTTTGTCTTGTTTAAAGATAACTCAAATTTCCAGAAAAAGCCAGAAACAAGAGCATCTGTGCTGAGAACAAACATTATTGTCTTGTTTCTGTCTTGTTCTTTTGTCTTGTGTAAATAAAAATCACATTTGATGGCTGAAAAACAGAGTAAATGAAGATTTTTTTTTTTCCTTTTTCAGCAGCGTGCAAACTCGCACACACTCAAACACTCAAACACACACACACACACTCCTCCTAAACAATGCAAACAGTGTCAGAGCCTGCAGTCCCACACTCCCGTCTTGACGCCTGGGAACAACTGGGGATCTCTCACCTGTGCTTGTCACTCCCATAGCAACAGCTGCCTCCCGCCTCTATTTTATTGTCTGAGACCGAGCAGAGGAGGCTTGTATGATAGAAAGAAATCCTTTGATTTCAACCACAACACAGACCTCCTGTATGTGAAGAACCCCGAGAACTCAAGGCCAAACACTACAGAGAAAGACTAATCCTTTAATTTAAATGTAATTACTTTAAATACATCAGTGGTGGAAAGAAATATTCAGATCCTTTACTTGAGTAAGAGTAGCAATACGACAAGTACTGCTTTCAAAGTTTTATGAGCTAAATCTACTTCAAGTATCAAAAGTAAAAGTACTCTTAATGCATTATTACTAATTCATTAACATATAAGCGACATTTTAATGTAGTGTCTTGATTTTAACTACCTCACATACTGTTGTCAAGGGTTACCAACTGGGCAAAGTGGACAACTACAATTACTTTGTAGAAATGTGATTAATTGCACATTTGTTTGGTAAAATGGATCATTAACACACAATCTACACTAAAATGATTCAGGTCTTTAAGTAGCTGCTGTGTGATTACTTTATCTCGAGGCATATCTTGAAGTAGCACATGTATTAAATTCAGTTTAAATAACTTTGATATTTGCATTTAATCAAATAACTTACTCGAGGAGTTAAAGGAAGCATGGGGGGCTGATTAGGGGCCTGCAGCTTACTTTTACCCCTTGACCCCCTAGTTGGGTGGTTTTGATGTAAAGCAGTGCATCGTATTTCATAAACTCATCACAGGCTTGTATTTAAAATCTACAAAGTACCTTGTAAATAAAGTATATAGTAGCATAAAGTAGCAAAAAATTTAAGCACTGAAGTGGAAAATTGTACTGAAATAAATGCCCTTCTTACTTATTTCACCACCGCAATTCATTAAAAGTATAAATTGATCCAGAAATATGGAGATCACTGATGGTTTCTCAGTAAATCAAACTATAAATAAGACAGAGTATGTGTCATGGTGGACATTTTAAACTGTGACAGAAGAGAGTGAGAGTGCCTCTCTATTATTCGCATCTGAACCTTGTTGTATGCCAGAGCTGTGACACAAATCGGCCCAATCTTTATACAATAGTTGACAAAAAAAACACAAAAATAAATTTGTGTTTAAACAGAACGAGGACAGCTGAAGGATACAAATTTAAAAAAAAAAAAAAAAAGAGTTTCATAACCCCAGGCAGCTACACATGTTTTCCAAACATTTCATACTGTTTGTCACTTCTAGATGCCAATCACGCCACGTACATACACATATCTGATGTGATCTTTAGACTGTCCACAAACACACACGTGGAAAAACCTCTTTAAACAGAGAGCAAACAAAGAGCAGGAAGATAAACAGCAGCAGGGAGAGCAAAAAGGAAACTAAAAGCAAGATATTAAACCGTGAGAATATAAATGCAGAAATATTTAATAACTCAAACAACATCAGAGATTGTGACAGCAAACAACAGGCTAAGACAGACGTATTATGCGCGCTGTGAAATGGTGACCAGGCAGAGATCCTGTGATAAGAAGCCTAAGCAGGCGTCGCTGTCACTCTAGCGGGGGAGTTTAGTCGGTGGGGGGCGGGGATGTCGGGGTCAGAGCAACTGAGAAGGGTCTCAAAACCGGAGAGGAGGATAAAGCAACATATGGTCCGGCGCTCCGGCTCAAATGTTGTCACCTTGTGGAGTCTTAACAGTTCTTTTTCTGTCTACTTCCTATAAACTGGACAGGACAGTAACACCCTCTTCATACATCTGCACACACACACTTTTCAGACTTTCAGCAGCCAGTCCCGCCCAGACAGCGAACGCCGCTGTTACAATCGGCTGTCTGGAGAATTTGAGCCTTTCAAGATAACAGATACACAAAAGGATAGCTGGATAATGTGTACGATGAATTTCCCCTAAAATCGAGTGGTGCTCTATAATCTGACATACTGAACTGACTCCAACGCTCTGCCCGGAGCTCTACGAGCCAGCCAGCCAGCCAGCCAGCACAGCCAGCCAGCCAGCCAGCCAGCAATCGAATCTGCCATGTGGATGGATATCTGAGAAGTGTGTTGGCATCTATGGAAAGGCTGGAGGGATTTGAAGAGGCCAAACTTAACCCACACTGTACTAAACATATGAATCTGTGGGTTGTAATATGGATGGCCCCTCAAAGGCTTCATTTGGAACCCTGAAATCTATTAAAAAACCCGAAGATGAGGTTACTCGTTGGCTCGTTGACTAATTTTTTCCAGAAATCAATCCTTAATTTTTTAATGTGTGACTACATCGTTTTGGACGTAACACAAAGTAGTCTCCGTTTTTTGTTATGACCAATTAGGTTTCGATATTGCTTCCAGATTTCAATATTGTGGGATAATCATAGAGATCATATTTTATATCAATGTTAATAATAATTAAATTTATTCGTCTCGGTGGAATCGTATCATGATGACATGATCATATTGTATTATTGTTTTTACAAAATTCTGACTGATCATTCCAAGACCATTTTATAAAATCAAACACTAAATTAGTCATTGGGTTTTTTTGGGGTGTTTTTCCACATGTGATGACACGTTGTCTGCTGTAAAGCATAACAGTGGAACACATTACATAGCATTGGACATAAATTTGATTATTTTACATGTCATTTTGTTAATATCAATACAGAAACAAGACTCTGCGGCTACGCTAGCAGCTCTGTGAGGCTGTGCTTAGTCACAGAAGTGCTTTAGCTAAAAGCTAACATGCTCACATTAACAAAGCTAGCATACATATGATTAGCAGCTATAATATTTACCATTCACCATCTTAATTCTGCATGTTAGCATGCTACTATTTGCTAACTAGCACTGAACACAAGGTGCAGCTGAGGCTAATGGGAATGTTATTAGTTTTGAAGGTATAAAACAAAGTATTGGTGATGATGAAGCTCCATGAAAAGTGAGGGGGTCACCAAAGTTATTACAATTAATCTTGAGCTGAACATGAACGTCTGTACTAAATTTAATGCCAATTCATCAGATATTTGGACCGAGACGATCTCTTGAGCCATGTTGCCGTCTAGCATGGCTAAAACAAATTCATAATAATACAGTTATACTGATTTCAACCATATCCGTACCCCAGCCCCCATCAAGATAATTGTAGCTTATTCCTACAATCATATATGTGATGTAAACTTATCTGTCAAACAGGGCTGAGAGAGATGACTATTTATATCTTGGGACGATCTTGCTCATATTGAGCCAATTTGGGCAATGAGCAGGACTTCTTTACGGCAATTTTGAATTTTTATATTGTTTTTGTATCAATGAGATGATGTAATCTTATTTGTCAGGTATTGAATTTTCTCAATAGATTCCCCAGAAACCTTACCTTATCTCTATATACATGTATATATATATAATGTCATGATATAAAACTGTGATAGAGAACTTTATCCACATTGCCCACCTCTGATATCACATGATGGGTTTTTATTCAGTTTAAATGGTCAGTTCATCCAAATTGAAAAGCAGATAGTTTTGGTTTTGTGTGCTGAAATTTTGACATGTACACCTCTGACATTTCTGCCTCCGCTCAAACACAACAGAGGTGAATAGAATTTAATTGAAACAGGCCTTTTTCTAAAACAGTGTCTCTGTTCCTCTGGATGGTCCAAAGAACTCATTGAGCACAGTTTTTATGGAAAATATTTCTTTGGTAGATAGTAGCTTCAATGAAAACTGATCAAGGCAAGGTTTGTGAATTATCCAGAGTAACCAAGGCATTGTGTTTGGAAAGACAAGTGGCTTTTAAATCTTTTAAATTCATCTTTTCAGCGGTGTTGCCACCACAATACTGAAAATTCCAGTCGCCTCCACTGTACTGGAACGCTGGGAGCAGAAATATCATAGATGTCCAAACCCGGGCAAAGAAAATCAACACTACAGTATCTGCACTGTGAGATACCCTTAGAGTTAAGTGAAAAAGTATGTTTTTTATCATTTGGGTGAACCAACAATTTAACCCTTACATGCTGTTCGAGTCAAATTTGACCTATTTTTACATTTGAGAGCCATAAAAACACCCTAAAGATCATCCTTTTAGCCTGAAATGTTATGATGTGACCCAGAATATACAAAAAATTTAAATATTTTAAACTATTTTTGTACAGCTGAGACACATGTTTGTACTTAGAGAGTGTTCTGGGCTCAAAAATTTTAAAAATCCCCATTAAAAATATGTTGTTGCATTCAATAACATTCATTGAAATCATTACGGCTGTTATGTTCTCCTGTTTTATGTAAGATAGAACCATAATATTGTGATTTTAGTTTTTTTTTCTCTATAAATGAATAGTGTAAAACCTAAAAACACAGTGTTTCAGCTCTCTGAAAGCTGAATTAAGGATTAATCACATTAATTCATATTTGTGAATGAAAAATAGATTTGTGAATCAGAAGTTTTGGTATCAGGAGATACTATGAAGTGTCAGAATGTGAAGATTATGTGAGGGTTAAACAAGTTGAGATGTCTGAGGAAAGGTGGTGGTCTGAGATCTTTTACTCTCTTTCACAAACACAACTTATAGATGACGAAGCTAGTTTCCGTCATACTATGTTTCGGCGTATCGGAGTTTCCGATGCAAAGCACTGGAAGGCTCCTCTCATCACCGCAGCAGAGGGACGTGAAACAGATAACGAGAGAGAAAGAAGAAGAGACCTCAGTCAGGCCTTCAGCCCACCCATCAGTCCTAGAACCAGACCTCGGCCGAACACTCTCCCCCCACAACACACACACACACACACACACACACACACTGCTGGGAGGCAGGAACACTACGACCTTCGGTAACCACAACAATGTTAGCATATACTGTATTTAAATATATATTTTTTTATGTGTAAATGCATCTGTACATGTACGTCTAAAAGCTCTAAGTTGGCTCCGTTTCATGAAGGGGGGGGGGAAAGGAAACGTCATCTGTTGCCACAAGCTAAAAAACTGCACTGAATCATCCCCGTATCCCATAGTATAAATATTTCTTCATTCTGCAGTATACACAACGAGGAACCTGCCGCAACTATTATAACAAGACTTTTCCATCTTAAAATCTGGGGGAGAGAGAACGAGGAGAGAGGGGAGAGGCAGGCATGAGAGAAAATAAGCAGAGGGAAATATTTGGCTTGGAGCAGCCAGAGCCTCATCAAGGTTAATTGGTCTGTTGAGAGGACACACTCATCTGGCTCATCAATCACCTGGTCCATTGTTGCCTAAAGTCTGTCTCTCTGCGTCGGGTGGATGTAGCCGAGCACCAAAGACTCTGTAATGACCGCTCCTGTCAAAGAGACAATACCTCATCTTGTTTCAGTATATAAATCTACCTGGTGGCACTACGCCCAACATCAGCACCCATTAAAACGGAGTTAAGTCTCAAACCAGAACTTAGTCGAGTGAGTTCTGTGATTTTTTTCTTATTTTTTTAGAAATGACTTAAATATAAAGGTTTATAAAGGTCGTCACACAAATACCGTGAAGTCTGTTTGACCTTCCGGATGAACTTAGAGGGTGATACCGAGTTTCCGGATGCTGCGCAAAGGTTTTCAGAATGAGATGTGCATTTATGAGGTCCGTTAAGATCATTTTCTTGATTATTTGATTAATAATTTGCTCTATAAAACGTCACAATTTCCTAAATCCCAAGCTGACATATTAAAACGGGTTGTCCAAAGTCTAAAAACCCAGACAGGACACAACATACTCACATGTGAGAGGCCACAGCCAGAGACTTTTTTTTAGTATTTTAGCACCAAAAAATCTCAGCTCAGTCTCAGCTCTAGAAATATATATCTAGAAACACTCTTCAACGCAGGTGTTGGGGCCTAAAATGCACTTGAGAGATTAATCTGAGTGGTCACCAGGTGATTTTTGGGGTTGAAAATAATAAAAACTGGATTCTGCTGCACAAAATTATTATTTTTCTTGTACTATGTATTTTTTTTTTTACACCTTAAGGGATGTAAAAAGTATTCAAATGAGGGGCATCGCGGTGGACTAGGGGTTTAAGGCACCAATCAAGAGCCACAACGTCCAGGGTCTTTTTGTCGCATGTCATTCCTCATCTCTCTCTCTCTCTCAGCTTATTTTCTGTCATCTCTGTAATAAAATAACAAAATACCCCCCAAAAATACTTAACTGAGAAGGGACTCGTGGACGTGCGACCTGTGATGAGGGGTCACAGGCTTCATATTAAGGGGTAAAACACGCCATAAATGACCAGTTTATTCACACGCTTGAGTCAGTTTCGCTATCAAAGTCACATCCGTTCAAACTTTCAACAACAAAGTATAAGTGACCGGACTTTTACAGCCTGAATCCGCTAATTCATTCAGCTCATTGGCAAAACAAACCGCCACTGTACTCCATGTTCTGTTATTAATGTGCAGCACTGTACGAGGCTTATGGTAATAGTTGCCTAACCTCTAACCATAAGCAACACTTGACTTGACATTTCACGCTAGCTTCACATGAATGGACTGATTGTTCTGCATGATTTCCAGGATTGGCCGCCTGCTTTGTCTCGTGACCTTACAGGTTCAAATCCCTCCACCAACCAATAACACGCTGCCTGGAAGGCTGCTCTGTGTGTGTTGTTTTGAGTGGACTCGTCATTTCCCCCGTTCTCTCTCTGTGACTCCCAGGGAAGCATGCTCAGTGAGCTCCTCCGTTAGCCGAAGGGGGAGCTGGCTGCTTTTTCGCCGCTTCTCTTCTGCTGCTGCTGCTGCTGCTGCTGCTTGCTTGCTTGCTGCTGCTTTAGCTTCTACATCTACAATTATCCATTTCTGTGTTTGAAATCCTTGCTGCTACCCATCCTTCCCCTGCTCAGCTCCATCCATCCATGCTGCTCCACTTCTTGTTCTTTCAAGCCATCTCCTAACAGGCTGGAATCCAGGGGGCTGGAAATAACCTTCACATGGCCAGCTTACCCAGCTATCTCTCACACACAGACTGCTGCTGCTGCTGCTGCTGCGCCGACTCATGCACACACACACACACACACACACACACACACACACACACACACATACATACACACACACACTTGAGCAGCAGTTGCACACACAGACGCGCACACAGATGCATGCCAGAGCCCAGCTCCCTTCACGGGAATGACGGACAGCGCCACTCACCACTCCATGGACCAGGAACTCAAACAGTTTGCTCTTGGTGGCTTTCCTGGCTCCCCCCGCCGTCTCCTCCGTAGCCATTTGCTCAGTCCCCTCCGTTCACCCTGCTATGTCTCCCCTCTCCTTCTTTTGTCTTTCCCTCTCCCTTCACCCAGCCTCCTGTTCCCCTCCCCTGCTCCACTTTCCTTCTCTTTGTGCTCTCCTTTTCAGCACTGCCTGTCCCTGACTCTCCTTCTCTCTCTCTCTCTCTCTCTCTCTCTCTCTTCCCTCCCTCTCCCACTATTTTGAATGTGCAGCAGCCCTGCCGAGTCTCTCACTGTGTCTAGCTCACTTTTTAGTTGAGCTGCCTTTCAGGAGCCCGGCACGTCCCTTGGTTGGGGTGGTGGTGGTGGTGGTGGTGTGTGTGTGTGTGTGTGGTGGGGGGGGGGGGGGGGGGGGGGGGGGAGAGCTGTGCGGGGGTCTGGCAAGGGGGTTTCAGCCAGCCCACCCTGCCTCTCCCCCGCACAGCTGTTGCATTCCATTGGAAGATAAGGGCATGCAGCGTGGTGAGGCTGCCGTTTGGTCTAAACAGGGGCTGGGGAGGTTAGGATCAGTAAGTCCTTCCTCTGCTGCAGTTTCCCCCCGCTGACCAACCCAGAGGCCACGGTCAGCACACACAGAGCTCCGCGTCTGGGCTCATTCTCAAAAAAGGACATTGGGCTCTTAAAGGGGCCACGCTGCATATCATTAATAGGGGGGGGGGACCAGCAGGAAAGTAGCACTTTTCAGATAAACGTCATTTTAAATAGATAAAGTTACAGACAGGAAACTAATTTTCGTCGTGATCAACAACTCACACGTGTGTTCAATCAATACGTGGTGCTATTATAAAAAATGTGGAATGACTTCAGTATGATTTGACTTTGAATGGAAGTTGCGTGTTGTTATTTTCAACCCCATCAGTCGGGATGAAAATAACACAACAGTATGAACTTGAATTGTTTATATTATTCTTGTTTTTATTAGAAATGTCTGACAATGTCCTTGTTAATATGTAATTGCATAATATTAAGTCCTTTATCTTAATAAAAAAATCATTAAAATTCATTTTTAGAACATAGATGATGACATTTAGACATATAAAGATCAGCCCATTCCTGCTTCGAAGCATATCCAGTTATTTACAGTTAAATATAATTTATTTTAAGCTCGTTGTTACTGTCGAGGGACGACAGAAACAGCTGTTACAAATTGACCCGACGATGACTCCTGACAGTTAAACCCGATTTGCTTCTATACTGAAAAACTCTGACATGACAAACTTCAGGATGTGTAAAAATACAAAATAATCTGTCAAATGATCACCACGACGACACGTGAAACAATAAAAACACAACAAAAAAAAATGTACCGCTTGAGTGAATTTACTTACTTTGGTTGAAAACAGTTTTTTGGGTAAAACTCTGTGAAAGTTTGACGTATCCACATGATTTTTCACAGTTCTGTTACGTGTTGCTTGCTATACATGCTGATGCAATTAGACATATCATATTTATACGGGCTCGGAGAAAATCACCGTGTTATTTTTGTCCGGTGTTACTTTCGACCTGGTTTTCCCCTACATGTGTACACAGAAACAAACTGCCATATATAAGGGAGTTATGACATGATGATGATGACGATGATGATGATTCACAACTGGAAGCAAAGCCACTAAAAGTCAGGCAAATTATATCGGGCCCTTTGAGTGCAAAGCATTCCTCACAATAGGCGAGCTAATGTGCTCTAAAGCCACTTCACAAAAGGAGAAGGCCACGTCAAGAGCACCTTCATTTCCTGTGTTTCAGTGCTGGCCTTTGTCAGGAGTGCATTCATAGGTTACGAGTATTTCCTCCACTCGCCTCATTAGCTTTACCTTTCACCCACTAGTCGGCCCAGAGGCTACATTCAGGCTGCGAGTCCTGCACGGCTACAGTGTAATGGCAAACAAACAGGCTGGTCGGCACAGCAAGGTGACTGTGTGACTCTGACGCTTTTTTTACCCTGCTCAGTCTTGTAGAAATAATATTTTGAATATCTTTGACCAACCAACAGTGTCTAAACTGATAATGAAGTTCTACAAACACCCGGTTTCACCCAAAACAAAAGACACTATAAAGTAATGAATGATTTCTTCTCTTTAAGTGATTTTTTAAGATTCAGATTAGGTTTTAAGAGCAGTGAATGTGTTTTCTGTAAAGGTGATATTGAAACAACAGACATCTCTTTGTTTCATGCTCTCGTACACAGTTATTCTGGAGACAAATCGCGGAATAGTTAAGTAGCAAAACCACAGCGATGCCTGTTATAGATCATAATAATATTCATTTTGGTGTATTATTAGAAGACAAAATATAAGATCTAAAGGTCAATGTTTTACTTATTCTAGGAAATTCTTTATTCATAAGGCTAAATTTATAAAGACCCCACCCATCTTCATGTGCTACTGTAATGAAACATAACTATATTAAGTCCCTGAAATGAATGAAAATCTTTGTGTTACTAGAAAATGATCTGACCAGTGGAATCTCTTAAAAACTAACAATCGCTTAGTCAATGTTTTTATTTATGATTTATTTATTTTATTGTTATTTTATGTTTTATTCTGCCTGTCTGTGTAAATGCTTCATGTCTCATGTGGTGTCTGTTCATTCTAGATGATGAATTTTTTTATTTTATGATTGTCTTACTGCTTATGTCCTTTATGTCAAAATAAAAGTTCTCTTCAGGTCTGCTGAGGTCAAAAAAAAAACAAAAAGGTGACTGTGTTGCTTGACACGTGTAATTAGGCTCTGTTGTGATTTCTCGCAGGCTGCTTTCTCAAAGCTTTTCTTTCAAAATGCAGAAGACTGAAAGCCCTGGAAAAATGTGGAAAAAGCAGATCATCCCTTCAAGGACAGGAGGATGTGCTGGGAGAAATAAAGAAAGGACTTATTGAGGCACAGTGGAAGCATTTGTGTGTGTGTGTGTGTGTTGTGATTTCTGGGTTGTGATGCGACATGCCGTCTCACACTCCAATTACGCACGAGCCCGAGCTTCGCCTGTCGCCACACAGGTCATTACTCTGACTAAAAACCACGCCACGTTGAAGATTACGACTCTTTCATGTCTCTGTGCCTCTACCTCCTTCTTCTCCAGCCCTCTTTTCTCCCTCCCTTCTTCTCACAGCCGTCAGATCAGGGAGAGAGAGAAAATATTCATGAGGTTATTTGAATGACAAAGGAGGTGAAGTGGGGCAGATTCAAAGGGGGCTTGGCTTATGACACATGATGGCAAATTGTCACTGTTATTGTTTCCTCTTCCTCTGTTGTGCAGGTGTGAAAACGGCAGAAAAGTGTCGAATCAGGTGTCAAAGTAGAAAGAAAATTACCCTCAACCGTTTTAACAGATGGAGAATATATTTAATGCAAAGAGGCACCAAAAGGAGCAAACGTGTCCTCCGGTTATCTTCAGATTTTGACGAGTGTGTTTCTTAATGGCACAAGGAATATATGTTGAAGAAAACTCTGCAGTTATTATCATTATTGTATGGACAGATGGTAAGTGGGCCTGTGACCTCTAAGCTAGAGGTCACGACCTTCTGGAGGATGCAACGTCCCTCAGAGGGAGGACTCAAGCTTTCTTTTTTAAGAAGGAAATTGAATACATATTCCTCATTACACACGTGATATAAACATATGTAGGATATGGAAACAATCCAATGATTTCAGTGTATGTCCTTCAAACTTCCTTCACACCCTTGATTATTGGAATCGACTTATCGATAGGCAAACGTTGGCCCTCCCATGTGTTGCTGGCAGCTTGTAGCATTAGCCTGCTCGCTGGTGACACTTGCTGTTGAGATGAGCGCACTGCAGCTGTCATTTATTCACTACGGAGGAACCCAAACCTCACTGTAAAATCTCTTCCTGCTGCCTTAATCCAGCTGTGATCTCTCGCTGCAGTCAAAAAACTGCTACAATATCACTCCACGATGATGCTATGTGTTAGATTAACCTTGAATTACATAACAAATGTCACGGGCTTTAAATTTATTAGTCACACACACACACTAACACACACACACACACACACGGTGCGTGTCTCGATTTCCCGCAAGGTCAAGAGCTCAACACGCGGAGCTTATCCATGCAGATTCAGAGATTGTGCCGATCTCCCGTTTCTCCAGCAACAGCACGTGGGCGTTCAACGATAACAAAGAGATCCAGCAGCTCCGGCGATGCAAAAGAGACCATTGAGCGCAGGAGTACCCCCTGCCGGACCCCCGCCGTCTCCCTCACCAAAGCCAGTCAGTCTCACCAAATGGTAATGTCCCAGTGTGTAGCAGACAGGGGGGTAAAGGGGGGCTAACAGGGGGTAAGGGAGCAGCAGTAGTATTATTGATGACCAACAGAGGGAGCAAACAGCCAGGCGGGCAGAGAGGGAGGGAGGAAGGTGTTGACTGTTTGAATGGAAGGCAGGATCCATGTTCAGGGACTGGTTGCACTGGGAATAAATAGACAAAAATGGCAACCACGTGGCCACAGGGTACAGTAAAAATAACATTTAAAGATTTAATGGCTGAGTTATTTCAGTAGGAGCCAAATTCTAATCACTGGTTTCATTTTTTTAAGCATCTTCCAGTGTGTTTTTTTCCAACAGCTTCACTTCCTTATTTGGCCACAAGAGGGAGATACAGAGAGCACACTCACACACACACACACACACACACACACACACACACTGAGAGACATGCTAAATAAAGTCTGTTTTCTATCCTGCAACACAGGGCTGCATCATCTGTTTACAGTGTAAAAGCAGCAGTATTCAACCAGGAAGTGACATGATTTAAGAAATAAGAGAGAGAATAATAATCTCTAATTTTCTTATTTACTGAATAAATGCCGGATACTTTCACCTCCTCAAGCCTCTATAAAATATTCAAAGATCTTCACAACCTCATTCATTTTCGTTTTGCGGGGTCGTTGGCTCATTTTGAGGGCTGCGTGTTAGAAATAGCTGCTGTAAGAATTCAATTAAAGATCCCAAATTGGCAGAAATATCATAATAAATTCTCTGTACAACCGATAAAGTTGTAGTTTATATTTTAAGTGTATATTTTTTTCAAAATAACACAATATGCAGTTTATAATTGGTAAAAAAAAGAGAGCTTGGTTTAGCATAATGTGTATAATTGCTTCTCTCTTCTGTAGCTGATGCTGCTGTGCAACAACAATAGGCTGAGCTGAATAAAAAGAAAAAAAAAGAAATCCATACTGTGATGGTCGAGGCTTCTGTCTGCAACCTCTTAACAATTAGCCTGACACAGGAAGAAAAAAAAAAGAAGCAAGAAACAGAAGAGTATACAAAGAATAAAAGCATATAGCAGCGCTGACGTATAGCGTGCCGTTCCCAGTGGCAAAGTTTACATTCCAGAAACCACAAACCTGCCCTCGTCAACATTATTGTCACAGACAGATGGGGTGCGCTAGGGGGGGAATATAGACTGTACCGAGGGCAAGGAATAAAGTCGGATTCCCTCCCACCGCTGGGCCCCTCTCTTTTCTCTTTCTTCAGTTTAAGAGCTGCACACAAAAACCAAGCTCAAGCTGCTTAAAGGCCGGAGCTCTCGGAAAGCTACTCAATGGCCATCAGCCACCATCAAAGGGACTGTACAAAAGCACCCAGACCTGCACCTTCACTGAGGGGGATTAAGGAGAAGTACATTTCAGGGCCGATTTTTTCGAGAAGCTGGGCATATGTAATGAAGAGGAACCCGCGGAGAAAGAGAAGTCTCCCATGACGGCTGGGAATAATAGGGCATCTGCTGATATTCTGCGATCAAAGTGATTTGACACAATATACTGCGAGGAAAGCGGGCTGCACAAAGCAACGGCGCTCCTGTGGATATTTTTGTTCCGAACTATGTTAAGCACCTAACCTACGAAGCTGCAGATAAGGAGTTTAGGGTCGACCTTGGATTTCAAGGCTTGTTTGGGACAAAGCATCTTTATCCAGACGACGTTTATGGTCGAGCTCCCTGGCAGCGCCCGTCGCCCTAAAAAAAGGAGGCATTGTGGGAGCAGATAAGACTGAGCAACTGTAATGAGCTGAGTTTCCCCGCAGCAGCAGCAGCAGCAGCAGCAGCAGCAGCAGCGGCGACACCGGAACAACCCCAGAAGCATTACCTGCTTGAGGGCATTTCCTGTTTGTTGTAGCCATGACAACGGGATAATCTGCCTCGCGTCCAAAGCTAACAGCCAATCCGGTGGGAGCGACTTAAAAAACTGGAGCAGCAGCTGGTGAACAGAGAGAGATGCAGGAACTATTCCAGAGTTTTAACTGTAAAACTAAAAGAGAAATGCTTATTTTAGAGGTGGAAAAGGCTTCAGTGAGCGGTGTTACTCACAGCGCTAAGATCAGCGGGGTCAGCTTTGACACAAACACACAGTGAAAAACAGTCAGTGAACCCAGCTACTATGTAAAATTCCACGGGATGAAAAATAAACCTGGCAGGATACTCTCAATAATTCCTCCACTACAAACTCTCCCCTCACAACCCCCCCTTCCCCACCACCACCCCTTCGCCCCCTCCTCCTTCCTCTTTCCTACTCTGTATCCAAGCGAAGTATTAGCCCTGATCTTTCAGCACCACTCTGCCCAGGCAGGATGGGAGATAGAGCCGACAGAACGAGGGCAAGATTGGTATGTGCGAGGGCCATATCGAGACGACAACTCCAAATCCAAAGAGATGAAAATCAGACACGGAGAGGCACAGAAGAGGAGGCTGAGAGGTGGCCTGAAAAAAAAAAAAAAACGACTGCTGCCATATTTGCACTGTGAATTTAACACAGCACATAAAAGGACCCGCTCGATGAATGAATGAGGGAATGAATCTTCATGTCAAAACGTCACCCGACAGACACCATCCGAGCAGCAATTAGACAAATGAAGTGAATAGAAACTGTTTATGCACAGTCGAATAAATATAATACAGTGTTGTTCATTATATGAGGGTTTAATTCTAGTTTTTCTGGTTGGATTATTTAAAACAAACATAAGTTGTGCTTTAAAATAGGATAAATTGGATAGGATTAAAATAGATAATAGATTTTATTTGTAGAGCTCAGCAGAGGAGGAAGAGTTCTTTGTTTGCAGTCTAATGTTAAGTGCAATGACTAATGTTTCATCACTGTAATGGCATTTTTGGTGTCTTATATGTCTTGTAAGTCCACATGATGTTATGATATGTTACTACAAGATACAACAAAAAGAAAAAAATGTCCTTGGATTTGCTAATAAAGTGCAAAAAAACATGAATTTCAAATAATCATTTTAGCTCATCTTTGCACTGAACTGTTCCTTTAAAGAATTTCACACACAGGATGTGGTTTAAATAAAAAAAAGACAAATAAAATCCACTTTCAGTTTCACCAGGATCACAATAACCACACTAACGCTCTTCCTCTAATCCGACAGTACCTGTTCCTACACATACAGACAGACTTTAAGACACCAACTGTGCACACGGTGAAATCTGATTCATCTATTTGTGGATCACCGGAAAATTAATCTGCAACTATTTTTATAATCCATTAATCAGTTTGGCAAATTTTCAAGGAAAATGAAACATCCCAGCTTCTCAAAATGTGCAGATTTGCTGCTTTTCTTGTCTTATGTGATAGTAAAATTTAGAATCTTTAGGTTTTGGGGTGATGATCAGATGAAAACAAGCTTGTTGAAACGGTTTGAAACGATTTTTTTTTTTAACCAGCAGATTAAGTGAAAATTCAAATTATTGTTGGTTGCAGACATAAAACATACTGTTCACATGCATGCTTCTGTATCAGGCAGAGCTAGTGATACAGACATTCATAAAAACCTGATCCAGATCAGTAAAGAAACAACTTTCATCAATATCTGTATCTGCTGTTGTACGCTTTTTTATAAAAGCTTTTGACATTTATTTACAAGTCTCAGCTCTGCCATCAACATATAACT